>NC_134812.1:4051454-4053954 GCF_046742065.1 Oratosquilla oratoria | reverse complement strand
TGAATTTGGCATAATTTTCGTGGTGGAAAAATACTCAAGGGGATCGTTAGCCTCTCAGCTCTGCTTGTTTCAGTAGCCTTTGATAGCACTGATGGGAACACAGTGACGACATTATCATCTCCAGGTACTGAAGCACGAGATAAGATGTTGTGTCCTTGGAATGGTAGGTGTGGTGCAGAGGAGATTGTAGAATGATAGATGTGAAAGATAGCAAATGTTATATGTTTCATAAAGTTCTTAAAGGACTGATTCCATATAACCATGCAATTAATACCCTGCATACATATGAGTATGTATATCATGTATAGACACATACTTACACATACATTGTGGTAGTGAACTCACAAATGAGGATTCTGGACTTGGGGTGTCTATGTGGATATGCGTGTGGCTGATACGGCCGTTACTTCTCGTGTTGGGATCCCCGGCAACGAACGAGCCGACAAGGCAACTCGGGAAGGATGAGTGCGCTCTGCCACTGAGGTTGTAGGTGGAGGTTTTACTAGGTCACTGTAAGATCACGTGTTTCTATCACCTGATCTTCCCTTGGTTGCCTTCGGAAGAGAGGGTGGTTTGGTAAAGATGTGATACCGAATATCTGGTCAGTCGTCTGTGTTGTTGGCGTGCGATGGTTGATGCTACAAGCGTTGAGGAACTATGTTATGGAGTCCTTTACTTCTTTCGTGGTGCCTCTCTGTCACTGAGGTAAGCACACACATCGCCGGACAGAATCGTTCTCAGACCTGGAGACGTTGTCCTACTCAGCGCCGCTGTATCTTTAAAATCATGATTACAGTGCTCTTTATGTTTGCTGTCTTGAGAACTACACTATCATTGAAGAAGGCGTTTTAGTGAGTGTTCAGGATGGTACAGAGGAAATGCTGATGGGAGCACAGAATGAGGTGAAATTAGCCACAGGAAGTAATCCACAACAGGTAACCTCGTAGCTACTGATCTTGTCTTTCTGGGATGTCTGCTTCCTTGTTTGTGGTCTGCCAGAGGCGCTGTTTGCTTAGACCAGTTTTTTTTTTCTTTCCTTGTTGATCTTGGTATCAGTGGCCGTATGCTCCAAGCAATTGAATAGCTTAGTTTTGTTCACCTTCACCTGGTCAATGGTTATGTTTGAAGAAGGATGATACTCATCTTGGGGTGCAGGTTTGTGAATATCTTTGTTTTATTTTCAGTTCAACTTCGTGTCAAATAAGGCGAGCATCCTCAGGGAAGTAAGATACACTATTAAGAACATAAGAACATAAGAATGAAGGCGACTGCAAGAGACCATAAGGCCTACACTAGGCAGCTCCGTATCCATCACCACCTGTCATCCCCATCCATAAAGTTGTCTAATCGTTTCTTAAAACGACTGATAGTTTCAGCGCTTACTACATGGTTACTAAGTTTATTCCATTCGTTGACCACCCTATTAGTAAACCAATTCTTGCGCATAGATGACTGTTTGGGCAAGAAGAGCAGAGCTAGTAATGAAAAGAGCCCTGATCATAAACAGCGTCGTCAGCAAACAGAAATCTGTTCAGATTTTCTATCTACTTTTTTTTTTAAGTCAATAAACATCTTGGTCGAACAATGTGTCGTCAGCACAAAATGTGGTGTAATTCGAATCGAAGTCTTAAGGTTTACGTTGTTTTGTTTGATTTATTTGGCTGACTGAGGGTTTGTTTACTTATTTACTACTTTCCCTTTTCTACACCATACCTCTTTGTGGACTGGAAGGTCTCCTGTCGGTATGCTTTGTTATCACAAGTCATTGTAATGTGATGTGCAAACCATATTACCACCATGATGATCCTCCGTGTTGAGGAATATGTGGACACCTTGGGAGTATGAACATAACTTTACCTCACGCTGTTTGCGATTGTCGATGGCTGTAAGTAATCGTTATCTTTTTCCGTGGACTGGATGACTAACTTCAATAGTCCTGGATTGTTGACTATTTCTTTACAACGATTCCTAAATTTCTCTTTTGTTTCCATCAACCAGTCTCTGTCTGTCTTCCTGAAGAAACCAAGGATTTCCTCAGGTGTTTGTACAATGAAGGCCTTGAAGTGGCTCATGAGGATCTCAAGAGACGTGTTAGCTAGGCATCTGATTTTTTCTAGTCTGAACTGGAATGTCTCTGAGGGTTCTGCTCAGTCCTCAACATTTCCCAGCTGAGGACACTGATTTTCTTCCTTGGGGTGCCACTTTACTCAGATTGGGTTTATGTGGAGGCTGAGGACATGGCTGTGGTTTATGGTGCACTCTACACTTGACATCACCCTCAGTGGCGCATAAGAATATAATTTAACAAATGACAATGTTTTGGTTGAAGGTGCAGACTATTCTATCGAGTGTTGTTTACGAACAACTACCGATCTGTTTACAGCTTGGCAAGGAAACGCACTTGTCATGAAGTGGTGCATATGTGGCGCATAAGAATATAATCTAAGAAATAACAATGTTTTGGTTGAAGGTGCAGAATATTCTATCGAGTGTTGTTTAC
>NC_134812.1:4038954-4041454 GCF_046742065.1 Oratosquilla oratoria | reverse complement strand
TAGGTGTGGGAATGAGTGCAGATCAGAAGGAAGCTGGACGACAGAGACCTCATGTTTGGTTGTAGGAGGACCATAAACGCGCTCTTAGTAACACATACCCACATACACACGTTCACACACACACACACACGCGCGCACAAACACACACACACGCGCGCGCGTGCGCACACACACACACACACATACACACACTACGGCGGTCCAGGTTCGAATCCTGCCCAGGGCTGAAAATAATTTCAGTATCGCTGCGCTTCGAGTCGTTACTCCAACTCTCATGGGCGAGGAGTTGGGTGTGTGTGTGCGTGTAAGGTCAAAGCATTACCCATAGATCAGTCATACGAGCTCTGAGCTCTCTTCCTAGAGGGAAATAGCTGTCGATCACGAGTCCAACACGTGTTCCAAAGACCAAGGTGAATCACACACACACACACACACACACACACACACACACACACACACACACACACACACACACACACACACACACACACACACACACACACACACACACACACACACACACACACATACACAGAAGCAAACACATGTATGCTGTTTCCATGTGCACAGCTTATCAACCAAACTCAAGTTGTCTATTTGCTAAGTCACCGCTCCACCTTTCACTCCATCTTGCCTCCATGTTTTAGTCCTCCTTTCACCTTCTGCAGTTCCCTCCCTTCTTGGCCCTCCACGTCGCCACTGCCTCCCTCCACGTTTTTATTCTCCTTGGGTAAATGAGCTCCATTCCCTGCTCTTTCTTTCCCTCATCCATCTCTTCCTTCTTCTTCTCCTTCTTATATTCCATCTCCTCCTTTTCTTATTTCTCTTCCCTTCTCTCTCTTCATTATTTTCCCTCTATTACATCTCCCTCTACTTCTTCTAATTCTATTCTCCTTCTCCTCCTGTTCCTCCTCCTTATTTTCTTTCTTCTCCTTCTTCTTCTCCTTCCTCTTCTTTTTCTTCTTCTTCTTCTTCCTCTTCTTCTTCTTCTTCTTCTTCTTCTTCTTCTTCTTCTTCTTCTTCTTCTTCTTCTTCTTTTCCTTCTCCCTCTTCTTCGTCTTCTTCTTCTTCTTCCTCTTCTTTTTCTTCTTCTTTTTCTTTTTCTTCTTCCTCTTCCTCTTCTCTTTCTTCTCCTTCTTCACCTCCTCATCTTCCTTATCCTCCTCCTCCTCCTATCTCCTCCTCCCTATCTTTTTCCTTCTTCTTATTCCAGGCCCTATCCACCCCCGACCGAGCTTCCCAACTTTTTTCTGTCTCGTGTCTCGCCCCCTTTCCCAGCCAGCCACGTTTTCACCTTTGGACCCAAACGACAACAGAATGATTCGAACTAGCAAAAGTGACACCAGCTATTTCTGCAGCAATATATATATATATATATGTTTATATATATACATATATATATATATGTATATATATATATATATGTATATATATATATATATATGTATATATATATATATGTATGTTTATATATATATATATGTTTATATATATATTTATACATATTACGAAAAAAATCGCACGTGACATCGACGTAATTCAAATCGTGAAACCCGGCTGTGAACTGGTTCCGAACCGGGGACCACGTGGCACCAATCTCTCACATTACCATCCCCACACACAGATCGTTCAAAACAGTCTTTAAACCTCGGTCACACCAAGCTTAGGACCTGTTTCCGACCACCTCGTTCGACGGTGGCACTTTTGTTTCTCTCATGGTTAGCGCTAGGCTATTTCATATCCATCTTCATGACGGGGAGGAGTGGGAGATTCATCCCAATTGCATTATTGTCTTGAATTCTTTTTATAAACAGAGGAACAGCACAAATCAGCCTGGTGTGACTGGGCCCTAACCTGATGCACATACAAGTTATCCAGGGCTCAGATCCGCTAAGAAACTACAGTCCAGTTTTACTACGACTGACGAGGCTACTCGTGTGAAAGATATTCCCGAAGCTTTTATTCGCTTTGCCGTTGTAACAAGGAACGAATCACTCGTAACAGTTACTTAATTCAAACCATGAAACCCGGAAGTGAGATGGTTTTGGGCCGGGGACGGCGTGGAGCGAATCCCCAGTTCGAGGCTATCTCACGGCCTCGTCAGTCGTAGTAAAACCGGACTTCAGGGCTGTAGTTTCTCAGCCGATGCGAGCGGCGAGCCCTGGATACTAGTATAGACTCTTCTGGACGCTTTGTGTGTGTGAATGCTAGTTATGCGGGATTCGTACCTCGCAGTCCCCGGTTCGGAGCTAACTCACGGCCGAGTTTCACGATATGTATGTATGCATGCATGTGTATGCATGTGTGTGATTCACCACTGTCTTGGATCACGTGTTGGACACGTGATCGACAGCTATTTCCCTCCCGGAAGAGAGCTCAGAACTCATATATGACCGATCTATGGTTAATACTGTGACCTTACACGCACACACACACCGAACTCCCCTCCCACGAGTTGGAGTAACGACTCGCAGAGCAGCGATACTGAAATTATTTTAGG
>NC_134812.1:4016454-4031454 GCF_046742065.1 Oratosquilla oratoria | reverse complement strand
CCAACTACACTCAACAAATTGATCACTCTGAAACTACTGCACTCACACTTGTCCCCTTTTCCTTTGTAAAGTGGAACTATACGGACACTCCTCCAGTCCTCCGGCATCATGCTCTCTTTTAGAAAAACATCAAACAACCTCGCCAGCCAGTCCATCATTATTGTACCTTCTTTTTTAGACATTCTTCATGACACCCATCCAATCCAGGTGCTTTACCTGCTGTCATTATTTTAATAACTACTTTTACCTCATCTTTCCTTATTTCTCCTCAATTTTCCTCATTCATCAGCCACTTTCTTAGCGCTTCCCACTGCAACTACCTTTCCCTCCGTCACATTTAGCAACTACCTAAAATACTCTGCCCATCTTCCTCTTACTGTTGTGTTTTCCATTACCATCTCTCCATCTGCACATTTTACCTTTTCTTCTGTATTTGATTCGCTTCTTCTTCCTCTCTTAATTTCCTTCCAATTTTTTGATTACCTTAAATTTTTTCTACCTTACTCTTACTCCATATCACATCTGCTTTCCTCCTTGCCTTCTTTACCTTATGTTTTATTTCCCTTCTCTTTTTTTTTTCTTTTTTGTACCTCTTACATGATTCTCTTGTCCTATTTTGTGACCAGTCTGTGAATGCTTGTTTCTTCTCTTCTGCAACCTTCTTTTCTTCATCGTCCCACCACTCACTATCCTTGTTTCTATTTCCTCCCGTCCTCCTTGTTCCACACACCATCTTTGCACACCTTGTGAGTCCCTTCTTGAAACATTCCCATTCCTCCTCCATTCCAATCCTACTTTTTCCTTCACTCCCTCCCACTTTCTCAGCTTCCTCTTGTACTTCTTCTCTTTTTCTTTCTCTTTTAAGGATTTTAGTCTAAGCACCTCCCTACCTTTTGTTTTTTTCCTCTTTCTCCATCTATCCCCCACTCTCAACTTACTTTCCACCAAAACATTATCTGAAATTCCCCCATTCTCTCCCCTTAAAACATGCACATCCAAAACTCTTCCTACTTTTCCGACTCTTTTCCATCCATCTACCACCCTCTCCTATGTGTACTTATGCCTGACTTTATTCCTAAACACTATATTTGCTATAATGAACTCTCTTTTTAAACACATCTCCACCATAATTTCTCCACTACAATTTTTTTCCAGGAACTCCACACTTCTCAACCACTCCGTCTATTGGTTCGTTCTCTACCCTAGTATTGAGATCTCCCAATACCACTACATTGACATTTCTCCCTAAACTCTCTATGCACTCATTTAAATTTATCCAAAAAACCTCCCTTTCCTCTACAAGCTTCTTACTACCAGGCCCTTATGCACTTACAAGGAACCACGTCTCCCTTCCTAGTTTTGCCTTCATCCACATTAACCTTGAAGAAACCTCCTTCCACTTCACCACGCGTTTACCTATCTCTTCACTTACTAGTATAGCCAGCCCTTCTCTCCCTCGTCTTCTCTTCATTCCTGACACCTTCCCAATTACACTTCCAAACTCTAACTCGCCCCTCCTTTTCAACTTAGTTTCACTCAGTGCCAACACATCCATCTTTCTTCTTACAAACATACTGCCTATCTCTTCCCTTTTGCTGTCATCTGTACCACACCCAGGCGCATTAAAAGACCCAAACCTTAGGGTTCTGGTTGGAAAACTCCTGCCAGACACTCCTATGTTTTTTTTTTTTTCTAGGAATGTCCCTTTTGGGGCTATAAAGAGTAGGATGCCTAGTTCTATCGCTGTATTGTTTTTGTCGCCTTTTACGACTCAAGTGGGAACACTCGATGGCTGTATTCTTTCTTCCCAACCACAGGGTTCGGCGAAACAGAGACAGCTTAACGGAGGGGCAGTCACAGTATAATAAAGTAGCATAATTTCTCTATGAATAAAGATTTCCTCTATCATAGACAAAATGATGTGTGGCTCTGGTCCGTAGGGACGCCCCATATAGATATAATGATAATGATAACAACAATAATAACAATAATTATAATAATGATAACAATAATAATAATAGAAATAAAATGTCAATGCTAATATTGTTAATAATTATATTATTAATAACACTGATGATAATAACAATACGTAAGTAAACAAGCAGGTAGGTGAATACATGAAAAAGAAGAAATAAAAAAATTAGTTAAATCTTTTTTTAGTCTTTAAATCCTAAGAAATTCTTACATTTTTTTGGGCCTCTCTTCCTCCTCTTCCTCCTCTTCCTCCTCCCGGCCCCTCCTCAGCTTTTCTTTCCCACGCTTTCTTTTATGATTTTTTTTTTTTGACGTCGTTTCCCGGAAGTGTTGGTACCCCTGTCTCTGAGGGAATGCGGCGCTGGCCGCGCTTCTTTCCCCTTCGTGATGGAATGTTACGACTGAGAGAGAGAGAGAGAGAGAGAGAGAGAGAGAGAGAGAGAGAGAGAGAGAGAGAGAGAGAGAGAGAGAGAGAGAGAGAGAGAGAGAGAGAGAGAGAGAGAGAGAGAGAGAGAGAGAGAGAGAGAGAGAGAGACAGACAGACAGACAGACAGACAGACAGACAGACAGAGAGAGAGAGAGACAGACAGACAGACAGACACAGAGAGAGAGAGAGAGAGAGAGAGAGAGAGAGAGAGAGAGAGAGAGAGAGAGAGAGAGAGAGAGAGAGAGAGAGAGAGATATACAGACAGACAGACAGGCAGATAGATAGACAGACAGATAGACAGGCAGACAGACCGACAGATAGGCAGAGAGAGAAAGACAGGAGAGAAGGACAAATAAAAGGAAAAAGAAAGAGAACGGTTTTGTGATAATGGGTCATAATAATTGCCGTCTTGATTTTCAGTGACTAGAAACCCACAACCCCACAGTGGCCGACAACGGTCCACGGTCTCTCTCACTAAGAGGAGCAGTCACCGGTTGTCGATTCTCTGTATAAATGTGGAAGAAATGGAATTGCAATTGATAAATGTATCTTGGATCCGATCCAGACACCAAGTGCCATCCTTCTGGGGCCGCACCTACTGGTAAAGGTGAGGGAATGAACGTGTTTTGAGACTGGGCAGCGGGGAGATGATTCTCTGTGACGTCCGTCTTAGCAAGCCCACCAACGACTAAAATCATCAACGACCTAAGGAGGCAAGTTGTTAAACTTTGAATGTAGGTGTGTTCTTAGATAAGTAGATAATGTAGATAAATGTGGGTAGATAAGTAGTCCTGTATGACCGACTTGAAAGTAGTTGAATGTGGAAGGAAGGTAGATAGGTTAAGTAATTAGGTAACTAGGTAGATAAGTAAGTGGATGGGTAGATGTATTGGTAGATAATCTCAAGTATTCCTCTCTAGCTGGCCTTGAAAGTAGATAGGCAGGGAAACGAGGTAGAAAAGTAAGTGGGTAGACAGGTAGATGAATAAGTAGGTAGGTAGATGGTCCCGCCTAGTTTTGGCACTGTTCCCAGCAACAGCTGGCGACAGCTGGCATTGGCGAGAAATAACTCGTCCTGACACTATCGGGCGGAGTGAGTCAATTGTATTTTGTCGCTTATAACCAGCGCTTCTATTCAATGGGGGCGGGGACACTATTGTTCCGAGATGTAGACATAAAGATTACAAAGGATTTCAAAGGCGGAGCATGCCGACAGGAGACCTTTTGGTCGATATCTAGGAAGGATGCAAAAAAAAAAAAAAAAGAAAAAAAAAATTATATATATATATATATATATATTTATATATAATAATGATAGATAATGGATGGTAAAGGAAATATGTAATGAGGGCAGTAGAAATTATAAGTAATCATAATTCTTCTTTATGTGGATAATAGTCTTAAGTATTACAATATGTGACTCTGGTCCGTAAGGGTGACTTAAGGAGGATCTTACGACAGGAGGCGGTTAGCCGTGACTTGATCTTAGTCACACATTGTCAATATGATAAATAGCGTTTGAACATTATCATTAGATGTCAATTATGAGAGGATAACCTTTAAAATGAGAACCTCACCCCAGAAGCTTAGATTATATATAATTGATCCACGACCTGTACCTTATGTGCTAGGGCAGCTAATGCAATTGGCAGTCACTGCAGGCGGGGGGGATCAAACTCAGACTTCGGGCTTGAGGCGAGATTATAAAGTTGACAAGGAAACATCACATTGCTAGTATTACTACCGATAACTTATTACTCGCAGTCTGACAGGTGAATGCCACTTGCCCTGGCAGTCCGAGATTCCCTACTCTTCTTTCTCCCTGAGAACAACAAACCTAATGTGGCAAAATAAAGCATTCACACACACAAATACATATATACGTTTGTGTGTGTGTGTGTGTGTGTGTGTGTGTGTGTGTGTGTGTGTGTGTGTGTGTGTGTGTGTGTGTGTGTGTGTGTGTGTGTGTGTGTGTGTGTGTGTGTGTGTGTGTGTGTGTGTGTGCGTGCGTGTGTGTCAATATTATTGGAGAAAGAATCCATGAAAATAGGTCAGGAGCTGCATTATCGTTGGGACCCACATTTTTTTGCCCGAAGAAGACCATGCAAAAGATCATGTGGGGTGCAATGTGTCAACCATAAATTGTTCTTGACCCGTTATTGTGTATATTTGTGTGTGTGTGTGTGTGTGTTTGTGTGTGTGTGTGTGTGTGTGTGTGTGTGTGTGTGTGTGTGTGTGTGTGTGTGTGTGTGTGTGTGTGTGTGTGTGTGTGTGTGTGTGTGTGTGTATGTTTGTGTGCGTGAGAGAGAGAGATAGAGATAGATAGATAGGTAGATAGATAAATAGATATATAGATAGATATAGATAGATAGGTTGATAGATAAATAAATATACAGATAGATAGATAGATAGATAGAGATTGGAAAAAATACAACGGCGAGCCACAAAACTGATACCTAATATAAAAGATAAATCATACGAAAATCGACTAAAACATATGAATCTGTTTTTCCTAAAAAAGCGTAGACTCAGAGGTAACTTGATACAGGTCTTTAAGGTTCTAAAGGGGATTGACAACGTCAAAAGAGACAAAAAATTTACACTGAATGAGAATTCGACAATAAATAATGGTCTCAAACTGTCAAGAAATAGATTAAATTTGGAAGTGGGTAGAAACAACTTCGCCAACCGTGTAGTTAATGAATGGAATAAACTTCCTGCAGAGCAGTGGAATGTAGTTCAGTTCGAAGCTTTAAGATTCATTTAGACAAACATCTAAGCAAGATGCTGTAATGAATGCCATTTATATTATATTATTTGTTTATTTGTTTGTTTCTTGTCTGTTTGTTTATCATATGTTTGATTTTGATCTATTATTATTTATCTGTCAATTTATTATTATTTACTATTTACCTGCTTGTTTATTATTTAACTATATCTATGCATTCATTTATTTTATTTATTATTATTTACATTATTATAATTTTTATTTTATTCTTTATTTATCATTATTATATTTTTTCGCATCCGACGTAGTTATAGATCAAAAGGTCTCCTATCGGCATGCTCCACCTTTGTAATCCTTTGTAATCTTTTGAGAGAGAGAGAGAGAGAGAGAGAGAGAGAGAGAGAGAGAGAGAGAGAGAGAGAGAGAGAGAGAGAGAGAGAGAGAGAGTTAAGAGAGACATATAGAGCCAACACTTACCCTTGTGGGTATAGGGAGTCGCTCTGTCCTATGTGAGGCAGACTTCTTGCGGTGCCAAAAGAAACTAAACTTGGTTCCTGAGCTTGGAGCGGGCTTTCTCTGCGTCATGTGGTCCTGCTCCAGCCGCGAGTAGGACATATCAAGGAGGAGGTGAGTTCGGAGAGGAAACTCATTGGTGCAGTACTCGCACTCACAGTTCTGAGGGTGACCTGGTGGAAGAGACACGGGTCAATTGTCGCTATAAATCGGTCATTAAGGGGTGAAATGTCCGCAGTGCAATGGGAAAGATGCAAGAGGAGGCGGAGGACTGGGTGTTGTATGTAGTCGGTAAATTATGCACACGCGTACACACACACATACACACACACACACACACACACACACACACACACACACACACACACACACACACACACACACACACACACACACACACACACACACACACACACACACACACACACACACACACACATAAAAAAAGACAGTTATAGAAGAGGCCTGAAAAAAAAATCCATACAGAGTGATGGATCTCTGGAACAAACTTGATAAAATAATAGTGTGTGCAAAAACTATACACGAATTTAAAAGCAAACTAGACACTGCAAGATACAAAGACGGGACATCACGAGCATAGCTCCTCTTCCCGTAAGATACAACTAGGTAAATACACACACACTCACACACACACACACACACACACACACACACACACACACACACACACACACACACACACACACACACACATACACATTCCTTCACATCTTTCGCCAGATATGGCATCATATAAACATTGTCTTG
Source organism: Oratosquilla oratoria (assembly GCF_046742065.1). Classification (NCBI taxonomy): domain Eukaryota; kingdom Metazoa; phylum Arthropoda; class Malacostraca; order Stomatopoda; family Squillidae; genus Oratosquilla; species Oratosquilla oratoria. The sequence goes on along the minus strand of NC_134812.1, from coordinate 4,025,044 downwards.
CATTCTCCATTAAATGAAAATAAAAGAAGATTTCTGAAGACACTTCCGGTGGGGGAAGTATTCAGAACCGAACGATTTTTTTCAGGTGTGTGGACGTTGTTGTCGTGGCAAAGTGGGTCAGTGCGGCGACGGCGCCTCCGGAGACTCGGGCCGGATGTGACGGACGGCGGCAGAAAAAGAAGAGGCGAACGAGGTTTAAGAGTACATGATGCGAGCAAAGGTGCACACGCACACACACCTATACACACACACACACACACACACACACACACACACACACACACACACACACACACACACACACACACACACACACACATATATATATATATATATATATATATATATATATATATATATATATATATATATATATATAGTTCCCGGCCCCCACTACGGCGGTTCGTGTTCGAATCCCGTCCAGGGCTGAAATAATTTCAGTATCGCTGCGCTGCGGGTTGTTACACCAATTCTCGTGGGCGGGGAGTTGGGTGTGTGTGCGTGTAAGGTAACAGCATTACCCATAGATCGGTCATATATGAGCCCTGAGCTCTCTTCAGGGAGGGAAATTGCTGTCGATCACGAGTCCAATGCGTGATCCAAAGACCATGGTGAAGACACACACACACACACACACACACACACACACACACACACACACACACACACACACACACACACACACACACACACACACACACACACACGTTCAAATCACATACATATACTTGTATATTGTATGTATAAGAACACCCAGCTCTATGTCCAAGACCCTAACCCGGGACTCGAACCAACTTCTCGACCATCCCCGGACGCAAGGATGCAACACACGACAAGTCTTGGCGCCGCCGTGATTTGCGGGTCGCCCCCTTCGAGGTGGGAAGTGTCCGGTGCCCAGGACTCGAACCCATCTATCAATATCCGCGGGTGGAGTCGGGAGGAAGGTAAAAGTGACTCTCGGGGCCGTAGGGGTGGCCGGGAATCGAATCCCACATACATGATGATCTTAGTCTATTAAAGTCCCATGGAACAGGTTGTTAAAAGAGCGGACGGGAATTTCAACCTCCCGGTTTCTTTCCCGTAGGTGGTGCTGTAATTGAATGTGTGTGTGTGTGTGTGTGTGTGTGTGTGTGTGTGTGTGTGTGTGTGTGTGTGTGTGTGTGTGTGTGTGTGTGTGTGTGTGTGTGTGTGTGTGTGTGTGTGTGTGTGTGTGTGTGTGTGTGTGTGTGTGTGTGTGTGTGTGTGTGTGTGTGTGTGTGTGTGTGTGTGTGTGTGTGTGTTTGTTTGTCTGTATGTGTGCGTGTGTGTGTGTTTGTTTGTCTGTATGTGTGCGTGTGTGTGTGCTTATGTGTGTGTGTGTGTGTTTGTTTGTGTGTATGTGTGTTTGTGTGTGTATGTGCGTATGCGTGATTATGTGTGTGTGTGTTGTACGTTCTTGTGTATGTGTGTGTGTGTGTGTGTGTGTGTGTGTGTGTGTGTGTGTGTGTGTGTGTGTGTGTGTGTATGTATGTGTATGTGTGATTATGTGTATGTGTGTGTTGTACGTTCCTGTGTATATGTGTTCGTGTGTGTATGTGTTGTGTGTTCGTGTGTGTATGTGTTGTGTGTTCGTGTGTATGTGTGTGTATATGTGCGCGCCTGAGTGTGTGTGTGTGTGGCTACATTACACCTAAGATATAAGTGAGCACATTTCCTTGTATATTTATTCACTCTCTCTGAACTGTGGTTGTGCACTTGCGCGCGAGGCGCCACACTAATGGACTGCGCATGCGCCCCGAAAGAAGTGTGGGGAAACCGCAAAACCGGAATTTGCCGGTTGGTTGCCTGGAATGCAGTGCGAGGGAGACCTACAACACTTGCTGGATCCGGGGCTGATACACACACACACACACACACACACACACACACACACACACACACACACACACACACACACACACACACACACACACACACACACACACACACACACACACACGCACGCACGCACGCACACACACACACACACACACACACACACACACACACACACACACACACACACACACACACACACACACACACACACACACGCACCCCCCCCCCACACACACACACGAGGGTCAATGGTGTGGTGGTACCATATTCGACCGCAAATTTGACGAACCGAGTTCGAGTCCCGCTCAAGATGAAAATTTCAGCATCTCTTCCCATTGCTTATATGAAAACCTTAATCCCCTTTGTTACGTGTGGGGCGGGGGCGTGTCAAAACATGTGTTTTGCACAAAAAAAAATAATAATAATAATAAAAATAAAATAATAATAATAATAATAATAATAATAATAATAATAATAATAATAATAATAATAATAATAATAATAATAATAATAATAATAATAATAATAATAATAATAATAATAATGATGATAACAATAATTAATAACAATGATAATAGTAATAATAATGATAATATAATAATAATAATATTGATATCAATAATAATAATAATAGTAATAGTAAATAATAATATTAATAATAATAATAATAATAATGATAACAATAATAATAATAATAATAGATAAATAAGTGAACGAATAAACATATAAATAGATAATTAAACAAATAAAATAAATAAATAGATAAATAGATAAATGAATAATAGATAAATGAATAAATAAATAAATAAATGAATACATGAATACATAAATAAATAGATAAATTTATTTGCTTTTTAAGATCCGCAAGGGAACAAGGTAGCTGTATTCTTGTCCACGCCACTGGGTACTTAGGCAGTGCCGAGAAGTGGTCATGGGAAAGCTGAAGAAATTGTTAGGGAAGCAGAAATGAGGGAAAGGAGAAATGAACAATTATTCTGCATTTCTCTTTGAATGGACTGAGTTTCCACTCATTTTATTGGACGGAGACCAAAACTGTACCGCATAGTCAAAGATGGGTTTAACAATCAACAGATAAGAGTTAAATGATTACCTCTTTGCTTTTGTTTGTAACCGTCCTTGTATTAAATCCTAATGCCCTGTTAGCCCTATCCCTGACACTAATGCAATGTTTCCTGGATTTAAGGTCTGGACTCACTAGCACTCTTAATTCCTTTTCATATTCTGTTTTCTCTTAATATGTCATTATCTAAGCTATACCTTGTCAATAGGGACATCAGAAAATCCTTTCCACCTTCCCTAAAGTACTGGATGCATAAACTTTTTTGCAAACAATATACCATATATGCTTATATGCAGTAGAGTACATAAATTTTCCGAAGTTTTCTTTACATATATTGGGAGTTCGTGTGTGTAAATCAGGCAATAAGTCCTTAAGATCCCCTCGCAATTACTGAGGTCGCAAAACCAAATAAAATCGCCTGGCGGCAGCAGGAATAAACGGAAAAGTACCGTACAGCACAGAAGGGCCACAATGCCATTGATTAAACAAATCACTTTTTAAAGATGATTTATCTGGTGGAGAATTAATCTGATCCCCTGAAGCTAAGATTTATACAGTAATTGTATCACACGTTTAGAAGGAACAAGAGTATTTATGGGGCAACTGTACATGTACGTTGTCATCCATTAAAGAGAGAGAGAAGGAGAAAAAGGGAGAGAGAGAGAGAGAGAGAGAGAGAGAGAGAGAGAGAGAGAGAGAGAGAGAGAGAGAGGGAGAGAGAGATAGAGATAGATAGAGAGAGAGAGAGAGAGAGAGAGAGAGAGAGAGAGAGAGAGAGAGAGAGAGAAGGAGGGAGAGAGGGAGAGAGAGAGAGAGAGAAGGAGGGAGAGAGAGAGAGAGAGGGAGGGGAGAGAGAAAGAGAGAGAAGGAGAGAGATAGATGAGCTGTGTGGACTTTGGACAAGTCGCTTATTCTCTCTCACTTTCCACCACCCCCCCCCAACACACACTTCCTGCTGGCGGTAGGGGGAGGAGGAGGGGGTGATTATATCTCGACTAAAACGCAGTCTCGAACTCTCGAACCAAGCACAGCCCGTTCCGGCCTGTGGATTTTTTTTTTTTTTTTTTTTTTTAGAGAGAGAGAGAGAGAGAGAGAGAGACAGAGAAAGAAAGAAATGTCACCCCCACGGGCTTTGTCTGGGTGTTCCATATCTGGTTAGGATAAAATCGTCGGGCTCTTTCTGCAATATTATCTGTTCAGTGCCGTGCCCCCGTCCGGAGTGCCGCGGGGGGGGGGGGGGTCTCAGAAGTATTCTATTTGTTTTATTTTTTAATATTTAAATTATTCTATTTTTCATTTATTTTTTTATTTTTTATCATTATTATAACTTTTCCGTATCCGACCCAGTTATGGACCAAAAGGTCTCCTGTCGGCATGCTCCGCCTTTGTAATGCTTTATAAATCGAACATTCAATGAACCACGTGAATTAAATCAATTATTTCTATTAAGCTGTTGCCTTTTTTATTTTATAAAATAAGAATTTAATTTTGAATAAATGTGAATAGGATGTAATTGTTGAAAAGGCCTTGAGAGGGCTACAGATTTAATGAGAGCAAGAGGAAGGAGGGGAGAGCAGTTCAATAGAAATGAATGATTTATCTATATATCTACTTATTGGTTGATTTTCATCATCATCATTATATATATATTATATATATATATATATATATATATATATATATATATATATGTATATATATATATATATATATATATATATATAAATATATATATATATTATCTCTCTTGATAGCCTAGTTGGAAAGCCACTGTCGCAATTGTCATGAGGATGCCGGGTTCGAGTCCTGGGCAGTACATTTCAATTTCAGCATGCTGGCCTTTGACGGCTTAGAATTAAAGTGCATTGTGGTTGTTAATATGTAACTCTAATCACTGGGACCCATTCAGTGTTGTACATACATACACACACACTCATATATATATATATATATATATATATATATATATATATATATATATATATATATATGTATATTCATTTATTTATATATTCATTTATTTATTTATTTATTTGTGGACATTCGCTTTCAGTCACAAAAGAATGATGCATAACTCTGGTCCGTAGGGGGTGGGGGGCCCCAATTATAATCTTCCGTCAGGTAATTTTATTCACTGATGTCTACAGCCATCTGGATTATTTTTGTTATTTGTTACTATGCGATTTTTTATGTTATTTGTTTGTATATTTATAAATTTGTTTATTTATCTATATACTCATTCATTATCTATTTGTTTATTTTTATTTATATAATTATTTATCTATTCCTTTATTCACTTACTTATTCATCTATTTATCTAATTATTAATTTGTTTTATTTTATTTATTTATCTATTTATATATTCTTCTAATTTTTTTCTTGATCAGCTTATGGGAACTCTTGAGTCGAGCGAGGTCAGTTAGAAGAGCATCAGAACCTACCGCAACTTGCAACTTGCAACTTGCAACAAGATGCAGCCGCGATCTCACAAGAGCCCATTGGTACCTCCTTACTGTCGGGCTACGCTTTGGCTGTGCTATTTTCTCCTCAGTAGGTGCCGAACGCCTGGCTAAGTATAGACCGAGCCCTATTTGTTCTTTAAATATCTCGACTGTCAGCAGAGGTGAAATCTATTGTCGAAAAGTGAGAAAAGCGACTTTAAGGTGTTGTCAGGCTCTTGGGCATTATCTGGCCTCGATCTGGGGACTCTGGCCGTGCCGTGGGGCAGGCCACTGCAAGCTGTAATTGCATATTTTGTTCTGGCTAACGACGGAAGCTTCTATTCGGTTAAAGAAAATTCATCCCACGGCGACAGAGTTAATATAAACATGTCCTAATGAGGTTCGGCTTGAGTATTAATATGCCGGCTACCGCCAGTAAATCTTATTCAGATGACCAAAGCTTCGAGTATTTTTTGTAATCACAGACGTAGACCAACTTCAGGTCCTAAATGAGATTACAAACACAAAGAGACTGAAAGAGACGCCTCAAGAACATAAGCCAAAAGTCGACTTCGCAGTTTTCCTTTGTGTTATCCAGTGTGTACAATGACCCCAAAGGAATATTTATACTATTCAGTGCGAAACGGAATGACATGTGGGCGTTGGAATCTGAAACACGGCCGAAACATGTGTTACATGTTACTACGTAAGTTATACGTCCATGGGCATAACACACATCATATCAAAGCTACTGATGTAATATCAATAGCAAATGCAAATGCCTCTCATGCTTACCAACCCTACCGAACCAACACTGGCATATTACTCGTTCTCACATACAGAACATCTATTTTTTATCATTGTACCTGGAAAATTGAGTTACATTAACCACATGAAAAGACACACTAAGGCCGGTATTTATAAGGACTTTGAAATATCAAAGTTATTTCCAAAGACGAAGAAAAAAATCTGAAAGTAACCTTTAGTACTCAAAGTATAATTTCCTTTGATAATAACGGTCCTAGTTACCAACATTGGACACAGTATAAACAATCTCAAACCCATCTACGACATTATCAATGCAAGACTACACCATCACATCTCAAGAGCATTAATTCAGGCATCGACTTCAGTTGATACACGATACAGACCCTAAGCCTATGGATTAGTACGAGTCCTAACTAATCTACCAACTCTACTAGCAAAGAATAAGCAGCATAATGACGACACAGGCAAAATATACGAAGAGACAAGGCGTTGGGTCCCGCGCAGTGGAATGCGCATTTTAGGTGGGAGGTTACTAAGGCCAAAGTTATTTAGGCTAAGACTGATACACATTCTTCGCATTTCTCAGGAAGCTTGCGAACCATCAAGAAGAACCTATACCTAGCATCTGAGATAGATAGATAGATAGATAGATAGATAGAGAGAGAGAGTTTAGTCCATGCTGTAGCAGCGCAGAGTGTAACAGAGAACTCCTACGAAAGGGTGACGTAGTTTACAGGATCTGGTTTGTATCAAATGGGGTGGAATTGTATTAATTAACTTTATTAAATATCTATTCATTTATTTACCCATTTATCCATTCATTGTAGTGTTCATATAAAAAGGCGTCACGATCCTGATAAATAATACATTAGATACATCGAAACTTTTGTTAGATTATTTATTGGTTAGATTAATTAGCACAATCATTATATGAGCAGCTCTCTTGCTGAATGAAAGAGTCTGCAGTGAATTGTAGATCACACTGTAAATAACGTCACCGAATTTAAGGGGTTAAGGGTTATGATGACATTGATTCCATTAGTAGTCGACCGAAGGCGCCTTACACAGACCCATTACCAGCTCAGGTACAGAGGAACAGAACACGGAACACAAACATGAATCCCTTCAATACACACATTACTGATTTTATTATGTCTAAGTACAGGCGATTTTATGTAGCTGAGAGGATGGAGTCCAGTTTGAACCAGGTCTCATTCGGTCGCGACCCCCGTCTGGCTGGAGTCGGCTCCCCTGAGCGACATAAAGATCTTTAGTGAGAATAAAACCGATTGGGCACGTCACCGTATTGAAGGCATTGGTAGAGTACCTCGAACATTGTATATTGTTGCGGACATTGAGGGTTACTTGGGCGGAAGCTGAGCGTGAGACATTGCAACAAAACTTCAAGCTGAGAGAGATGACGCGCTACTGAAGATATATACGAGTATATATATATATATATATATATATATATATGTATATATATATATATATGTATATATATACACACACACACATATATATATATATATATACATATTATATATATACATATGTATGTATATATATGTATATATATAATACATATATATACATATATATTTATACATATATATATATGTATATATATATATATATATATACACATACGGAGTTTTGCACAATTTAGTAGCGTTATACTCTATACACGCAGCGGCGAGCGAGCGAGTGAGCGAGCGAGTCTCCCACTTGGGCGAATTAACTTACCGACACTCGTCTCCTGGTTCGAAGAGCGATTTATGAAAGAGAACTTGGCTAAGAAGTTCGAACGTTTTCTGAAACTCGGATTTTTCGACGAGTATGAGGTCCAACCGATGACGTTGGTCTCGAGGGTGGAGCATGGGGGCGCAATGGGGCGAAGAAAACAAAATTAAATTTTGGGAAAAAAAAAAGTTATATATATAGGATGATGAAGAACGTTTAAGCGTAGGCGATGAAATAGGCAGGACATGTCGCAAGGAGAGATGAAGACAGTTTTTTTTTTCCAAAATCGGCGTTATTGTACAAAGTAAAAGAAGAAAAAAAAAGAAGGAAGACGTATGGTTAAGAAAACAATACGGATCTGCAACAGACCATGAAATGATACGAAAGTAAGTTTAGATAATCAACTAAGATTCCTATAAATAGGGCTTGTCGTATAAATCCATCATACTGACCTTTGTGTATGTATGTATATATATATATATATATATGCACATATATATATATATATATACAGTATATATGCATATATATGTATGTATGTATATATATATATGTACATATATATGCATACATATATACATATATATATATATATACAGATATACATATATATACATATATATATATATATATATATATATATATATATGCTGTTGCATATGTATACATATACATATGTGTGCGTGTATGGATAGAGTGG
>NC_134812.1:3996454-4008954 GCF_046742065.1 Oratosquilla oratoria | reverse complement strand
ATTTTTCGAAATTTCTTCCTTTTTTTCACCGAACTCTCCTTTTTCTTCGCGAACTGAGGAAGATCTGCGTTTCCGTGGAAGCGGGAACTTATCTGCTTGGCTCCAAGGTCTCGACTAAACACGGATTTTCACTTCTAGATTTGCTCACCGCATTGTCCTTCAGCATTTGTTCGGCCCGGGTTAGAGATGAAGTGGGTGAGAGTGAGAGTTTGAGTGAGAGAGTGAGAGCGTGAGAGTGGAGTTGGAGTGCGTACAGGAGGGAGACAGGGAAAGAAGGTCGTGAGTTTATAATTCCGTTGGGTCTTCAAGTTTTAATTCGATCGTAAAGGACCGAGGGATAGGTTGTTTGTTTTTTTGGCCCTGGTGAGATACACTTTATCAGTGCCAAGTACAGAGAATAAACACAGACACACACACGCATACACACTCACACATCCCTCTGCGGCGCGACTTTCAACAGTAGTTTGGCTTGCCGCGCTAGATTACTTGGACACAACTCTTCGTGGTTGGATAGTTCAACGAGACAAAGCAGAAAGAGAACGAGAGGGAGGAAGAGGAGGAGGAGTAGGTGGGAGTGGGGGTGAATGAAGAGAGGGGAGAGGAGAGGAAGGGCAAGGGGATGGGGGTGGAAGGAGGGGATGGAGTACAAAAGTTAAATTCTTCTCTTATGTCTCTTGTTTATGTGTTATTGTTTCACCCATCGCGCACCTGTTGTAGCACGAACTCAGTGGCACCAACCCCCGTCTCTCACTCGCGACGACCGGGCACTGTGGTTCCTGAGACCAGCTTCCTCGCCCCTTGAGTCGTCTTCGTCGTCGGCGGCGAGCTCGAAGAGGGGCAAAAAGTCACTTTTGACGGTAATTTCGGCGGCATCTTGGCACGCCTGACACTGTCACTCAATCAGGGCGAAGAGAGAGACTCTCCCGAAAGTTTTCTTCTTCTTCTTCGTCGTCTTCGTTGTCGACGCCGCGAAGTGGGAGAACTTCGTAGATCCGAAACCGATTTTGGATATTTTTTCTTCGAATTTTAGTGACTTCAGTTTACGCTCCACATCCTCAGCTAAGACCTGAAGGAGGTCGTCACTCCCAGAGGACTTCCATATCTGCAAAGAGAAGAAAAGTCTTTCGTCAGTTGGACTCTGTTGAAGAAGAGACTGAAGAGGAATCTTTGTATTCAGAAACTTACCTTCATTCTGTATAGACACGGTAAAGGAAACATGGACTGGAGGTGAAGCTTTTATTCCGTCTAACGACTTTCTCCAGTCCATGTTTCCTTTACCGTGCCTATACAACTTGTTCATATGGATTTACCTTCATTCTACCCAATCTCCTTCACCGAAATTCGGAAAAATTATTGCATCTTATAGATTTTATTCTGGCTAAAGCCAGATGTCTTAATTCATGAGAAGGATGCTCCGTTGTTTATGATTTTTTCTGTCTGTCTGTCTCTCTCTATCTCTCTCTCCCTCCCTCCCTCTTTCTCCCTACCTCTTCCTCCCTCCCTCTCTCTCACTCTCCCCACCCCCTCTCTCTCTCCCCCATTCTCTCTCTCTCTCTCTCTCTCTCTCTCTCTCTCTCTCTCTCTCTCTCTCTCTCTCTCTCTCTCTCTCTCTCTCTCTCTCTCTCTCTCTCTCTCTCTCTCTCTCTCTCTCTCTCTCTCCACTCCCTCTTTCTCTATCTTTCCTCCACTTTCTCTCTCTCTCTCTGTATCTATCTATAGATATGTATCTCTCTCTCTCTTTCTCTCCATTTCTCTCTCCTTTCCCTTCTCTCTCTCTTCCTCCATTCCTCTGCCCCCTCTCTTTTTTCTCCTTTTCTCTCTCCCCATCTCCCTCTCCCTCTTTCCCTCTTCCTCCCTCTCTCTTCCTCCTCTCTCTCTTTCTCTCTCTCTCTCTCTCTCTCTCTCTCTCTCTCTCTCTCTCTCTCTCTCTCTCTCTCTCTCTCTCTCTCTCTCTATCTCTCTCTCTCTCTCTCTCTCTCTCTCTCTCTCTCTCTCTCTCTCTCTCTCTCTCCTCTCTCTCTCTCTCTCTCTCTCTCTCTCTCTCTCTCTCTCTCTCTCTCTCTCTCTCTCTCTCTCTCTCTCTCTCTCTCTCTCTCTCTCTCTCTCTCTCTCTCTCTCTCTCTCTCTCTCTCTCTCTCTCTCCCTCCCTCCCTCCCTCCCTCCCTCCCTTCCTCCCCCCTCTCTCTCTCTCTCTCTCTCTCTCTCTCTCTCTCTCTCTCTCTCTCTCTCTCTCTCTCTCTCTCTCTCTCTCTCTCTCTCTCTCTCTCTCTCTCTCTCTCTCTCTCTCTCTCTCTCTCTCTCTATCTATCTATCTATCTCTCCTCCCTCCCTCCCTCCCTCCCACACTTCCTCCCCCCCCCTCTCTCTCTCTCTCTTACGATCCCAGTAGGTCTAGTAAATAAAAGAGCAACAAGTGAGGAAAGAAGATGATGATGATGAAGATGAGGATGCAGAGAAGTATTAGGAAAAATGAAATAGGAAGACGAGGTGGAGGAGAATGAGATTAAATGGTATGTGAAAAAATGAGAAAGAAGAGAAGTAGGATGTGGAAGAAACGAGAAAAAGTGAAATAGAGGACGCAGAGAAAGGAGAAGAAAATTGATGAAGAAGAAAATTAGCAGATGAAAAAAAGAGTAGGATTCGAAAGAAGTGTAGATAAATGAAATAGCGGACACAGAAAAGGAGAAGGAAAATAATAGACGAAGGAGAGGAAGAGGAGGAAGAGGAGGAAGATGATGTAGCGAGGAAAGAATGATTAGTGGACAAAGCAATAGAAGTAAGGAAGGAATGACGTCTCGCCTTCGTGTTAATCTTTTCTTCGTTTTCCTCCTCTTTCTCCTTTTCTTCTTCTTCTTCAAATCTAATGGACAAGATAAAAAGAGAGGAATTTGGGAAGAAAGATTGAGTTGGTCGCTTCAGCTTCTTTAGAATTTCATTGAATCGTGGAACGGTGAAAATTTTCGAAGCCAGCTGTTGCAGATCGTCAGCTGGAGTTCAGATGGACTCAACTTGGCTGGAGGGATTGGAGGGGTCAGGGGGTGGTCATAGTCCATCGATACATCGTCCAAGTTGAGGCCCTTCCATCGAACAGGATTCCAAAATTTTAGGGGAAAATGGTGACACTCTGGAGACCAGATTAACGAAGTATTATTTTATGATCGGAAACTAATCTTCATTGATCACTCATGTCATCTCAACTTTCTATTTCTCTTTACCGGTTTGATGATTCCATCTCTTAGGCGCTACTTGATGATAGAAGCGCTGGTTATTGTCGATGGAATGCAGTACAATACTGAATCAAATCGTCTGTTGTAGATATGGACCAAAAGGTCTCCTGTCGGCATGCTCCGCCTTTGTAATCCTTTGTTCGGTAGAAAGATCCCAGTTTGGTCGAGTATGTTCATGTACGGGAATCCGAAATTTCTTAAAGAATTTTTCCCTCAAAAAAAAAAAAAAGCAAGAAAGTTTCTGTGACCTGCATGTGTTTCTTTTATGTTTACTTTGTCGCCAGGCGACTTTATTCGGTCGGTAGGAAACACGAAGTCATTCTTTCTCGATCACACGATCATTTCCCAAGATTGTCCACTAATCTAGCTTAGCGTCTTAAACTCAGAAGCCCGAAAGAGATTTAGTCCCTTCAGCACGGTGATCTACTTTATAAACATTATTCTGGCTAAAGACGGATGATATCATGCAGCTGAGGGGAATCCCTGCCCCTCGTATCAATAAAGTCACCAGTCATTTGCTTTAATCAAATCTAGGAAATGTCCCACGAAAGTCTTCGTTAATCCGCAGCTGAAGGAATTTGTCTAGTAGTAATATCTAGATTCTACAATGACTAGGTTAACTAGAAGAATTAGGTGAAATAACGTCACTCGCAAATGAGCACCTCATTAGAATTTATTAGATAATTAGATCCTAGAGAGTTTGGTGATGCCAAACCTCCAGGAAGATTCTATGAACTTGCAACAATTGGTCAGAGACACACCACGGCATCGCGCGACTTCTCAAAAAAAAAAAAAAAAAAAAAAAAAAAAAAAAAAATCTTCACTTTACTGAGACATTCCGCCACCTTCAGCTGGCTTCTGTTATGCATTACGTCATGTGGAGGAAGTAAACAAGGGGCGTGGGGCGGGAGGGGGGGAGGTTGCACATGCCTCACATAGTCGTCCCCCCACCTCCTCCTCCCCCCAGCAATTCCCCACATCCCCATGGAGGGGACGGGGGTGGGGTGGGGGTTAATGTGCGAAATCCCACAAAACCTCAGATTTCGGTGTTTGGTCCACTTGGAAAAATGTCAAGTTTTCCTTCCCGCTGATCACAACAACACACAGGTCTGTTGGCCGCTTTGTCGGTTGTCCGCTTTCCTGATAGCAAACAGAGGGGATGCTTGTGGGGACGGACTGTCCGTGTCTGTTTGCTTGAGTGCTTTCCTGCTTGCTTGCTTGCCTGCCTACCTGCCTGCTTGCCTGCCTGCTTGGCAGCCTACCTGCTTGCCTTTCTTCCTGTTTGCTGCCAATTTGCCTGCCTGTCTGCTTGTTTACCATCCTTACCTAGATGGCTCGACTGATTTCGCTCAGGGCAAGATACACACACTCGTCACACGATCTGGCACCCCGGCGACTGCTGCCTCTGTGTGCATACACAGCGTCCTCTCTTCCTGGCGTCGTGACACCCAAGGCCACCGCCGCTACTGACGGCGCCCGAGTCGATCTCCGAATCAGGTGCCTTTCGTACATGAAGGACGGTGAAAGGGACCCCCATACTATTCCACTCGATCTCTTTGGCAACAAGGACACCACCCTCCTGACTAAGGCGAAGAAGGAGGTGTCAAGGGTACTTGCGGGTTCGCAATGGTGATGATGGTGATAGTGATGGAATTGGTGATAATGAAAGTGATGTACACACAGACTTGCCGGCAGCGACGTATCACACTCCGACACGCAGCGGTGAATGATCAAATAGGTTGTTGAGGCACAGAGGTGTGGAGGTGCCAGTGGTGATGGTGGTGGTGGCTGGAGGACACGAGGAGGGGTTGATGGTGGTGGAGGTGGTGGTGGTGGAGGCGGTGGTGGCGGTGGATGACAAGAGAGGTCAGAGAAATATGCCATAGGGGTGGGTAGGGACGGGGGGGGGGAAGGGGAGTTGAACTTCATAAGGAGGTAGGGGGGTGGGGGGAGTGGAGGGAGGGATAAAGAGTGTGCCCTCCTTCGCCCCCTTCCCCCCTCCCCAGCACCTGCGACGCGCATGACGAAGGAGACACCTTTGCAGTCGAAGCCAAAATATGCTTTCCCTCTTCGGAGACTCCCAAAATCTCGAACTCGCTGTCTTGGGCGAGCTCGCGAAGAAGTGGAGGAACCTACCAGATTTGATGTCGCCCTCCTCTCCTCCTCGGCCCCGTCGCCCATCTCTTCCCTTCCCCCGCCCATCTCCCTCCCCTCGCCCACCTCTCCCAAACTCTCATTTAACCTCAACCTCACTCAACTGCTCTTCCTCAGGGCGGGACATTGAGGCACCAACCCGTGGCCTATTTTTAGAACCGACGGGGCCCCATGGTGCAGCTGGCACCCGCCAGCGAAAATTCGTCCTCCTCCCCCTCCTCCTCCTCCTCCTCCTCCTCCTCCTCCTCCTCCTCCTCCTCCTCCTCCTCTTCCTCCTCCTCCTCCTCTTTCTCCTCCTCCTCCTCCTCTTTCTCCTCCTCCCCTTCCCCTCCTCCTCCTCCCCTTCCCCTCCTCCTCCTCCTCTTTCTCTTCCTCTTCCTCCACCTCTTTCTCTTCCTCCTCCTCTTCTTCTTCTTCTTCCTCCTCTTTCTTTTCCTCTTCCTCTTCCTCCTCCTTCTCCTATTTCTCATGTTCTTCCTATCCTCCTCTTTCTATCCTCTCTTTCTCTTCCTCTTCTTCCTCCTCCTCATCATCTTCTTCCTCCTCCTCCTCCTCATCATCATCATCTTCTTCCTCCTCCTCCTCCTTCTCTTCCTCCTCCTCCTTTTCCTGTTCCTCATGTTCTTCCTATCCTCCTGTTCCTATTCCTCCTCCTCGTCCTCCTTCTTCTGCTCCTCCATTCCATCTAATCCTCCTACTCCCCTTCTCATATCCCTCCCTCTCTTCCTCTTCCTCTTTTTCTTCCTCCTGCTCCCCTCCTCCTCCTCCTCCTCCTCCTCCTTCTCTTCCTCTTGCTCTTTTTATTCCTCTTCCTCCCCTCCTCCTCCTCCTCCCCTCCTCCTCCTCCTCCTCCCCTCCTCCTCCTCCTCCTCCTCTCCTCCTCCTCCTCCTCCTTCTCCTTCTTCTTTACCTCCTCATCTTGCTCCTCTCCTTCTCCTGTTCCTCCTTTTCTTCCTCCTGCTTATTTTTACTTTTCTCTCTTGTTTTTTCTTTCCCATCTTTCTACTACTGCCCCTCCTCCCTCTTCCTCTTCGTCCTTCTTCTCCTCCTCCTCCAATTCCTTCTTCTCCTCTTCCTCCTCCTCCTTCTCCCTCTTCCTCTTCGCCCTTCTCTTCTTCCTCTTCCTCCTTCTTTTCCTCTTTCTCTTTCTCCTTTTCCTCATCTTCCTGTTTCCCCTCCTTCTCTTTCTCCTTTTCCTCCAATTCCTTCTTCTCCTCTTCCTCCTCCTCCTCCCTCTTCCCCAGTTCTTCTTTTTCTCCTCAACTTCTTCTTCCACATCCTCCTCCCTCTTCCACATCCTCCTCCCGCTTCTTCCTCTTTTTCCTCCTCTTCCTCCTCCTCGCATACAGGACGAGACTTGTATAGTAACTTACTGGAAAGTGGCCTCCACCAAGGCGTAAACAGCCCTACCCGAGGAGATAACATCCTTGACCTAATATTCTCTACAACAGAAAATCTTGTAAACCAAGTAAATATAGGCCCATTATTCAGCACTAGTGATCATCGTACCATCACATTCAAAATTAAAATGGAAGCCAATTTATCTAAGACCAGCAAAGAAAAAGTACCCGACTTCCGTAGAGCTAATTTCAATAGACTTCGATCATTACTAGAAAACTTAGACTGGAGTACAACTTCGAACGAGACTGATATTGATAAAGCGTGGGAAAACTTCATCAAGGACCTAAACAATGCTGTAAATCTCTGTGTTCCCTATCGTGAGAGGCGCCCGGCAACAAATAAACCAAAGTGGTGGAATAGGGAAATTAGTAACAACCTCTCTCGTAAAAAGAGTGCGTACAAAAAGTATTTATCAACTAAAAGCCAAGAAGATAAACTAACACTAGACGGAATTCGCCGCGAAACAAAAACACTGATAAAGCGTAGTAAGAAAGATCTTGAAGAATATATTGCTGAGGCAAGCAAGTCGAACCCTAAAGAATTCTATAGTTATGCGAATAAGAAGAAAACGCTCACCTGCGGCATTGGACCATTAAATGACGATGAAGGAAAACATACGGATGATGAAAATGAGATGGCCTCAATCCTTAATAATTTTTTTGCATCCGTCTTCACAGACGAAGATTGCTCAGTGTATCAGCCACCAGAACATAAAATGTGCCAAAACGTTTTAAATCAACTCATAATTACAGAAAGGGATGTCGTACAAGTGATTGATAAGCTCAAAATGAATAAAGCCCCGGGACCTGACAAAATTTCACCTAGAATTCTGCAAGAAGTCAAAAATCAAATCGGTAAACCCTTGTGCATCCTCTTCAACAGATCATTAGCACTCGGTAAAGTCCCATCAGATTGGAAATGTGCTAACGTAACACCAATATTCAAGAAAGGGGACAAATCACAACCAGGCAACTACAGACCGATTAGCCTAACTTCGATTGTGTGCAAACTGCTAGAGACAATTATCTGTGACAGCGTAGTAAATTTTTTAGAAGAAAATAAGATTATGAAAGATTCACAACATGGCTTCCGAAGCAAACGCTCATGTCTAACTAATCTCCTTGACTTTTTTCATGACGTCTTTAACAAATACGAGGAATGTAGATCTGTTGATATAATCTATCTAGATTTTCAGAAGGCATTCGATAAAGTCCCCCACAGACGATTGCTCGACAAATTAAAAATGCACAGCATTTCTGGTAATATCCACAACTGGATTAAAGATTGGCTCTCAGAGCGGAAACAGAGGGTCGTAATTAACGGGGCATCATCTAGCTGGCTCGACGTTAAAAGTGGCGTACCGCAAGGATCAGTTTTGGGACCCGTCTTGTTCTTAATATATATAAATGATCTAGATGACGGCCTCCTCTGCAAAGTATCAAAATTTGCTGATGACACAAAAATTGCCGGTAAAGTAATAACCACCAAAGAGAAAGAAACTCTACAATCCGATCTAGATAAATTATCAAGTTGGGCTAGCAAGTGGCAAATGAAATTTAACGTTAACAAATGTAAAGTTATGCACATTGGAGGTAACAATGATCACATCCAATACCAAATGAATGGCGAAATACTGGATACAGTAACTAAAGAAAAAGATCTAGGAGTTTTAATATCAAATGATTTGAAGCCAAGTCAACATTGCTCAGAAATTGTTAAAACAGCAAACAAATTAGTTGGCTTCATCGGAAGAATCTTCGAAAATAAATCAGAAAAAATATTGCTAAACCTCTATAACTCCTTGGTTCGTCCCCATCTAGAATACTGTGTACAATTTTGGTCCCCATACTACCAGAAAGATATTAACAAACTAGAAAGAGTACAACGGAGAGTGACCAAAATGATACCAAGGCTGAGAAATCTGCCGTATGAAGAAAGACTAAAAAATCTAAACTTGTTCTCCCTCTCAAAAAGAAGAATGCGAGGAGATTTGATTGAGGTTTTTAAAATGTTCAAAGGCTTTGACAACATTAATGTCAAAGATTACTTCTTATTAGACCAATCAAATACAAGAAGACGCCACGATTTCAAAGTAATTGGCAAAAGATTCTCTACGAACGAAAGTAAGCACTTCTTCTTTAACCGGGTTGTTAACGTGTGGAATTCGTTACCTCCCACTGTCGTCGAAAGTAACACGATAACAACATTTAAAAATCGCTTAGACAAATACTTGGAATCTAATCCGCAGATAAAATATTATCCTTTGCAATAAAAGATATGACAATCAGACATTTAAATCATAATTGGATTAATCGGATAGGATAGTGATAGCAGTAGTGTTAGTTCGAAAGTAACACGATAACAACATTTAAAAATCGCTTAGACAAATACTTGGAATCTAATCCGCAGATAAAATATCATCCTTTGCAATAAAAGATAGGACAACCAGACATTTAATCATAATTGGATTAATCGGATAGGATAGTGATAGCAGTAGTATTAGTTTATCTTCTATCGCCTAGTTGCCCTGTTTCCTTAACTGTAGTGTAGTTTAGTTAACACAAACAGCCTCGTTAGGGCCAGTAGGCCTGCTGTTGTTTGTTCTTCCTTTGTGTTCCTTTGTGTTCCTTTGTGTTCCTCCTCCTCCTCCTCCTCCTCCTCCTCCGCTACCTCCTCCTCTTCCTCCTCTTCCTCCTCCTCTTCCCCCTCCTCTTCCTCCTCCTCCTCCTCCCCTCCTCCTTCTCCTCCTCTTCCTCCTCCACCTTCTCTTCCTCCACCTCCTCTTTCTCATCCTCTTCCTCCTCCTGCTCTTCCTCCCGCTCTTCCTCCTCCTGCGCTTCCTCCTCCTGCTCTTCCTCCTCCTCCTCTTCCTCCTCCTCTTCCTCTTCCTTTTCCTACTCCTCCTCCTCCTCTTCCTCTCCCTCCTCCTGCTCTTCTTCCTCCTCCTCTTCCTCCTGCTCTTCCTCCTCCTCCTCCTCCTTCTTCCCCAGTTCTTCTTTTTCTCCTCAACTTCCTCTTCCACATCCTCCTCCCGCTTCTTCCTCCTTTTCCTCCTCCTCCTCCCTTTTCTCCACCTTCTCTTCCTCCACATCCTCTTTCTCCTCTTTTTTCTCTTCCAGCTCCTCCTCCTCCTCTTCTTCCTCCTCCTCATCCGCTACCTCCTTCTCTTCCTCCTCCTCTTCCCCCTCCTCTTCCTCCTCCTCCTCCTCCCCTCCTCCTTCTCCTCCTCTTCCTCCTCCACCTTCTCTTCCTCCACCTCCTCTTTCTCATCCTCTTCCTCCTCCTGCTCTTCCTCCTCCTGTGCTTCCTCCTCCTGCTCTTCCTCCTCCTCCTCTTCCTCCTCTTCTTCCTCTTCCTTTTCCTACTCCTCCTCCTCCTCTTCCTCTCCCTCCTCCTGCTCTTCTTCCTCCTCATCTTCCTCCTGCTCTTCCTCCTCCTGCTCTTCCTCCTCCTGCTCTTCCTCCTCCTGCTCTTCCTCCTCCTCCTCTTCCTCCTCCTCTCCCTCCTCCTCCTCCTCCTCCTTTTCCTATTCATCCTCTTCTTCCTCTTCCTCCTCCTCCTCCTCCTCCTCCTTTTCCTACTCCTCCTCTTCTTCCTCCTCCTCCTCTTCCTCCTCCTCCTCCTCCTTCTCCTCTTCCCCCTCCTCCTCCTCCTCTTTCTACTCCTCTTCTTCCTCCTCCTCCTCGGCCTAGGGGCCATGTTCTGGACCTCTCTTTTGGCACTCTATGGTCGTTGTAACTCATCTTGAGCCCTTGACAATAATCATCAAATATATATAGAAGGAGGCGAACATCGCAGAGGAACGTGTCTTGGACTCTCATTGCGAAAACGCCACAAGTGTGACGTCACAGCCTGTGACGGAGAGAAATGACGTCACGAAAAAAAGAAAAATATATATTTTTGGACTAGACCTCGGATAGCCATAAGACACTCAGGAAACGATGTAGTAAATGTTTTTGATTACCCCCTACGGACCAGTTACGCAGAATTCTTATATTGTTGGAAACAATAATAATAATAACAAAAATATATTTCAAATTTTGCAGTCCCACCTCTCCGTTACCTCTCATAGAAGCGCTGGTGAATTATCGGCGAGGAAATAGAAAACAAGAAAGGGCCCCCAACGCCCACCTTGCAAATTGCGAAACCCGCCAACACATCGCTTCTGTCGTTATGCCTGAACCCTTTACCCTTCCTCCCCATCTCCTCTCCTCTCTTTCTTCTCTTTTTTCTTTCTCTCTCTCTCTCTCTCTCTCTCTCTCTCTCTCTCTCTCTCTCTCTCTCTCTCTCTCTCTCTCTCTCTCTCTCTCTCTCTCTCTCTCTCTCTCTCTCTCTCTCTCTCTCTCTCTCTCTCTCTCTCTCTCTCTCTCTCTCTCTCTCTCTCTCTCCTCTCTCTTTCTCTCCATGTGTCCCCTTCCCTTCCTTTCCTTCTCTTTCTTTCCCTTCCCTTCCATTCTCTTCCCTTCCCTTCCCTTCCATTCCCTTCCCTTCCCTTTCCTTTCCTTCCTTTCCCTTCCCTTCCTTTCCCTTCACTTCCTTTCCCTTCCCTTTCCTTTCCTTCCCTTCCCTTCCCTTCCCTTCCCTTCCCTTTCCTTCCCTTCTTTTCCCTTCCCTTCCCTTCCTTTCCCTTCCCTTCCCTTTCCTTCCCTTCCCTTCCCCTCTCTTCCCCTGGTTACCTTCCCTCCCTTCTCCTCCTCTCCCATCTCCTCGATTCCCATCCTCTCTCCTTTACACTTCCTTCCCTTCTCTTCTCTCTTCCCTTTCTTTTTCCCCCCCCTCTCCTCCTCCCTTTCCCCCCTTCCTTTACCTCCTCTTTGTTCTCTCCCATCCTCTACACATGGGCGCCCCTTAAACACATTATTCTGGCTCGTGTCTGACGATTTTATTCAGCCGAGTGGTTGGTGTGGGGGGATAGATGTTACTTTAACTAAAAAGTAAGGTCGGACGTCACTTTAACTGGAAGGTAAGGGCAAACGTTACTTTAACTAAAAAGTAAGAGCAGACGCTACTTTAACTGAAAGGTAAGGGCAAACGTTACTCTAACTAAAAGGTAAGGGCAAATGTCACTTTAACTAAAAGGTAAGGGGAAGACGTTACTTTAATTAAATGGTAAGGTCAGACGACACTTTAACTAAAAGGTAAGGGCAAACGTTACTTTAACTAAAAGGTAAGAGCAGACGTTACTTTAACTAAAAGGTAAGGGTAGACGTTACTTTAACTAAAAGGTAAGGGTAGACGTTAATTTAACCAAAAGGCAAGGGCAGACGTTACTTTAACTAAAAGGTAAGGGCAAGACATTACTTTAACTAAAAGGTAAGGTCAGACGTTACCTTAACTAAGAGGCAAGGGCAGACGTTAATTTAAATTAAAGGTAAGGGCAGACATTACTTTAACTAAAAGGTAAGGGTAGACGTTACTTTAACTAAAAGGTAAGGGCAGCCGTTACTGTAAATAAAAGGTAATAGTAGACATTACTTTAACTAAAAGGTAAGGGCAGACGTTACTTTAACTAAAAGGTAAGAGCAAACGTTACTTTAACTAAAAGGTAAGGGCAAGACATTACTTTAACTAAAAGGTAAGGTAAGACGTTACCTTAACTAAGAGGCAAGGTCAAAGGTTACTTTAACTAAAAGGTAAAGGGAAGACGTTACCTTAACTAAAAGGTAAGGGCAGACGTTACTTTAGCTAAAAGGTAAGGGCAAATGTTACTTTAACTAA
>NC_134812.1:3978954-3983954 GCF_046742065.1 Oratosquilla oratoria | reverse complement strand
AAATGCTGGCCGTTGGGAACGAGAACGAAAATAAATGCTGGCTGGTTAGATAATTAAAATGAAAATGGGAAGGCCGGCGGGAACGAGTGTAGTAATAACCTGACCATCTTTCATTACTTTGGGTGGTCCTTGCCGGTTGGTCAGCCTTTATTCGCACCCTCTTTCACACCGGCGGGCCCATTTTCATTTCGATTAATTATATGTACCGGGCGGCTTTCATTATTATCTGTGGTTCTTGCCGGCTGGTAGCCCTTTATTATCGCCCTCATTCCTGCCGGCCGGACCATTTTCATTTCGATTATTTTGATCGGCCGGCTTCCATTATTTTCTGTGGTTTTTGACGACCGGCCCATTTCCATCTCAATTTGTTTAGCTGTCCGGCTTCCATTATTTTCTGTGATTTTTTTTCCGGCCGGCCGTCTGTTATTCCCGCCCTCGTACCCACCAGATGGCTCGTTTTTATTTCGATTATTTTTGTCGGCCAACTTCCACTAATTTCTGTGATTTTTGCTGGCTGGCTATCTTTATTTCAACCCTCGTTACCACCGGCAGACCCATTTTTAATTTTATTCATAGGGTTAACCGGCTTCAAGATTTGTGCTGGGTTCCTGACTTCGTAGTCTGAGGTTCTGACCGGTCGGCCGGCCTCTATCCCCTCCCTTGTTTCATTATTTTACCGGTAGGATTCCATTAATTCTGGTGAATCTTGACGAGCGGCCGGCCATTATTCTCTCCCTCGTTCCCGCCGGCCGCCCTATTCTAACTTCGATTGTTTTTGCCGGCCGGCTTCCATTATTTTCTGTGTTCTCGTGTCCATTATTTTTGTTGCCTCTTTCCGGCCGGCCATCATATCCCCCCCCCCTCGTTCCCACCGACCGGCCAATTTTTGTTTCTATTAGTTTTGCCAGCCGGCTACCTTTATTTCTGATGGTTCTTGTAGACCAGTCGGCTTTTATTCACTCCATCGTTACCGCCGGCCGGCCCATTTCCATTTCGATTATTTTGGTGAGTCAGATTACATTATTTTCTGTGGTTCTTGCCGGATACCCAACATTTATTACCACCCTCCTTCCCGCTCTCCTTCCAGGTGTTCGGCTCATTTTAATTTTTACTATTTTGGCCCTCTGGATTCCATTACTTTCTGTGTGTTTCACCGGGTCGCCGGACTTTATTCCCTCCCTCGTTCCCGCCGGCCGGCCCATTTTTATATCGATTGCTTTTGCTGTCAGGCCTCCATTATTTTCCGTGATTCTTGCGTGCCGGCTGGCCTTTATTCCCACCCTCGTTCCCGTCAGCCGGTCTATTTTCATTTCGACCATTTTGGCTTGCCGAATTCCATTCCTTTTTGTGATTCTTGCCAGCCGTCCTTTATTCCTTCCATCTTTCCCGATGGTAGGCCCATTTATATATCGACTATTATCACCAGTCGCCATCCATTATTTTTCTGTGGTTCATGCCTGCCGGCCAGACTTTATTCCCGCCCTCGTTCCCACCGGCTGTCCTATTTTCATATTGACTATTTTGGCCGACCGGATTCCATTAGTTTTTGTAGTTCTTGCTGGCCAGCAATCCTTTATTCCCTTCTCCGTTCCCACTGGCTGTCCCATTTTTATATTGACTATTTTCCTCGGTCGGCCTTTATTCCCGGCCTCGTTCCCACCGGCTGGCCCATTTTCAGTTCGATTGTTCTGTCTGGCCTTCTTCCTTTACTTTCGGTGGTCTTTGCCGGATGTCCAGCCTTTATTCGCACCCTCTTTCCCACCGGCGGGCCCATTTTCATTTCGATCATATTACCGTCCTCGTTCCCGCTGGCTTTCTCATTTTCATTTTAATTATATAAGTCGCACGACTTCCATTATTTTTGATGATCCTTACCGGCCGGCCGGCATTTATTTCCGTTCTCGTCCCCACTTGCCGCATTTATTCCCGTCCTCGTTCCCGCCGGCTGGTCCATTTTCATTATTCTGGCCGGCCGGCTTCTATTATTTTAGTAGTTTTTTCTGGCTAGCCGGCCTTCGTTTCCTCTCTTGTTCTCGCCGGTCGGCCCATTTTCATCTCGATTATTTTTGCCCGCCGGCTTCGATCATTTTCTGTAGTTCTTGCCTGCCAGTCGGCCTTTGTACCCGCCGGCCGGATCATTTCCAATTCGATTATATAGACCGGCTGGCTTCCATTATTTTCTGTAGTTCTTTCCGCCCTCGTTCTCGCCAACCGGCCCATTTTCATTTCGATTAATTTTACTGACCGGTTTCTATTATTACTATTATTATTATTATTATTACTATTATTATTAATTATTACTATTTGCTAGAGTGGGAAATGGTCCAATCGATGGAGTGGTTGGGAAGTGTGGAGTTCCAGGAAAGAATCGTAGTGGAGAGTTGATGGTGGAAATGTGTCTAGAAAGAGAGTTGATGATAGCAAATACAGTGTTTCGGAAGAAAGTCAAGCATAAGTACACATGGGAGAGGGTGGTGGAGGGAAGGGTGGTAGATAGAGCGCTAATGGATTATGTAGTGGTAAATAGGATTATGATAGGAAGAGTTAAGGATGTACATGTGCTAAGGGAGAGGGTGGGGGAATATCAGATCATTTTTTGGTGGAAGGTAAGTTGAGAGTGGAGGATAGATGGAGAAGGAGGAAAGGGACAAAAGGTAGGGAGGTTCTTAGAGTGAACTCCTTGAATGAAAAGGAAAAGGAGAAGGAGTACGAAAAGAAGCTGAAGGAGGAGTGGGAGGGAGTAAAGGATAGAGCAGAGATGGGTGTGGAGGAGGAATGGGGATGGTTCAAGGAGGGAGTCTTAAAGTGTGCAAGGATGGTGTGTGGAACAAGAAGGACAGGGGGAAATAGAAGAAAGGGTAGTGAATGGTGGGATGAGGAAACAAAGAAGGTTGTAGAAGAGAAGAAGCGAGCATTCACAGATTGGTTACAAAAGAGGACAGGGGAGTCATATGAGACGTACAAAGAAAAGAAAAGAGAAGTAAAGCAAAAGGTAAAGGAGGCAAAGAGGAGAGCAGATGTGAAATGGGGTAGGAGTATGACAGAAAATTTTGAAAGTAATAAAAAGATGTTTTGGAAAGAAATTAAGAGAGGAAGAGGAGGCGAATCAAGTAGGGAAGAAAAGGTAAAAGGTACAGATGGAGAGTTGATAATGGAAGAGATGGCAGTGAGGGAAAGATGGGCAGAATATTTTAGGGAGTTGCTGAATGTGAAGGAGGATAGGGAAGGAAAGATAGCTGCAGTGGGAAATACGAAGAAAATGAGAGTGATGAGTGAGGAGAATGGAGGAGAAATAAGGAAGGATGAGGTGAAGGCAGTTGTAAAGATGATGAAAGCAGGTAAGGCACCTGGTCTGGATGGATGTCATGCAGAATGTCTGAAAAAGGGAGGTTCAGTGATGGTGGACTGGTTGGCGAGATTATTTAATGTTTGCTGGAGAGAGGGTAGAGTACCGGAGGACTGGAGTAGTGCCTGTATAGTTCCTCTTTACAAGGGAAAAGGGGACAAGTGTGAATGTAGTAATTTCAGAGGGATTAGCCTGTTGAGTGTAGTAGGGAAGGCTTATGGGAGAATCTTAATTGAGAGGATTAGGAGAGGAACAGAAGGAGTAATTGGTGAGGAACAGTGTGGTTTTAGGACGGGTAGAGGTTGTGTAGATCAGATCTTTGTGGTAAGACAGATATGTGAGAAAGCTATAGGAAAGGGGAAGGATGTTTTTTGGGCTTTTATGGATCTGGAAAAGGCTTATGATAGGGTAGACAGAAAGGCACTGTGGGAGGTTATGCAGATTTATGGGATAGGAGGAAAGCTTTTGGGAGCTGTCAAGAGTTTTTATGTGAGTAGTAGAGCATGTGTTAGGATTGGAAATGGAGAGAGTGAGTGGTTTGAAGTAAAGGTGGGACTTCGTCAAGGATGCGTTATGTCGCCCTGGCTGTTCAACTTATACATGGATGGGGTGGTGCGAGAGGTGAATGCTAGGGTAGTGAGTCAGGGATTGGAGATGGTTAAAGAAAATGGAGAAAAGTGGGAGGTGAGCCAGCTGTTGTTTGCGGACGATACTGCGCTTGTGGCAGGGTCAGAGGAAGGATTGAGGAAGCTGGTGGCAGAGTTTGGGAGAGTATGTGATAGAAGAAAGCTAAAGATAAATGTGGGTAAAAGTAAGGTGATGAGATGTACAAGGGGTGAAAGTGGCAGTAGACTGGAAGTGAACATTAAGGGAGAGCGACTGGAGGAAGTGGATAGTTTTAGATACTTGGGTGCAAGTGTAGCAGGAAAAGGTGGAGTGAAGGTGGAGGTAGAATGTAGATTGAGAGAAGCGAGTAAATGCCTTGGTGGTTTAAAGAGTGTAATGAGAAATAGACATTTGGGAATGGATGCGAAGAGGAGACTGTATGAAGGAGTGATTGTGCCAACAGCACTGTATGGGGCAGAAACGTGGAACATAAGAGAAGAAGAGAGAAGGAGTTTGAATGTGTTTGAGATGAGGTGTCTGAGATGAGGTGTCTGAGAAGTATGGCGGGGGTTACTAGGCTAGATAGAGTGAGAAATGAGGAGGTGAGGAGGAGAACAGGGGTGAAAAAGGATTTGGGAGATAGGGTTGATGAAAGAATATTAGGATGGTTTGGACACATGGAAAGAATGAGTGAAGAAAGACTAGTAAAAGAGGTATGGAAGGCAGATGTGGAGGGAGTGAACATGAGGGGACGTCCTAGGATGAGGTGGATGGATGGGGTGAAGGGGGCTTTGGGGAAGAGGGGAATGTCTGTTGAGGAAGGAAGGGAGAGGACGGAAGACAGAGGTGAGTGGAGAATGGTTGTATATGGATGATGTTGTGACTGCATGAGGAGAAATGGGCGGGGGGGTGGGGGGTGGGGTAGTATGTGTGAGTAAATTTTGACGCAGCCCGAAGGGATTTCTCCCCGTCCTCTCCTTATATGCAAAGGGGGACGGAGAGGGGGGGTCGCCAATTAAATGAAGCGGCCTTGCTGTGGATGTACTGT
>NC_134812.1:3968954-3971454 GCF_046742065.1 Oratosquilla oratoria | reverse complement strand
ATATATACATGTATATACATATATACATTCATACATATGTATGTATATATATATATATATATATATATATATATATATATATATATATATATATATATATATACATGAAAATCTAAATATATATTAAGCACTGTAATACTTAGAAGTGGAGCCAGCTGTGTCAGTATGGTGAGCTTTGTTGTAGACGCCACACCGGCTTCAACGTTGTCCATTTTTGGAATGGATCAATAACTTGTATTTCGTCATTGATAATTCACCAGCACTTCATCTACGGAGACAAAATTACACCGAATACATGACTGGTCAGTGGGGGTGTCAAAGCAATTTTTGGGATAAATGTGATACAAGTGCAGCTTTGGCTAGAATTGGGTTGGGTCAGTTTTGAAAAAGGTTAGGGTGTCAGTTTATGTTAGGTTTAACATGAAATAATTCAAAACTCGTTTAATTTCATGTCTCTCCCTCTCTCTATTTCTCTCTCTCTCTCTCTCCCTCTCGCTCTTTCTCTCTGTGTCTCTTTAAGACGAACGCGGGAAATAAACTGAAGCCTGAATAATAGATGCGAGATTAAATTATGACGAGAGTATTGCTGCTGACACGGCGTGTGACTTCCTGAGGTCTTCTACTAGGTTAGGTCAGATTAGGATAAGACAGATATCGCCAGACATTGCCTGAGATTTACAGAATACCGCCACAGTGCAGGCGACATTGATCGAACATGGCTTAGTTATCATCGACAGCAATATCGCCGTCCTTAGTGGCGATATTCTGGGAGTAAATCAACCAAGAATAACACATGTTAAAGGCACCAACAACAAGGAATGGGGAAAGGTGAAGACGCTCGCTATCGCTACTGTGTTGCAGTTTACATATTTATTTCAAATTAGCGGCAGACGATCTTATTCAGTGGCCGGGAACGCGTGGACAGTCAGGCCAAGAAGAAAGAACAAATAGCGGCCAGGTCTCAGGAGACTGACTCACTCTTGATGTATTTCAGGGCCCCTGACCGAGCATATTTTCGTGTTGGTGAGTCTAAGCCCAAGAATGCCCCGTTCGTACCCGAAGGGAGGCGGGGGCGGAGTTGGAGATGGTGGGGGTGTCCGGGAATACACGAATGATACATTTACATGTGCATTTATTCGTGTCTGCGTGCTTCAAGCGTGACACGCACACGCACACACACACACATACACATACACATACACACACACACACACACACACACACACACACACACACACACACACACACACACACACACACACACACACACACACACACACACACACACACACACACACACACAAACACACGAGGCAACAGTGTGTGCAAAAGCCATATAAGAATTTAAGAACAAATTAGATGCTGAAAGATACAAAGACAGGTCACTACGAGCATAGCTCCCTTCCCGTATAATACAACTAGGCAAAAGCAACTAGGTAAATACACACACACACACACACACACACACACACACACACACACACACACACACACACACACACACACACACACACACACACACACACACACACACAAATGTGTTCAAGGGTGAAGTATTATCGCCCAATCAAGTATCCCACCTATCCACCTCTTCCTCCTTCTCCAACACAGAGGCTCGATTTTCCTCCAATTCTATAAGTTTCTGTGTCCGTGTTTGTCTGTTATTCCTTGTTCTGTTACGCTTTGCTCTTCGCATTTCTTGCTTTATTGTTGGTTCTTTTTTTTTTTTTTTTTTTTTGTCTAAGTAATCTTTTTCTTCCAGCTTTTAGTTCCGTGGTTTTCTTCTTTCGTTATTTTTGTCTTTTTTTTTTTTACTTCGTTTTTTTATATATATTTTTTCCTTTCAATGTTTATTTTTCTTTTTTTTTAGTTTGTTCTTTGTTTTTCCTTAGTGTTTATTCTTGTTTTTCTTCCTAGTACTATTTATTTGATATTTCTTCTATATCTTCGTTTCGCTGTTTTCGTTTGTTTTGTTTCTAGTGTCTGCTTATCTTTTACAGTTTTTTTCTTTATCTTTTATTGTTTCTCATTTGTTTATGTTTCAACTCTTCTTTATTTTGTTTTTAGTGTTTTGTTTGTTTGTGTTTCAGTGTTTGCTTCTTGTTTTGTTTTTTTGTCGGCGATTATTCTTTGTTTTCCTTTGCCCTCTTACGATGATATGGCGATTTGGTTTCGACCTCGCTAAGTATGAAATGGACGGTGACGCCTTATTGCCCTGGCAATCAGAGCACACTGGGCAAAGGTGAGAGCCTTTGGTCGCAGCTAAAAGCTTCCTTGTATAAACGGCTGCACTTTCTCGGTCTTTTATTTGGTCATCCATATCTATATATTATTTTGTCTTTTATTTATCTATTTTTATTTATTTATTTATTTATTTATTTATTTATTTATTTATTTATTTATTTATTTATTCATTTATTTATTTATTCATTTATTTATTTATTCATTATCTATTTATTTATCTTTTTATTTATCTATTATTTATTTGTTTATCTATTTA
>NC_134812.1:3943954-3961454 GCF_046742065.1 Oratosquilla oratoria | reverse complement strand
AGGCACGTCGGCCAAAAAGAGTGGGCAACTACGCCCACCGTGAACCAGCAGTCGGCCGACATCACTTAGTCCGTCCGCGGGGTCCTCCGCCACGGTCAGCGGCCGGGCCAGGGCACGTCGGCCGAATGGAGTGGGCAACCCCGTCAGAAGTCGACCGACATCACTTAGCCCGTCCACAGGGTCTTCCGCCACAGTCGGTGGCCGGGCCGGCGCACGTCGACCGGATGGCACCGTGGACCAGCAATCGGCTGACATCACTTAGACCTTCCGCGGGGTCCTTTGCCACGGTCGGCGGCCGGGCCTGGGCATGTCTGCCGGAATGCACGGGTTAACCCCGCCCACCGTGTACCACCAGTCGGGCGAATTCACTTAGCCCATTCGCGGGATCCCCCACCACGGTTAGCGGCCGGGCCGGGGCAGGTCAGCCGGAAGGCTGAGTCACCTCATGTCTACCTTGCTGTGCACTGTGTCCGACTCTCTTCCTGTGGGGCAAGTTTGGACCAAATCAGTCGCCTTCGGATTTTCGGTTAAATTCATGGAGTTACTCCTTCAAGATTTTTTGGATTTTGGGTAATTTTGGTCACCTGCTCCAATTTACCCGCCATCTCACCCACAGGTCGAGGGCGGCCAGGGGTGCCGTGGAGTCCAATCTGACACCACTCAGGCAAACGCTCTTGATGCCAGAGGCCCAAAAGTAAACACTGGGTGAAAAGGCCCAAATTTGGAGGTGTGCCACCACAACGCCCTTGGGCTCAGGCTGCTCTTGTCTACCTTGCTGTGCATTGTATCCGACTCTCTCCCTGTGAGTCAAGTTTGGACCAAATCGTTCACCTTGGGTCATATTGGTCACCTGCTCCGATTTACTTGGTATCTCACCCACAGGTCGAGGGTGGCCAGAGCTGCCGTGGAGTCCAATTTGAAAACACTCAGGCAAACGGTATTGATGCCAGAGGCCCAAAAGTGAATCCTGGGTGAAAAGGACCAAATTTGGAGGGGTGTCACCGCAACGCCTTTAGGCATAGGCTGCTCATGTCTACCTTGCTGTGCAATGTGTCCGACTTTCTCCCTGTGGGGCACGTTTGGACCAAATCGGTCACCTTCGGATTTGCGGCAATATTCATGGGTTCCTTTGAGATTTTTTGGATTATGGGTCATTATGGTCACCTGCTCCAATTTACCCGCCATCTCACCCACAGGTCGAGGGCGGCCAGGGGTGCCGTGGAGTCCAATCTGACACCACTCAGGCAAAAGGTATTGATGCCAAAGGCCCAAAAGTGAATATTGGGTGAAAAGACCCAACTTTGGAGGGATACCATCGCCACGCCCTTGGGCTCAGGCTGCTCACGTCTACCTTGCTGTGCATTTTGTCAGACTCTCTTTCTCTGGGGCAAGTTTGGACCAAATCGTTCACATTCGGATTTTCGAATAAATTCATGGGGTTAATCATTTGAAAATTTTTGGATTATGGGTCATATTGGTCACCTGCTCCGATTTACTCGGCATCTCACCCACAGATGAAGGGCGGCCAGGGCTGCCGTGGAGTCCAATTCAACAACACCCAGGCCAACGGTATTAGTGCCAGAGGCCCAAACGTGAATACTGGGTGAAAAGGCCAAAATTTGGAGGAGTACTACCGCCACGCCCTTGGGCTCAGGCTGCTCATGTCTACCTTGCTGTGTATTGTGTTCGACTCTCTCCCTGAGGGGGAAGTTTGGATCAAATCGGTCACCTTCGGATTTTCGGCTATATTCATGAGATTTTTTGGATTTTGGGTAATTTTTGTCAACTCCGATTTACCCGCCATCTCACCCACAGGTCTAGGGTGGCCTGGGTTGCGGTGGAGTCCAATTTGACACCACTCAAACCAAAGGTATTGATGCCAGAGGCGCACAAGTCATTACTGGGTGAAAAGGCCCAACTTTGGAGAGGTGTCACCGCAACGTCTTTAGGCTCAGGCTGCTCATGTCTACCTTGCTGTGCACTGTGTCTGACTTTCTCCCTGTGGGGCACGTTTGGACCAAATCTGTCACCTTCGGATTTGCGGCTATAGTTATGGGGTCCTTTGAGATTTTTTGGATTTTGGGTCATTATGGTCACCTGCTCCAATTTACCCACCATCTCACCCACAGGTCGAGGTCGGCCAGGGGTGCCGTGGAGTCCAATCTGACATCACTCAGGCAAACGGTATTGATGCCAGAGGCCCAAAAGTGAATATTGGGTGAAAAGACCCAAATTCGGAGGGGTGCCACCGTCACGCCCTTGGTCTCACGCTGATCATGTCTGCCTTACTGTGCATTGCGTCCGACTTTTTCTTGTGGGGTAAGTTTGGACCAAATCGTTCACCTTCGGATTTTCGGACAAATTCATGGATTTTTTTTTAATTATGGTCACCTGCTTTGATTTACTCGGCATCTCACCCACAGTTTGAGGGTGGCCAAGGCTGCCGTGGAGTCCAATTTGACAACACTCAGGCCAACGGTATTGGTGCCAAAGGCCCAGGTGTGAATACTGGGTGAAAAGGCCCAAATTTTGACGAGTGCCACCGCCACGCCCTTTGGCTCAGGCTGATCACGTCTACCTTGCTGTGCACTGTGTCCGACTCTCTCCCTGTGGGGCAAGTTTGGACCAAATCGGTTACCTTCGGGTTATGAGCTAAATTTATCTCCTTTGAGATTTTTTGGATTTCTGGTCATTTTGGCCACATGTTCCGATTTACTCGGCATCTCACCCAAAGGTTGAGGGCGGCCTGGGCTACCATGGAGTCCAATTTCAAAACACTCTGACAAACGGCATGGGTTCCAGAGGCCCAAAAGTGAATACTGGGGGAAAAGGCCCAAATTTGGAGGGGTGCCATCGCCACTCCCTTTAACTAAGGTTGCTCATGTCTACATTTCTGTGCACTGTGTCCGACTCTCTCCCTGTGAGGCAAGTCTGGACCAAATTGTTCGCATTCCGATTTTCGAACAAAGTCATGGGGTCCTTTGAATTTTTTTGGATTTTGGGTCATTTTGGTCATCTGCTCCGATTTACTCGCCACAGATTAAGGGCGGCCAGGGCTGCCGTGGAGTCCAATTTGACAACACTCACGACAACTGTATTGGTGCCAGAGGCCCAGAAGTGATTACTGGGTGAAAAGCCCCAAATTTGGAGGAGTACAACCGACACGCCCTTGGGCTCAGGCTGCTCATGTCTACCTTGCTGTGCACTGTGTCCGACTATCTCCCTGTGGGGCAAGTTTGGACCAAATCGGTCACCTTCGGATTTTGGGTCATTTTTGTCACCTGCTCCGATTTACCCGCTATATCACCCACGGGCCGAGGGCGGCCAGGATTGCCGTGGAGTCCAATTTGACACCACTCAGGCCAACGGTATTGATGCCAGAGGCCCAAAAGTGAATACTGGGTGAAAAAGACCAAATTTGGAGGGGTGTCACCGTAACGCCTTTAGGCTCAGGCTGGTCATAACTACCTTACTGTGTCCGACTTTCTACCTGTGGGGCACGTTTGGAACAAATCGGTCACTTTCGGATTTGCGGCTAAATTGATGGGCTAATCCTTCGAGATTTTTTGAATTATGGGTCATTTTGGTCAACTGCTCCAATTTACCCGCCATCTCACCCACAGGTCGAGGGCGGCTAGGGCTGCTGTGGAGTCCAATCTGACACCACTCAGGCAAACGGTATTGATGCCAGAGGCCCAAATTTGGAGGGGTACCACCGCCACGCCCTTGTGCTCAGGCTGCTCATATCTACCTTGCTGTGCATTGTGTCTGACTCTCTTCCTGTGGGGCAAGTTTGGATCAAATTGTTCATATTTGGATTTTTGGAATTTGGGGGGAAATCCGAAGATCAGCGATTTGGTCCAAACTTGCGCCACAAGTAGAGAGTGGGATAGAGTGCACATCAGCGTAAGCAGCAGAATCCTGAGACCAAGGGCGTGCCTGTGGCAGGGATACCGTCTGCCTGACTGGTGTGCCATTGCACTGCAGGGCATCCCAGGCCGCCCCGGACCTGTGGGTGTCATAGCGGGTAAATCGGTGGAGGTGACCAAAATGCCCCAAAATGCCCAAAATCTCAAAGGGGGTACCCCATGGAATTTGGGGGGAAATCCGAAGGTCAGCGATTTGGTCCAAACTTGCGCCACAAGTAGAGAGTGGGATAGGGTGCACACCAGCGTAGGCAGCAGAATCCTGAGACCAAGGGTGTGGCGGTGAGAGCCCTCCAAAGTTCGGCCTTTTGACGTTTATGCCTGTGGCAGGGATACCGTCTGCCTGACTGGTGTGCCATTGCACTGCAGGGCATCCCAGGCCGCCCCGGACCTGTGGGTGTCATAGCGGGTAAATCGGTGGAGGTGACCAAAATGCCCCAAAATGCCCAAAATCTCAAAGGGGGTACCCCATGGAATTTGGGGGGAAATCCGAAGGTCAGCGATTTGGTCCAAACTTGCGCCACAAGTAGAGAGTGGGATAGGGTGCACATCAGCGTAGGCAGCAGAATCCTGAGACCAAGGGTGTGGCGGTGAGAGCCCTCCAAAGTTCGGCCTTTTGACGTTTATGCCTGTGGCAGGGATACCGTCTGCCTGACTGGTGTGCCATTGCACTGCAGGGCATCCCAGGCCGCCCCGGACCTGTGAGTGTCATAGCGGGTAAATCGGTGGTGACCAAAATGCCCCCAAAATGCCCAAAATCTCAAAGGGGGTACCCCATGGAATTTGGGGGGAAATCCGAAGGTCAGCGATTTGGTCCAAACTTGCGCCACAAGTAGAGAGTGGGATAGGGTGCACACCAGCGTAAGCAGCAGAATCCTGAGACCAAGGGTGTGGCGGTGAGAGCCCTCCAAAGTTCGGCCTTTTGACGTTTATGCCTGTGGCAGGGATACCGTCTGCCTGACTGGTGTGCCATTGCACTGCAGGGCATCCCAGGCCGCCCCGGACCTGTGGGTGTCATAGCGGGTAAATCGGTGGAGGTGACCAAAATGCCCCAAAATGCCCAAAATCTCAAAGGGGGTACCCCATGGAATTTGGGGGGAAATCCGAAGGTCAGCGATTTGGTCCAAACTTGCGCCACAAGTAGAGAGTGGGATAGGGTGCACACCAGCGTAAGCAGCAGAATCCTGAGACCAAGGGTGTGGCGGTGAGAGCCCTCCAAATTCGGCCTTTTGACGTTTATGCCTGTGGCAGGGATACCGTCTGCCTGACTGGTGTGCCATTGCACTGCAGGGAATCCCAGGCCGCCCCGGACCTGTGGGTGTCATAGCGGGTAAATCGGTGGAGGTGACCAAAATGACCCCAAATGCCCAAAATCTCAAAGGGGCCCCATGGAATTTGGGGGGAAATCCGAAGGTCAGCGATTTGGTCCAAACTTGCGCCACAAGTAGAGAGTGGGATAGGGTGCACACCAGCGTAGGCAGCAGAATCCTGAGACCAAGGGTGTAGCGGAGAGAGCCCTCCAAAGTTCGGCCTTTTGACGTTTATGCCTATATTATATATATATATTATATATGTATATATTATATATATATATATATGTATATATATATATATATATGTATGTATATATATATGCGTAAGTAACCACTAGGAAAAGTAAACTAATGAAGCAGAGCGCTTTCGTATAATTACATCTTCAGTGCAGATACAAAGAAGGAATTATAAAATGAAGAAACAAGGTACAGAATATATGACATAGTGAAAAGGGGATTCGGAGAGGTAGTGGAAGAAGTACATGTGACGGACGTTTGAACCGTCCTGGTAACCAACAAGTATGGGACAACTGCTCATAATTTATATTATAATTTAAATAATTTTGAAATTTCATGAGAAATATAACTATCTAATTTGTACAAACCTTGATGAAGATTAACATTTATCCCCTCACTAGATTTGATCAAACTGCATTCAATTAAATTTCTTTCTGTTATGTTGTTGTTTTTGGCTACCTCCCTTGGAAGGGGGAAAAAGCCTTGGTATATGTATGTATGTATGATGTTGTTGTTGTATGTGATGACTTTAGCGTTATCCCAGTCAACTGGGTGGTTAAAATGGTTCATGTGGTTGAATATACCGCTAGATTGGTTTCCCTCTCTAACGTATTTCTTGTGTTGATTGATTCGTGTTGTGAGTGTTTTAGCAGTCTGACCAACATATAACTGATTACATGATTTACAAGGTGATAAATAGGGTGTGTGTACAAAATGGCTTGTAAATCATGTAAATTTGTTTTTTCATACATCAATCTTCCTTTTCTATATTGTTCATTTCTTTTCGTGTATTTTTTCTCATTTAGTTCTAGTTCTATCAATATGTGGTCACTTTTACTTATTGGTGCCTGGTATTCTATCTTTTCCACTATTTCAGGTTCTGATGTGATTATTAGGTCTAGTCTCGATGGTTCTTCATTTCTATATCTAGTGTTCTTTTGAATTCATTGTGTCATTGTGTGGTCAATAATCATCTCAAGTAGAACATTTCGAACATTTCCCATGAGTCCTCTCCACCCTTTACGGTCATCTCTTCCCAGCAGATTTATTTGCAATTAAAGTCGCCCATCATAACTATTCTTCCTCCATCTTCCTCTCTTCTTTAATGTTATTCTTATGTCTTCTAACATACTTTTATGTTCACACTCTTCCCACGAGGCTCTTTTTGGGGGCACGTAGTTTATTACAAACTTTCTGCTCTTCTAATCTCTGTCTTCTACTTCTATCATAATCATCTCTACTCTATTCTTTCCATATGTGACACTCTTCACGTTTATATCCTTCTTAGTCAGGAACATAACTCCACCCCTTTGTTTTATCTCTCTGTTTCTAGTCCAATAATTATATGCATTGTGTCCTATGCTGTTGGGTGGTAGTGGACCTTTTAATTTTGTCTCTACAATTCCCATTATGTCCGGTTCTTTTTCCTTCAGATACTCGTTCAGTTCATTCAGTCCTGTTATTAATCCATCTATATTTGTGTAGGACACTCTTAACTTTCTGTTATTTCCATTGTATTCTCTGTTTCTTTTTTGTTTCTCTCTGTTATGGTCCATTTCCTCAATTTCATATTCACTACTCTCCAGTAGAATTCTTGTTTTTCTGACTCCGTTCTGGTCTCGTTTCTTTTTTCTTTAGCTTCTTTCCTTTTCATTTTTTCTTCCTCTCTTTCCTCTTTATTCATTTCTCTTTTTATCCATACCTTTTTATATTGTTCACTTGCTGCTAGCTTCCCTGTTTTTGCTAAGATATTCTCTGCTGTTGTTTGTGATCTGAATTTAATCTTAATTGGTCTGGTCTTATCTGTACTATACTTTCCGAGCCTAAACATCTCTTCGATTTGTTTCATTATTTCAGGTTCATCTTCCTGAACTAATTCTAGTAAACTGCTTACTTTTTCTTTTTCCTCACTGATTCTTGAAGTTCTATCTAGGTTATGTTTCTCTTCCATTCCCAATATAATTATACATTTATTTTTATCTGCTAAGTCTCTTACTATATTCTCCTTCTGTCTCATCACTTTGATAACTGAGTCTTCAGTTTCTTTCATTTGTTGTTTAATTATATCAGTAAATGCAACTTTACTATTTTCCTGGATTTTTCTCCAACCCTGTGCTTCTTTTGCTATGGCCTCTTTATTGTCTTTGTTCCTTTTTAATCCTTCATTCTCCTCTTTTACTTCTTTTAACTGTCTTTTTAATTCTTATATTTCATTAGTTAAATTTTTGTTCGCCTTCTCTAGTTCTTCCAATCTTTCAACTCTCTGCGCAATGTTGGTTACGTTACCAAACCTGTCCTCCCAATGTTCGATCATCTTATCAAGTTTCTCCTCTAGTCTTGTCAATCGGGGGAGGTTGGTATCCCCCCCACTCTCATTAAATCCCTGGAAATTATTATCCTCACCTTCCATTGTGCTGCTCTTATCTATGTTTCTAATCTTTACAGTTTTGTTAATCCCATCACCAGAATCGTCGGTCCTTCGTTTGTTTACAAGACGTCTGGCCTCTTGGGCCAAGCCCTGCCCTTCCTCATTTCCTTCCATTTCCCTCAGTAACCCCTCCCCTTCTCCTTTTTCCTCACTTTCCTACGACACCACGAGTTATCCCCTTCCCTGTAAATATAACAGGTACTTCCTTTGCGTATAGCTCCACGAATATTTCACTTTTTCTTCAGAACTCTAATCTTCGCCGTCCATCCGACAAAAGTGTGTGTGTGTGTGTGTGTTTACCTAACTGTAGTATACAGGAAAGGAGCAACGCTCAGTTGGTCCTTTTTCCTATTCTCTACTTCTCTAACTTTTACTATATCCTTGATTTCCAATTATCATATTTAGATTTGAACTTATGTATTGCTCGAGTTTGGGCTATATCATCTGCTGAGCTATTTTATGTATTTATGTATCTGTATTGAAAACTGTATATGTATTTCTTCTCATCTTTTAGACATTTCTTAATTTAAATTTGTATCCATGACCTCTTAAATCCCTCCCATATTTAATCAGAAGATCTTTTATGTCATTGCAATCTGTACCCTCTAGTGACTTGTGTTTGTGGGCAGTTGTGTGAAGCAAAATGACCATATGTAATCGGTGAAGAATATAATTTTTCTTCCTCTCCATAATGTTTTTCTTATTATTTTTCCGTCCTAGGTGTCAGCTATATCTTTAAATTATAGTTAGCCATCAATTTTTACAAAGAAAACGTATAAGTGTCATAGAGGATGAATTATTAAGGGGTAACTACAGTTGCTCTTGTATATCCACTGGAAGGTATTTTGTTGTCACGATTTTTTAAATTACTTTTTACCAGAGATAGCTAGATTCTGGATTCCCCGTTTTCATCGATTTATTTTCTTTAAAATATCAAACTGGACACTGTAATTCACACCAGTGTTAACCATCCAACAGCTTATTGTAGTTAATCAGTGTAGTTTTTTTATTTTTTTTTTATTCCGTTATTATATTTTCTAAGGAAATTGTGAAGAGATTATATTGGGGGAGGGCGTGTGCACTAATTTGGAGAGGCAGGTGGAGTGTCAGTAGACAGTGGGGGTTGATTGGTTGGTCATTGTTGTTGTCTTTTAAGGTTAGGGGTCAGGTTTCATTGTATGATGGTGGGCATTATTGTTTAGTTTATGATGTGGTGATTGTCGAGTTATCCAGTGTGCTTCCGTATCGTTTTTGGGACTTTGAGGAGCAAGGATTGAAACATTGAAAGGTCTAGGAGGTTTACATAAGGTTTGTTAATAGTATTGGGTTAAGATAAAGTTCATCTTGTACCTCTATTTCTTAGGCTGCAAATGCTCCAGTGGGTATTGTGGATATGTAATATTCCCTTTGGTTATTTGCCTTCTATTATAACTCCTCTTGGAGAGTTAGACCTTGGAGTGGAGTGGAGGGGATAGATGAGGGTAGGGGTGAATGGGTTTCTGGGTGAGGGTTGGATAAAGTAAGGTTTTAGGATTTGAGTTGTGGGTTCAGGCTAGATGCGGAGAGGCATGATTTCCTTTTTGTTTTATTTATTTATTTATTTATTGTGGGGTGGATATGATTCTTGGTTTTTGAAACTGATGTGCTCAGAGTCTCTGAGAGGATTTCCTTCTCAAATTGGTAAACTGTGCAGTTTGAGGATGATGCAGGGCGATACTGGTTGCAGAGGCCGGGTTTAGTCATATGGTACCATGTGCAGGGGCCAAGCATTGTACACAAACACCTTCCAGGCGGCGAACTCGTTGCTTAGTCCGTCCATAGTGCTGGCAGTTCAAACAGCGGTATGACAGTGGATAGTATCTCTACAGCTGGTGTATTTATATAGCTTAGATACATTCTACAATCTTGCAGAGTAAAAGCTGGAGGGAGGGAGGTATGTAGGTAGGTAATAAGTGCTTTAAAGAAAACCACAGCTTTTACAAACCAACTTTATTGTCTTAACTGTACTTTAATTCCACTCGCACGCGATTGACTTGTGTCATATACTGTACCTCCTGCCTGACCATGTACCCTGACAAACTCCCTCAAACTTGGGGCCCTCCTTACGCACCGCATTCTAGATGGTATCATTGAATCCTAATAACAACACCTTCGCATGACGTTTCTATGACGTCCATGAGAATGTGACATTATATAGATGACGTCATGGATACGTCATACTTCTTGTATTCGAAATGTTGAGGTCAGAAGGTGGTGGATGACCTTACGTCACCCAGCAAACGTCATGAACTCCCTCTGAAATCCCAGAATGAGATCGTCATCCCTGATCTTTGTCAGCAACACTCCCACTAGTCTCCGTATGTTGCACTCCACACACATATTTCATAACCTACCCTCCCAACAGCCTACAACCTCTTACACACTCAGATCACAAGACAAACACTACTAAAGACCAACAAATTCGGTGTTAAATCACGTATCCTCATCACAAGCCCAGAAGAGAAAAGGATACCAAGACATACAAAAAATAGTATCAGCCCGCCTACGTTCGGGCCACCACCCAGCACTGAAACAATACTAACACGGAATCGCCCCGAGTACGGTACAGATGCAGGAATCTTCACAAAATCTCTCTCTCGCACACACGCGCGCACGCACGAACAACAATGTCAAACACTCGTTTCGGGCAACGCTACAAAATCTCTTCTCTGGGTGACCTATGGGATGAGACGGTGGCCGTGGCCACATTTCTGGGGGCCGCGGATATCCTGCAAAATAGATCTGAGGCTACAGATAGATTGATCCAGTTTGTGTGCACAGTCAAGTCTCCACACACCTGAAGAACTCCAATTGGTAACCACAGACTCTGTTGAGACACTATACAGACGTCTGACCCTCACAATACACTACAAACAACCAACTCTTGCTACACACTGTGACGATAACTCGTACACATGCTATCTCTCTCTTAACTGGAAGCAAACATCAGGGGTTTCGTGCTTCGCTTGCACACCGGAAACAAAGCTAAGGACTGCACAGAGGAGAATGGAGAGATCAATGATGGGAATAACGCTGAGAGACCGAAAGAGAGCAAGTTGGGTGAGAGAGCAGACTAGAGTGAAAGATATTGTGGAAGCAGTAAAAGAGAGGAAGTGGAATTGGGCAGGTAAGTTGGTACGAACGACTGATGAGCGATGGAGCAAGTGCATTACTGAATGGACGTCGCGAGATAGGAAGCGTGGAAGAGGGAGACCAGACAGAAGGTGGAGAGACGAGATCGAGAAGTTTGCAGGAGTGACGTGGCAGAGAGTGGCACGGTCGTGTGAATCATGGAATGCTATGAAGGAGGCCTTTGTTCAGCAGTGGACTCAGGATGGCTGATTTGATTGATTGATTGATTGATTGATTGCACACCGACGGTAAACCCCCTGTGGCTTCTCTGAGCAAGTTCCCATGCAGACACTTTTCCCACTCCAAAAGGCTCTCAGAGGGGTTGGTCCAGTCTGTCCCTGTCACGAGGCTTGGCTCTTGTGGTGACAACCCTTGTGGGTGGGATCAGCATCAGGGAGGTGTTACAGATGCCTGTATAACCCTGTGTTACCACAATTTCCATAAGACATGTACAGCTACACAGAAAACTATCGTTAGTAGGGGTGTCGAAACATTCGCTAATGAACATAACCTTATGATACTGAAGGGTTGGTATTTCTGGGGTTCGAATTGTTCGAATTCCTTCTGAATGAATATGAATCGAATAATAGTTCCGGAGTTCATATGGATTCACTATGACATGATAATCTTATTTCCGATGGAGACTTCAACCTGACTCAAATAGTAACGTTGTTTTGTGTCAAAATTATTAGAGTGATTTACTAACGATAGATTTCTGTGCAGCTGTACAACCAGAAAGATCGTTTTGGCACAGTTTTCAATAGGGGCATAATTATATGAAAACATCGAATTCAATGAATTTTGGTACATTATATATATATGTATACATTGCGTCTGAAAAAATCTCAGGTTATGTGACCGGTATTCAATATTATAGAAAAATTATCAAATTTTCTGGAATTCACCATGTTGATTACATTTCAGCTCGCACACGCACGCACACGCCACGCACAGGCACACACACGCGCGCACTCGCACATACGCACGCACACGCCACGCACAGGCACACACACGCACGCGCACGCATACACACACACACGCGCGCGCGCATGCGCGCACACAATCATACACACACACACGCACACACACACGCATACACACACGCACGCACACACACATACACACACGCTCAAACACACACACGCGCGCACACAATCATACACACACAGACACACACATACACACATGCACAAACGCACACACACAATCATATACACATACACACACACACACAATGCTTTGCCGAAACCATACTCAATGGAAATAATGATGTTCGTATGGGTGAGAGAAAGTGGGTAGTATATGGAGAAGTAAGGATGCAAGCTTCCAATCATGGAAGAGGGTAATAGCTATCAATCACAAGTCCAGCATGTGATCCAAGATGATGAATAATCACATTCCATTACATTGACAGCAAAGTAGTACATTCCATTTGGACAAAAGATCTGGCGAGTTGTTGCTGACAACACAGGACATCAAAGAGAGCCATCTCGCTGTCGCCCATCTTCAGACCTCGTCAACTTTCTTACTTCCATTTGGAGGTGGAGCCCAATGGGGCTGACTTGAAGTCTTTTTGGAATGGGCCTCTCTTCTTATCAAGTTCGTCTGTATACACTCCACCTTTCAACCCAAGGAAAGGTAACAACCAGTGACTGATCCCTCCGTGCTCTACTGGACAGTCCTATATGCAGACATCAGTCCAAGGTTTCTTCCCATAGAGATCTATGGGAGGGCCTGAGGCCCATAACCAACTGCTGTGGGGCTTTGAGTTTCAAGCCAGCAAAACTCGAGACAATAACTGACTGGGTTCGCAAAACAGAGCTGGGTATATCAAAAACATAATCACATACAGTTTCTCTCACAAAATAAGTCATAACTCCCTCAAAATTGTGATATACTTTATGGGTTTTATTCTGGCTGAGGACAGGCTATTACATGCAGATGAGGAGGTGGACCCGAGTCTGAAGAGACCGTGACCCCTTTGCCTGATTCTATCCAGAACAAAATCAATACAATGTCACCAGAAACCCTCAAACTCTCACGCATGTCTTTGAACAACTGTTCACGTAAATACATCAGTTATTACACAGAAAATCCCTCTCAAGTCCCACAGCAGCATGACTACATTTGGGTCACCATCCAGCACTAAGACAATATCAACACAGAACAGGCCTGGCCACAGAAACAAACTTCCCTCAGATGCATCCATTACACAGAAGACATAAAACACCTCAATACAATATTTTCTCCCATGAGAGACTTATGGGTGAGTTCTGTGACTGTTGCCAGTTACCTGGAATCTGTGAGTCTCCTGCCAGACACCTGTGTGTGCAAAAGATTGACTGATTGATCAGATACATGCAAGGGGATTTGCGGTCACATTTTCTCTATAAATACTTCTTCCAACACAAAATCTTCAGTTCAAATGTAAAGCCCAAAATTTACACACAAGCCTGAATGGCAGGTCACCAAAAAACAGTGGGTGGAGTTACAGTATGGCCATGCCCATATGCCAAGTCTCCACCCCAATGCCACCTCCCAGCCTCTATCTTCCTGCCCACTCCCTCCTACAGTGGAGACGCAGCCCAGTGAGCTGGTACTTAGTCCCCGGACTGAATTTGTGATCTCAACCAAGGAGTATGTGGGTCTAGTTGGCGGCTCTCAGGCTTTCTAGATACTCTAGGTTTTCTAGAAATGAGGCATTGAGATGACAGATAAGTTGAAATTATCTCACTCTCTGCAAATTAGGTCAAATACGATTACCATCCACTGTCCGGCTACCTGCTATGCAGGCCAAACCTAAGCATGAATTCAAGGCTAAAAATACAATTCCTGTGCACATAAAGTATGGCCAAAGGGAATCTATACAGGTACAGAGTCAGGCAGAGGTAACACAGATATAGTTGAATAATCATACAATTTACACATGTGCATAGTTATGGTCTGGGGAATCACACTGTCAGACTGATGAGTCCCAACAGTGCATACACGTAATTAGTGAAACAATCAAAGATTCCCCCAGACTTGTGAGTTGTTAACTAGTCACGCATACCTAGTTAAACGGGTCATTTTGACCCGTAAGAATTACATGGGTGTACTTTCAAGTAACGCCAAAAAACATACCGAGTTAGGCAAGTGGACGTGGTTTCATGCAAACGTTTACACGACCAAAAAACATCCCTGTAAACGTTGACATCACCAGCAACACTCGTACAAGTTGATGCTTCCAGTGCGGTGGTAGGCTCTACACATTCTATTCTGGCTGAGGTCAAGCTTTAGATAAAAATCATCTGGTGAAAGCCAGAACAAAGCATATAGAGTTCTCCATCGCGTTGAAAGTTTTTAAATTCTGTCCAAAAATACCATACGTTCATGGGGCTTCAAACGAACCCCACATATTTGGTAAAAAGACAAATTATTGAACCTATCAAGCGGCATTATGAAACGTGTAATATTGGTGTCTATGACCTACAAGTGTAAGGATGGATTTCCTTTGTATATCTATGCTAGGTTTGTTCCCATCGCAAGTTATCTATCGCAAGTTTCGTCTTTATACATCCTTGCTGATGCCATTTCATTGGCGACAAAAAAGAAGAAAAGATTAGCAAATTTCTGTCTCCATCTAACGAGACCTCTGGGCGTTTTTGGATCCGAGTCTTCTCCTGAAAGAACTTCTCCTTGGTTATGGACCTCTGTCCAGAGCTCGAGGAAGGCTGCAGAT
The DNA here is from genome assembly GCF_046742065.1 of Oratosquilla oratoria. NCBI lineage: Eukaryota > Metazoa > Arthropoda > Malacostraca > Stomatopoda > Squillidae > Oratosquilla > Oratosquilla oratoria. The sequence continues at coordinate 3,946,658 of NC_134812.1, read as the reverse complement.
CTTTATCCTCACCTGAAGGAAGCCTCTAAGCCTGTGGACCTCAGTCCTCAATCGAGAGAGTATCTTTGTTCAAGAACCTCTCTCCTGAACTTTGAGGACCTTTCCAGGCCTTTGAATTTCTGGACAAGGGCTCTATCCTTTAAGAGAAGCTCCGAGTTGATTGACCCCTGTCCCCCACTGATGAAGATCTCCGAACATATAGATATTCTTGAACCAGTGACTTATAGAACACCGGTTTATGAGCTGCTGCTCTTGTTTGTGCGCTCAGCCAGTCTGTCCTCCTCCGCTTCCATTCATCTTTGGCAATGTCAGCTTGTCTGTTTCCTTCTATCTCTCCTCACCCTCCCGCACCAAATACATGAGGTTCACAAAGGTGGTAATGAGGTCTTTGTGTCTTTAAACTGTTTCCATGCGACCTTTTGCTGGTACATATGTGCAGTCCTGCCTCACGAGTAGTGATACATTATACTTGAATAAATATAATAGCTAAATTAGAATTATTAGGCCACATAAGTAAAATATTTGTTCATATATATATCCCAATCGACCGTTAAAAATTCAAATAGCCAGACACCAAGCAAGTAGATTTTCATGTAGCCTTACCATAAAAAATATGTATATACAATGTTATACAGGCTGACCTTCAAAATTTGTTTTGCTGTTATGTGTACCTCAATTACTACGATCCATACTAATCCATGTTTGTGTGACAAAATAAAAAACAATTGAAAAATAATAAAAAAAAATTGACAAATAATATAAGAATGCAATACAAATAATTATTTGCTTCATTCATAGCTGTGTTTACATCACAGAAGCTAATTTCTGATTAATTCAGCGAATGACTGGGTTAAGTTTCCATTATTTGTAAATGTCCATTTCATACGTGCATGTTTACATTTTGTGCTTATTTCTCAAACGTTTATATTTCGGCAATTCATGGGTGGTGGGTGGGAAACCAATCTGAATAAGGCTTTGGAGTCAACCTGTATACACCTGTACATGTATATGCAATCTAACATTCAAATATATTACAAACAGTAATTTTGTGTGTGTGTGTGTGTGTGTGTGTGTGTGTGTGTGTGTGTGTGTGTGTGTGTGTGTGTGTGTGTGTGTGTGTGTGTGTGTGTGTGTGTGTGTGTGTGTATTTACCTAGTTGTATTTTATGGGAAGGGGAGCTATGCTCGTGGTGTCCCGTCTTCATATCTCATGTGTGTGTGTGTGTGTGTGTGTGGGTGGAAGACTTGCCACAGTCTTGGATCATGTGTTGGGCATGTGACCGACAGCTATTACCCTCCAGATCAGAGCTAAGAACTCATATATCGCCCGATCTATGTGTAATGCTGTGACCTTACACACACACACACACACACAAAACTCTTTGCCCACCATAACTGGAGTGCCTGCTTCCAGTGCAGGGATGCTGAAACCTTTTTCAACCCAGGGTGAGACTTGAACTCAGATCATTGAATTAGAGGCCGAGAATGGTCCCATTGCACCGTCGAACAGAGTATGTGCGTGTATGTGTATGTGCATGTGTGCGCACACCTGTTAGTGGTGGACAGCAGATAGAATCATCTCCCTATTGCCCATTTTCAAAGCCCATCAACCCCCTCACTTCTATATGGAGGTGCTTGGCCTCTGGATTGGGCCAAAGCTTTGTATTTCCTTCACCTTTCCACACAAGGAGAGCTCACAACAGGTGACCACCCCTTCCTCTTACCACTGCATACTTCATGAAAAATGGTGGCTGTTTGAATACCATTGAGCTTATATTGCCTACATCCTAATGATGAGAGAGAAGTACAAGAGCTAAGGCATTGACATCTTAGATGATCAGACCAAGCTTCGTCGGGTTACCTGAGACCCTATCGGCTATCAAACAGGTCAGCAAGGTTATCATTATTCTCAATGGTGGCACTTTTGCATCTCACTTCCCTTGATCTGTGGAGACTACAACCCAGGTTACACCAACGAAAACCCTACCATTAGCCAATGCCTCACTTCGAAATACGCCTTGGCCAAATCCCTCAACAGAATATTGACTCCATACATCTCAATAGAATAATGTGTCAACTCTTCGACTGAGTTTCTCCATACCCAATGGCATCCTAGTCTTCTTGGATGGTGAGAGCCCTTTTTCCTCCATGCAAATTGAAGAATCCATCCAGCGGACTCCTGATTGTGTTTACTGTGATGAGACTATTCCTTGAACTATTCCTTCAGGGGTTGTTGGTTATCTGAACTAAGGAGTACCTTTTGTTGATTACCATGAGTGACTTCAAATTCATGTATATGATGTCAGCATGAGATCTTCCATTTGGCATTTTGTTCACTACCAAATTCTGAATGGGGATCACTGAACATGTCTTGAGTTGCATTCCTACACACCGACTTTGTCAGATACGTAAATGATACTCTCACCTGCATCAATGGTAAGCAGGACTTGGATAGACTTCATTCTGACTTCGAAGTGAAACCCTTCCTTTATTTTAACTGTGAGATGAGTCCTGAAGGCACCACCCCCTTCCTAGATGTTAAAATCACCAGGACACCTAAAAAATGCCAGATGACTTTATATCAAAAACTTTAACGGTGACAGAAAGTGCCCTGATAAATACAAGACTTCCGTCATCTTATATTAAATCCGTAAATAGTACCTTCAGGAGGACAACACCCAAAGAACTTTAAGGAACTTTATCAA
>NC_134812.1:3933954-3938954 GCF_046742065.1 Oratosquilla oratoria | reverse complement strand
GCCCTTCATCGCAGCAGCCTTCCTCTTCTTTTTATGCCAGTGCAAACCACGTGGCTTGGAGCACACGTTGTCTCGCTCGCCCACGCAGCGAGACCTGACGCGTCTATGACAGTGCGACCCTGCTTGACCAGATCTAACCTAATCCAGTGAAATTATGTGATTACGCACCACGGCTATATATATCGGCTCCTGGCCGCATGTAAAATCAGTTCAGTTTTACCTTACAAATAAAGGAGACGAACTCACCAAACCTCTTTCTCTTCTCAGAGTAACATCGCTACATGCCTAACATCCAATTAACTTCTCCATCTTCCTCTCTCCTATCCTATATCTCTCACTACTCTCTCTCCCTCCATTCTTCTTGATATTTTTCTCTCCCTCCTGTCTCTCTCCTCTCTCACCTCTCTTCCATCCTCTGTCACTTCCTTTTCTCCCGCCCTTGACCCCTCTTTATTTCCTTTCCATAATATATATATATATTATATATATATATGCATATATATATATATATATACACATATATATATACACATATATATACATACACACACACACACACACATATATATATATTTATATATATATATATATATATATACATATATATATATACACACATATACATATATATAAATATATATATATATATATATTAACATCTGGTGTCCCTCCGTCCTGATATCCTCCTTAAAAACTTTCCTTAAGCACCTCCACGAGTCCACCTGTCCCCAAGGACATAAGCGCTGGCTAGTTCCGACAATACGCTTCTTCCTCACTTCCCCTCCTTCCAGCCTTCTTCACGTCCCCTACCTTCCAGTCTCCCTCCTCTCCTTCCCTTCCAGTGACCTCCCCTCCCTTCCCCTCGCTTCTCTTGACCTCCCATGACCTCCTCACCTGGACATGGATCCTCCTCGCTTCATCTTCTCGCAAGACTCCTTCATCCGGTACAACTGCTGCTGGAGAGTCTTGTACTCCTGCAGGAACTTGTCCAGCTGGGCGGCGTGGTACTCGTATCGGTACGGGTCGTTCGGATCCAGGATCCGAGAGGCGTCCGCCAGGTAGTCCGCCCTGCAAGTGAGTAGAATTGATAACCCCTACGGACCAGAGTTATGTAGCATTCTTTTGCTGTTGGAGACTAAGCCCCACTCAAAGAAGAACGTTGGCCATTTTTTATTTCTTGCTATCCTTCTCCTACACCGCTTCTGAGACTCTTTATTTGGTGTAATATTGTCCCACAAGAATAGAGACACTGGGTAATGGGGAATTGTATATATTGTCCCACAAGGATAGAAATTACTGGTTAATTGGAAATTGTATTTAACATAGTGCGTTTCGATGGGAATATGTAACGTAAGTGGTGGAGACATGAAATGAATTAGGAAAAGAGATGAAAACAACAAAGGAAGTTGAAAACGACAACAACGACTGACTGCAAAGAGAAGACGATGACGACTACGACAAAGAGGACGACGGATAAAGAGAAGGAAAAAAACGATAGTACGAAGACGGCAACTAAAAGGAGGAAAGAGAGGACGAGGGCAACGACGAAGAGGAAGAGAACGACGAAAAAGATGACGCCTTGACGAAAAAATAAAACGACAACGAAGAAGAAAAATACGACGACGACGGAGAGGTAATAGACAAAAATGACAAAAAAAGAGAAAGGGATGACTATTAAGACATAGACGATGAAGCAGAAGACAACGACGGCAGAGTATGAAACGAAGATAACGAGTCAGAAGAAGAAAAGGATTATGAGGAAGACATTAGAGAGGAAGAAGATTAGGTGGAAAAGATAGACGAAGACAAAGAGGAAGCAGATAAAGAAGAGATGACAACGAAGAGGAGAGCGACGACAAAAAGGAAGAAAACAACTAGAAAGAAGAACAAGACGATGACAAAAGAATAAGACAAAGACAAGGAGAAAGTAGTGGAAGTATAAGAATATTACGAAGACGAATAAGAAAGAAAGAAGATAATGGCAAGAAAGAAGAAAACGACGGCGAGTCTTCAACGAGAAAGCAAAGAAAAACGAGGAAGAAGACGGAAGAGTAGAATTAGACGACAGTCAGATAGGGAGGAAAATACAAAAAAAAAAGACGTGTTTTGACATCACCATCACCACCACCATCATCATCATCACCATCATCACCACCACCATCATCATCATCACCATCATCATCATCACCACCACCATCATCATCACCATCATCATCATCACCATCATCATCACCACCATCATCATCATCATCATCATCATCATCATCATCATCATCATCATCATCATCATCATCATCATCATCATCATCATCATCATCATCATCATCATCATCACCACTACCACTACAACCATCATCATCATCACTACCATCATCATCATCATCATCATCACTACCATCATCATCATCATCATCAGCTGCAGCATCTTCAAAACATATCCCGTTAAGCCATATCTTCATGTAACTCGTTTTCTGGAGAGATGAGAACAGAACGTGAGAATAAAAGTATTTCAGCTACACTAGACCGTCTTGTTGACCCCCGCAATGGCTTTGCAATGTATGAATATAGTACTGTCATTACAAAAATAAAGCTTACAGACACCAGAGTCAACACTCACAAAGAAGGCTTTAATTGTGGGGCTGTAGTTCGCTATTGATGAACTAATAATGAACTTTTCATGAACCAGTAAGGTTTATTAGAAAGCACACCTCTGTGAAGAAGAAAATGAAGAGGAAGAAGACAAAGAAAGACAAAGAATACTACATATACATACATAGACCAAAGGCTTTTTCATCTTTACAAGGGAATACTGAGAAGTAGAAAACGAGGAAGACGAAGAAGAAGAAGAAGAAGAAGGATAAGGATAAGAAGAAGAAGAAGAAGGATAAAGAAGAAGAAGAAGGATAAAGAAGAAGAAGAAGGATAAAGAAGAAGAAGAAGGATAAAGAAGAAGAAGAAGGATAAAGAAGAAGAAGAAGGATAAAGAAGAAGAAGAAGGATAAAGAAGAAGAAGAAGAAGAAGAAGAAGAAGAAGAAGATGAAGAAGAAGAAGAGGAAGAAGAGGAAGAAGAGGAAGAAGAGGAAGAAGAGGAAGAAGAGGAAGAAGAGGAAGAAGAGGAAGAAGAGGAAGAAGAGGAAGAAGAGGAAGAAGAGGAAGAAGAGGAAGAAGAGGAAGAAGAGGAAGAAGAGGAAGAAGAGGAAGAAAATGAGAAAAGAAGAAAAACGACGGCGAAGACAAAGAAAAACGAGGAAAACAAAGACGACGAAGACAAAGACAATAATAAGAAGACGAAGGAGACGAAGACGAAGAAGAAGGAGAAGAAGAGGAGGAAGAAGAAGGAGAAGAAGAGGAGGAAGAAGAGGAGGAGGAAGAAGAAGAAGAAGAAGAAGAGGAGGAAAAGAAAAAGAAGATGAAGACAAAGAAAAAAGACGACGAAGAAAAAGAAAAAGATGAAGAAAAAGAAAAAAGAATTCGAAGACAAAGAAGAAGAATTCGAAAAAAAAGCCGAAGACGACGAAGAAGGAAACAAAGAGAGGAAAAAAAAGTAAATAAACACAGAAAGACAAAAGAACCTCTCTCTCTCTCTCTCACCTGCGGGCGGCGAGGAGCTCGCCAAAGGCGTTCCTGTCCTCGAAGACCGGTGACGTCGGGAGCGAGGGGTGCCTCCTCATGTGGGCCCGCCGGCGATGGGCTTCCTGGGTGGTCCCGAGGGTATGCGGGAGGAGCGGATGTGGGGCTCCTCCCGTGGTAGCTTCCCCTTCCAGGAGAGGGAGCGCCAACGTGCTACTCGACCTATAAGGGTGAGGGGAGGGTGAGGATCGTAAAGGGTGTGGGTCGAAAGGGATGAGGATGGGGTGAAAGTGGGTGTGGGTAGTGGGGTGGAGGCGGATGGGGATGGGGTGAAAGGGGGTGTGGGTGGAGTGGAAGTGGATGGTGTGGATGGGGATGGTTGGGGTAGGGGCCAGGGTGGAAGCGGGTGGAGGATCAAAGGGAGTCGGGGTGGAAGATAGAAAGAATGTGGTGAGGTAAGATGAAATGAAGAGATGTGTGAGAAAGATGGTGATCGTGGTGAAGAAGTTTAGGAAACAGTGTTGGCGAAGGAAAATAACGTTGGTGAGCAGGTTTGGAAGGAGTATGAATGTGATAGATAAGGTGAAAGAGTAATGAGGGAGTAAGTGTTGGAGAAATGTTGAGACAATGAAGGTGTGTTTGGTGGAGAGGTGAGAGGAGGATGGAGAAAGCAAAGGAAGAAATCGAAGGAGAGAAATAAATATTTGTTGGAGAATTATGGAGGGAGTGAGGGGGAGTGACAAGGGCACATGGAGAGGGAGGGAGAAAACAGAAAATCGAGTGAATGAGTTGAAACACATGGAGGAACATGGAGACACTCCGTATGGAGTAAAACACGGAGGAAAGAGGAAGGGAGGAGATAAAACGAACTCCAAAGAAGAGAATGGAGGTGTTGCCACCAAAGGATCCCATTGGTGGAGAATAATGGAGTATTTGGTGAAAAGTGGAGGAGGAGGAGGAGGAGGAGGAGGAGGAGGAGGAGGAGGAGGAGGAGGAGGAGGAGGAGGAGGAGGAAGAGGAAGAGGAAGAGGAGGAGGAAGAGGAAGAGGAAGAGGAGGAGGAAGAGGAGGAGGAGGAGGAGGAAGGGAGGAGGAGGTGCGTGGTGGAGGAGCAAAGAAGATGAAAGCCTTGTTAGTGGACCTGCACTGGATTTGTCTCTGTGATGTCAACGAAGGCAATTAGCTACACTAACTAGCAATTAGACACACAGACTGGAATATGTATAAGATAAGAGTATATATGTATTCATATGGTCATATATATACACATTATATGGATATGATGCAGGTGAGCTGGTAGCGTAATCGGAGGCGTGCCGGTCTCGCATTTGTGGGTTCGAATCCCGCATGCCTCTCCGATTCCCAGGAGTGACTGTTACCTGCACCAACAGTCTCTAAAGTGCATAATAGGGCAAAGGTGAAGGCTTCGG
>NC_134812.1:3921454-3928954 GCF_046742065.1 Oratosquilla oratoria | reverse complement strand
GAGGAGGGTGGAATCTCGAGACACTTCCCCTACAATGGCACTTGACTTCGAACTAGAGAATTAATTCTTTTTATTCATTTTGCCGGAGAGAGGCCCTCTACGCATATTTTAAATTTGTATATATGTATATATATATATATATATATATATATATATATATATATATATTCCTTGAAATACGTGCAATATTTTATATACTGCATGCATATATACTCGTGTATATATATATCTATATCTATATATATATATATACATATATATATTACATATATTCATATGTATATATATACATATATATATTTATATATGTATATATATATACATGTATATATATATGTATATATACATGTATATATATATGTATATATACATGTATATATATATGTATATATATACATATATATGTCTATATATGTATATATATACATATATATGTCTATATATGTATATATATATATATTTATATATATACATATATATATTATATATACATATATATCTATATATGTATATATATATTATATATACATATATATCTATATATGATATATATATATATCATATATATATATATATATGTATATATATCATATATATGTCTGTATATATAAATATATATATAAGTATATATATATATATATATGTATATATATTCATATACATATATGTATATATATATACATATATAAATATATATATATATGTATATATATTTATATATGTATACACACACATACACACACACACACATACACTTTAATAAGCTTCGCCGCTGGGACTCGAAACCTTGCTTGAGCGACTGCTTCTTACAAAGCAAGGACAATACCATATGGAGGTATAAACACTAGGATCTAATACTGTTCATAGGTTTATGACTGTTCGCAGTTCTCCCTCCTACCTCCTCTTCCTCCCCGTCCTCCTACTCTGTCTACTTTTCCTTGATGCCTATTGCCTCTGATGGGCAATAGGCAACAGAAGAATTTACCTCCTCCCTCGAAAAAGACGCCCACCCTAGCCTCCGTTTCCTCAGTCTTCCCATCCCAAGAGGCCTATATACATAGGCAACATATACAAGACCACGGTGACATAATGTCACAACGTCCATAATGAATTTATAATGGCATTAAGGATGGAAATCCATCTTCATCACGAAAGTGCTCGGGACCCAGAGTACGGCCCAAGAGGACCCCAAACCCTGAGGGAAGAGGGGTCTTCGAAATCAAAGCGAGTGGTCTGTCTCTCTTGCAACCTGCAGCCCAAACCTGAAGGACCTCTCAAGAATCATTACTTAAAGACGATATCGATGTTGTCAGTACTTTTCATATTAATGATTATGACCTCTTCTGAACTTTCTATGTCGATCAAAGTAGACGTAGATGCCTCCAGGATGTATGGTGGCAACTTAATATGGTCATCATTATCAGAAATGATTGAAATAATGTCAATACATTCTGGACATATTGTCAATAGATATTTCTTGCGCAATAAGCACCTTACTCTACTTCCGAGGGAAAATATTATAGAAAAAAAAATTGTTCAGAAGACTAAAGAAATAACAAATAGAATAAAATAAATAGATAAATACATTCAGGTCGAAATTTCTTTTAAAATTATTTGCAAATGTCAGACGTACCGGGAATCCTCATTTCACTGAAGGCAGCTTTTTTGATGCTCTTTCCATTTTTTATTTTATTTTATCTATTTTCTTATTTGTCTTTTTTAACGGAATACTATAAGACGAAGCAAAAATGGTGACGTTGTGTTAGCAGTAAATCTTTTTCTCTCACCATGTTCTTAGTAGTAGTAGTAGTAGTAGTAGTAGTAGTAGTAGTAATAGTTATGGTAAAATATTAGTTATGGTTGAGGAAGAAAAAATACCCGTATCAGTAGTTATACTATAATAGTAGCAGTAATAATAGTTATAGGGGTGATGGTAGGGAGAGTGACGATGGTGATGGCAGTGGTGGTACTTGTATTAGTATATGTAACATTAGCAACAATAACTACCATTGTTGACCGTGAAAACTGAGGTACAGGAGGCAGTGAAAAAGTCGGCGAAGGAAGAAGAGGAAAAGGAGGAGGTAGGGGGAGAAGGAAGAGGAAGGAGAGGAAGAAGCTGCGACTTAGGTAGACGTGGAGTAGGAGAGTAGGTGAAAAAATAGAAGAGAGAAATGGATAAGGAAAAGAGAACAGGTGGAATTAGGGGGCTTGTTGGTGTTAGTGTTAAACTTAACTGTGACATTTGTTGTGACGGTGACGGCTGATGATGATGATGATGATGATGATGATGATGACGATGGTGACGATGATGATTATGGTAATACTGATGGTGATTATGGTGTGATGATGATGACGACGATGGTGATTATGATGATGACGATGATGATACTGATTGTTATTATGGTGATGGTTATGTTGGTGATGATAGTGAAGATGTGATGGTGAAGATCGTGAAGATGATGATGATGATGACGACGACGACATCGATGATTATTATATATAATTACATGATGTGTACGCGTGGGGTCGGATGGAGGTAATACACGTGTTTACGAGTATGCACAGTACTGTACACACTTTTGTACAGAGGGAAAGAACAAGAGGCGTAGTATGCATGGAATGCATATCATGCAATGTATACCATTCGCGCATTCCTGCCTACGACTAAGAGCATTCTTGCTCATCCTGAGAGCGTCACATGTAGCATAAGCATGCTGATATATGCTGCAAGCGAGAGTGTGACAGCAGAATGATAAAAAATAATACTTCCATGTGAAAGAAGAGAGAGAGAGAGAGAGAGAGATTTCTTTTCACATTTTGCAAACTCGAACGCGATTTAAGCAATTGAGGACTAAAATGATGTGTTTATGTTTAACAATAACAATCCCTTTGAGCTGAATATGTTAATACGACGATGGTGAATTAAATGTATAAATAAATAAATGAACAAATAAGTAAAGGAACATGAATAGATAAATAAGTAACCAAGTAGATAAATTAATAAATAGAAAGTGAATAAATCAATAGATGAATAAATACATGAATAAATAAATACGCAATTAAACAAACGAAAATCGTAAGTAGATCCCGGTTGTTATGACTTCGAACTCGGAAATCATAAAAAAAAAGATCTTCAAACGAATCCCCCCCTCCCCTCCCCCCCTCCCCCGTCGTCGTCATATTCTTCTTCAGCTCCTTTTCTTTTTACCGAAGAATAGACGAGGGAGTCAAGTAGAAAACGGAGACGGCTTCTGCAGGTACAAGAACCCGGGATGAATACTTTTTATCATGATAGGTTCAATTATGAAAGAACACTCGATGCTGTTCATAGAAAGATATATACACGGGTTGATGGAGTAATGGTTAGTGTCGCAGGCTGCCACACTGAGGTGCCGGGTTTGGGCCCCAGTCACGGCATGAAAGCTTCCAACCGAACTGTAAACCGTTACTGGATCACCTGGGTGAGGGGATGGGTGTTTGGTTGTGTGAAAGGTCGCAGCATTATTCATAGATCGAAATATACAAACTCTCAACACCTGATCCAAGATAAGAGGGAATCACTTACACATACGCACACACACACACACCCACGCACACATACACATACACACACACACACACACACACACACGCACACATAAACACACACATACACGAACACATGCTCACACACACACACACACACACACACACACACACACACACACACGCACACGCACACAATACACTTACAAGATGGATAATGGAAGGCGGGTAGCTTGAGCAACTATTATTACACTTATGCAAGTGTGCGCGCGCGCGCGCGTGTGTGTGTGTGTGTGTGTGTGTGTGTGTGTGTGTGTGTGTGTGTGTGTGTGTGTGTGTGTGTGTGTGTTTATCTAGTTGTATTTACCTAGTTGTATTATACGGGAAGGGAGCTATGCTCGTGATGACCCGTCTTTGTATCTTTCAGCATCAAGTTTATTCTTAAAATCGTGAATAGTATTTGCTCACAGTTTTTTCATCTAAGTTATTCCATATATCCAGCATTCTGTGTGTGTGTGTGTGTGTGTGTGTGTGTGTGTGTGTGTGTGTGTGTGTGTGTGTGTGTGTGTGTGTGTGTGTGTGTGTGTGTGTGTGTGTGTGTGTGTGTGTGTGTGTGTGTGTGTGTGTGTGTGTGTGTGTGTGTGTGTGTGTGTGTGTGTGTGTGTGTGTGTGTGTGTGCGCGCGCGCGCGCGCGAGGTAGGCCCGCCCTCCTTTACCCACCAATCACACGTTCTCCATCTGATCACCAATCCAAAGCTTCAGTAGTGTCTGATCCCCTGCGCAGCCGTGACATACTTTATATATTATCATCTTGGAGGCGTCAGATGATTTTAAACAACTGAGGGGACTAATGGTGGTGGAGTGATTAACCTTTTCTGAGCGACCAATTAAGACCCTATAGTCAGACCAGAGGCCCCAATTAGACCCAATCATGAAGTCTATCGCTAGCATGTATAGAATCACATACAGAAGAACATCGTCATGTTGAAGGTATCAACAGCGAAGATTATGTATCACGACAAAAAAAAACATATAATCTGAGAAGATAAATTCTCCTTCTTTTCTGCGGATTATTTATCATCCTCCTCTTTTTTTCCACTCGCGTTTCTAATTAAATATGATAATTAATCTAAGCCTAGGAAGACTATTTTTTTTTTCCTTTTTCTTTTTTTGACGGTGAGCAGTTTTACACATAAGAATGCTGAATGGAACTCCTGAGAAATCGCCCAATTTAGTCCATAAAGTACAGAAGTACTGGGTTAACTAAAGACGTTATTCCAAATGAAATAAATCTGCTGTGAAGAATTGACCAGAATGAAATATATAGATCTCGACTATGTGAGAGTCCTTTTGCAATAAAAGGCTCGTCCGCAGAGATTAACTGGTAAAAACAAACGGATAAACAAATAGGTAAAGGAATAAAATAAATCAAAACGAGAAATGACGAATGCCAGGAGCATTGTCATGATGAAGTTGCGAGACACCACTCGCCTACAGCTGCACTTGTTTCTTCCTTATCCTTTCGATTTCCTTCCACTAAGAAGCAAACAGGCTTTGTTCTGCGTCAATTGTGACTGACTGGTAATTTCATCATGACAATGCGCCTGCCGATCGTTCGTGTTTTGTGAAGGGCTCTGCTCCGGGTGGAAGGGGGCCCAGATCATGTGGAAGGGAGGCTCCGTTCGTGTGGAAGGGGGGCCCGTTCATGTGGAAGGGGGCCTCGTTCGTGTGGAAGGGGGCCTCCGTTCGTGTGGAAGGGGGCCTCCGTTCGTGTAGAAGGGGGCCTAGGTTCGTGTGGAAGGGGGCCTCCGTTCGTGTGGAAGGGGGCCTCCGTTCGTGTGGAAGGGGGCCTCCGTTCGTGTGGAAGGGGGCCTCCGTTCGTGTGGAAGGGGGCCCCCGTTCGTGTGGAAGGGGGCCTCGTTCGTGTGGAAGGGGGCCTCCGTTCGTGTGGAAGGGGCCTCGTTCATGTGGAAGGGGGTCGCGTTCATGTGGAAAGGGGGCCTCGTTCATGTGGAAGGGACCCCACGTTCGTGTGGAAGGGGGGCCTCGTTCATGTGGAAGGGGGCCTCGTTCATGTGGAAGGGGGCCTCGTTCGTGTGGGAGGGGCCACGCGTTCGTGTGGAAGGGGGCCCCCGTTCCTGTGCAATGGGGCCCATTCGAGTAGACACTGGATCGTTCGGAGAGACAAAGGGCCCAGTTGAGTGAGCGAGGGGGCCACTCGGGTTGAAGAGAGGGGCCAACTTTGGAGGTTTGAGGGCCAAATGGTGGATTGGTTGGGGCCCTCAGGGCCTACGAAGGGGCCCACTGCGTCACCGGAGATTTTCATTCGCGTCTTCTAATTACAAGGTGCCACTTGGAGGTCCCTTTCATCGTCATCTCGAATGAAGAAATATGAAAGAAAAAAAAAAAGAGGCCTCGATTCTAATTAGAGGCATGTACACACGGAAGCACGTTTTCAAAAGCCTTCGCTCACGTACGAGTGTTGTTGTACAGGAATGAAAATTAATGTTGGAACATGCAATAAAGTATACGTATACACACAAAAAAACGCACAAGTACAAAAAGACACACACACACTCACACACACACACACACACACACACACACACACACACACACACACACATACACACTCTTCCAACTCGACGGGACAGTGGTGCTGCTTTCGACCGCTCATCCAATGATCTGAGTTCGAGCCTCGCCCTAAACTTAAATAATTTCAGCATCGCTGTACTGCGAGCCGGAACTCCAACTACAGTGGGAAAGGATTTTTTTTTTTTTTTTGTAGATCTGACAATACATGACCTCTAAGTTCTCATTCGGAAGGGTAAGAGCTGTCGATCACGAGTCCGGCACTGGATCCAAGACCGTGGTAAACCACACACAGTTCCTGTTTCGGTCCTCGCTGGGCTCTCGATCGAGCAAGATCTGCTTCAGTTTCTGGTCCTGCGAGCTGAACAAAGTATCGTCTGTCGTTAACCAGAAGAAAATGAGCAAAGTGCGTCACCAGATCGATGGCGATGGCGTCACCAAGCGATTTTAGTAGACTGATTGGGAGTCCTAGTGTTACATCTTTAAGAACGATTGGTCCTCCTCTTCTGGATGCCATCTTAAGATTTCTTTTAGCTTTGGAAGGTGGGCTACATTAAAAGTAGGATTCTTTTCCATAGAGGTCCTTTCCCTGAACTACACTTTGGGTGCTGTCATTATATATACAAATATACGAGTGTATACGTGTATATATATATATATATATATATATACATATATATATATATATACAAATATACATATATATAGATTATATACATATATATATATATATTATATATATATACACAACACACACATACACACACACACACATGTGTGTGTGTGTGTGTGTGTGTGTGTGTGTGTGTGTGTGTGTGTGTGTGTGTGTGTGTGTGTGTGTGTGTGTGTGTGTGTGTGTGTGTGTGTGTGTGTGTGTGTGTGTGTGTGTGTGTGCGCGAAGATCTGGAGTCTGGGATCCATGTTGTAAGGGGAGAAGCGAAAACACCAGACTCAAAGTGGGAAGTTTAATGCCCGACGTTTCGGTCCTAGTCCTAGGACCGTCTTCAGGGGTGTGAAAATGTACAGTGTTCAAATGAGCTATTATGCTTTATTGTATTTAATTCTATTATATTGCATTTATTCTTTGTAAATTAAATGTATGCACAATTGGGTATGTAAGGTGGTCCAGTCGTCCGGTACTTGGAGCGATTGGAAGAGGAGGGGGACCCAGACAGCTTCGGCAGTGCGGAATACCTCTCCCAATTCCAACCACGGACAGTTAAGAGCTCATATGAACACTGTACATTTTCACACCCCTGAAGACGGTCCTAGGACTATGACCGAAACGTCGGGCATTAAACATCCCACTTTGAGTCTGGTGTTTTCGCTTCTCCCCTTACAATATATATATGACCCGTTGAGAATGAACTCTAGTTTCGCACC
>NC_134812.1:3906454-3916454 GCF_046742065.1 Oratosquilla oratoria | reverse complement strand
TTCGGCAATTGATATTGACTTTTACGGAAGAGATTAAAAACTAACAATTTCTCTTTTAATTCCTTACCTTCTGGGAATCGTCGAAAAATAGTTGTGAGAAGTTGAAGCACCGTTCATCTCCATGTCATCGACCTGCATCTGCTGCTGCGCTGCTGTCTGCTGCGTCTGCGGCAGGTCCAGCAGGTCGGGGAAGTTGGCGCTGCCTCCGCTGCTGCTACTCCTCAGCAGGGAAGCTCCGGTGCTCCCGACGGCGGCTCCCTCCTGCTGCAGGAGAGGTCCTTCGAAGGACTGCTGAGGTTCCTGTTGCCTCAGATAGTCCCTCTGGAGTGCCACCTCTTTGCTCTGGTACGCGAGGTCCTTCCACTTGGTCTTCTCGTCGAAGTTGTCCCTCGAGAGCTCGGCCTTGGGAATCTCGACGTAGGAGACCTTGCGGGGCGAGTCCGCCGAGGTCGAAGTCTTTTTTCTAGGCTCTATCTCCTCCGCTTGCTCGCAAAGCCTGTTCGAATCCTTATCACTGTACACGGCGGGTTTCTCCAAGTCCTTCGAGATCACGAACTCGTCCATCGAAGTGTCCCGGACGACCCACGACTTGCCGCTCGCCTCCGCAAGGATCGGCGACGAGTCGACCTCGCTGGTAGGAACAATATGGTAATCGGAAAGCTTTGGGTGTTTCTTCGTCTCCGTCATCGCGATGCTCTGGTCCTCGTCCTCGTCGTGGAGCGTCCCGATGGAGTTCAGGTGGATCCTGCTGGAGGAGTGGGCGCCCGAGAGGCTCGCGTTGGAGGTAAGAGTACTCTGGAACTCCTCCTTCGCCCGCCGCTGACGCTGCCTAAGGTTTCTCCTCCTGAAGATGACGGCGCACAGGAGGACGATAATGACCACGAAGAAGACGCCGCCACCCAGTACCGCTCCGGCCATGAAGACCTTGTTGAGGGCCACCCGGGGGACCTCAATGATCTCCTTGGAAACCTGGAGGGTGAGGTTGGTCTCTGACCTGCCGGCCTTGTTCTCGGCTACGCAGCGGTAAGTTCCCTGGTCATGTGGGGCGGCGCCGGCTATCGTCAGGTTGGAAAGCCGGGCGTTGTGGTCCGGCGCCATGAGCTCTAGGACCCGGTATCGGCGAGTCTCCGTCGCCGTCGTGTTGTCCAGCTGCCGGTCGCCCACCAGCCACGTCACGAGGGCGTCGAGGTCGGTCTCGAGCTTGCAGGCGAGGGAGACGTTGTCCCCGTGGGCCGCGAGGACTCTTGGAGCCACGGCCGTCACGGAAGGGACGCAGACGAACTCGTCGAGGGTGAGACTCTGCCACTTGCGGTCCCTAAGACGCTTCGGCCGGTTGCACTTGCTTGGGACGGCCTCCGCCACGTTCCTCCGCGTCATCCACCTCCTCAGGGGACGCAGGTGGCAGTCACAGACCCAAGGGTTCCCGTGGAGGTTGAGCCCATGGAGGGCCACCAGGGGCCTCATTGTCTCCATGGTGATGATCTTCAGGAGGTTGCTCCCGAGGTGGAGGACCTCGAGTCGCGACAGGGCCTTGAAAGCGTCTTCCATGATGCTGGCGATCCGGTTCTCACCGAGGTTGAGCTTGATGAGATCGGGCGTGAGGGTGAACGCCGACGAAGGAAGACTCGTGAGGTGGTTACGTGCCATACGGAGCTCCCGAAGGCCGCTCACGTCCTTTAGAGCCCTCATGGGGACCGTCTCCAGCTGGTTGTCGCTCAAGTCCAGCTCGACCAGGTTCGACAGACCCCGGAAGGAACCTTCCTTCAGCTCCGTCAGTTTGCAGAACTTGAGCCACACCTTCTGCAAGTTAAGGAGGGCCGCGTCCTGGAAAGCGTCCTTGGGAAGGATCTTTAGGTTGTTCCCCGTCAGGTCCAGCACCTGCGTGGTGGACTCCAGTTTCTTGGGGATGTCGATGAAGGAGGCGTCGACGCAGGAGACTGCCTCTTTGCCGTCCTTCCACTTGCACTCGCACACCTTGGGGCAATCGCCCCGCGCCTCGCCCGCCATCGCCGTCAGGAGAAAGGCCGCCGTCAGCACCAGCGGCAGGCCCGCTTCCAGCTTCGCTCTCAACGGCCCCCGCGCCCTTAATCTGGTGAAAGGCGGGGAAGGGCTATGGCTCATTACCATGGCCTGGCCAGGGGCCACTAGGCCACCGCGTCACCATCACCCACGAAGTGGGGCCGTGGGGGCTACGCGGCCGCGGACGTCGTCGTCGTCGTCGCCTTCGCTTTCGTCGACGTCGTCGTCGGTATCACCGACCCTGAGACGCCGGTGTGAGAGCCATGCCAGTGTGAGTGGGGAAGGACTTGTTTTTTTTTTTTTTCTTCTTCTTCTCCTTTTCAAATTGGCTCAGTCAGACAAACGTGACTCAGAACTTTAAACATTGAGGCAAAGGGTTCTCGACGGCTCTCCAGTAGCCTCTCCACCTCGACTACCCCACCACCGCTTCTTCCTCCTCCTCCTCCTCCTTCTTTGTTTTCTAGATGCAGAGACGTCCCGGAAGTGGATGCACTCAAGACGACGACCCAATCACCTTGGTATCGATTTTGTCAACAAAGAAACAGAAATCAAAGAAGCTGGTAAGTCTTTCGAACGGAAGTGGAAAAATAAAAAGATAAAATAAAAACGATGGAAAATGGAGGGTGGATCTTGTGACACCCTTTTACGTAATAAATTTCCTCTTCTTCTCTTGTTATTCTACTCCAATTTCTGACTCTCCTTCCTCTCCTTGTTCAACCTGTCTTCCTCCCTTAATACCCTGAAATATTAGTCGTATTGGATATAATTCTCAGGGTCTTCTACAACCTTGCTGCGTCCCAGACCTTTCTCACCTCCTCTGTGCTTCTCGTGGCTCCCCGTGCACTCACTAGATGGCTCGAGTGACGGCGAAGACTTCAGAAGAGCCGCGCGTAGTTCTTGTGAGCACTTCGTGGTTCCGAGTAGCCAATAACTCGAGGTACAACTTGAAAAAGTGAGGAAGGACTTGAGGACGTCTGTTCAAACTTGGATGCAGTTGAAGGCTTCCCGATGGGATGTGGAGGGAGAAGAGAAGCAGAAGGAGAAGATGAAGACGGTGAATTGCTTGCCACGAGTTGATAAACTGCCGATCTGAAAGGAAAGTGAAAAGGGATTTGTAGCAGAAGTTATATTTGAGTAACTGGAGAACATCTGATAAACTTATCTTCAAAGGCCAACATATTCCCTAACTTTATATGTATACACACACACACACACACACACACACACACACACACACACACACACACACACACATACATACATACACACACATATTCACAAATATTTCATGTTTAGGTTTGGAGCTGCTTAGCTGGGAGGCTGAGGCGCTCATGAATCTTGGACCTTCTCCAGAGTCCATCTCACAATAAATAAATAAACGAATAATAAATAAATAAACAAATAAATAAATAGATATATAAACGAAATAAAATAATAGTAATTTACGAAAAAACAATTAGAATCAATTTTGATGTTCTAAATATATACAAAATATCTGATCCCGTCTTTACCGTCTCTGAAACCTACGCATACGCCAAAACGACACAAGTTTTATTATATGACATACATGCACACATTACTTATAAGTACACGTGTATACTCATACACAATTTCACATGGTTCTATGCATACATATACAATACCACACACACACACACACGTTTCGTTTTGTAGGATCAGGATGGCGTGATTGGTAAGGTCTTCGTCTTATAAGAAGCAAGCCGCCTAGGCGAGGGTTCGAGTCCCAGCAGACGAGTTTAATTCCAAATGTCAATTGACACAAACACACACATATATATATATATATATATGTATATATATATATTATATATATATATATATCCCTACACACCCAATATTACGAAACGGGAGGTGAATACGAAACACCCAACCGAAGACGTACACCGTGAGGCGCTTATTTCCTCCTGAAGACGGCGTCACTTCGACCCGACGTGTACGGAACCGAACTCTGGGAGGAAATGGGACCATCGGCAGACTCAGGGAAGCGGAGGATCTGGTAAAGGTTAATCCGGATTGAAGCTCGAGGGAGGAGAGAGGGAGATGCCATTTCCGATATGTGGGCACGTTACATTCGCTTCGACTCTGTCTGTACTTGTTTTTCCGCGTGAAATAGTTTGTGTGTGCGCGTGCGTGCGCGTGCGTGAACTAGTTTGTGTGTGCGCGTGCGTGCGTGCGTGTGTGTGATTCATCATGGTCTTGGATCACGTGTTGGACTGTGTTGGACTCGTGATGGACAGCTATTTCCCTCCCGGAAGAGAGCTCAGATCTCATATATGATCGATCTGTGGGTAATCCTGTGACCTTAACACGCACACACACCTCCAACCCCCCGCCCACGTGAGTTG
The DNA here is from genome assembly GCF_046742065.1 of Oratosquilla oratoria. Taxonomy (NCBI): domain Eukaryota; kingdom Metazoa; phylum Arthropoda; class Malacostraca; order Stomatopoda; family Squillidae; genus Oratosquilla; species Oratosquilla oratoria. The sequence goes on along the minus strand of NC_134812.1, from coordinate 3,912,069 downwards.
GAGTAACGACTCGCAAGGCAGTGATACTGAAATTATTTCAGCCCTGGCCAGGAATCGAACCCGGACCAACGTAGTGGCGACCGGGAACTCTACCAATGCGCCATCGTGTCGTGTGTGTGTGTGTGTGTGTGTGTGTGTGTGTGTGTGTGTGTGTGTGTGTGTGTGTGTGTGTGTGTGTGTGTGTGTGGTGGCAGGTCGAAATGTCCGATTGTCCGGATGTCTTGGTCAAAATGTCCGATTGCCCAAATGTCCTGGTCAAAACGCCCGAGGTGTCTTGTCAAAATACCCGATGACTGCTGTCATAATGTCCGATTATTAATCAACCGAAATACCTTATTTGATATGATAATACTATTGGATAGTATTATGGGATAAACGTAAAGATTAATTTCAATTAATTGAACTTAATATCATCCTTGGCTAATCCACTTGACACTAAGTTTCTGTTCGCCATCAGTTAAATCAAGACCAGAATTTTATTTTCACCGCGCAAGCCGCTTGCAATAATTTAGTAACTAATTCAATACACATTTTCTATGCAAACAACGCAGGGCTTGTTTCATAAAAGACATTCAAGTTAGATTATCTGTTTTTACATACTTTGTAAAGAACATATTGATTTATATCTATATGACTTTATATATATCTATATTTTCTTATGTTATTTATTCATTAATTATATATATATATATATATATATATAATATATATATATATATATATATATATATATATATATATATATATAATATATATATATATATATATACACACACATATATTATATGAATATTGTCTGGGATTCACAGAATGCCATAATATAGAGGGAAATAATGAATGTGCACTGTTTATATTGCGTCTTCAATATTACTGTGTTAGTTGCCATACTCTCATCTTAATTTAACCTATCCCTCATAAATACTATTTTCTAAACTATATATAGCATATTCTGATGGTTTCTATTGAGCATCAGCAAATAAGGCATTTTGACCATTACAATAGAACGTTATGACTATTGTCATCGGACATTACGACTACCATCATCAGACATTATGACTACTGTCATCGGACAATATGACCCCATCATTGGACATAATGGGCGGCTGGCATTATGACAGTCGCACATTATAACTTGTATTTGTGTGTGTGTGTATTTACCATGGTCTTGGATCACATGTTGGACTGATGATCGACAGCTATTTCTCTCCCGGAAGAGAGCTCAGAGCTCATATATAACCGATCTATGGGTAATGCTGTGACCTTACACGCACACACACCCCTAACTCCCTGCCCACGAGAGTTGGAGTAACGACCCGCAGCGTAGTGAGACTGAAATTATTTCAGCCCTGGGCGGGATTCGAACCCGGACCGCCGCAGTGGCAGCCGGGAACTCCACCACTGCGCCACGAATGTGTGTGTGTGTGTGTGTGTGTGTGTGTGTGTGTGTGTGTGTGTGTGTGTGTGTGTGTGTGTGTGTGTTTGTGTGTGCACGTGTGTTCGTATATGATGCATTTTCCCCCGTTCTTCCCTGAACGGTACTTTGCGGACATTTTTTGAGACATATCACTTTCTGATGTTGGCAAAAGAATAAAACATTCGAAAAAAAACACATAAAAGTGAGAAAATAAGATAAAATAAAATGGTAGGGTATTGTTACATTTCGATAATATTTGTCCCTGATTAACATTTCTGAAAAGAGCGACAGAACTGATGGAGCCAACTGTACATCAGGCTCCTTCGGGATCCGTCGACAATATTGACAATGTCTATTATTTGTTCAGTACTTGAGGTGAACCCTGACTGGTGCTGAATTTGTATTTGTATTTTGTTGTGCGTATTTGTACTCTGCATGTATTACGCCTCTGCTTTATTTACGTTTGGACTGTATTTGAACTGCTCTTGTACTTGCTGCTGTTGTATTTGTGTCATAGACTATATTGTATTTGCGGTTCATCTATATTGTTATTGTATTCAAATTGATTTTTTTTATTGTATTTATACCGCACTTGTACAGGATCTTACTGTATTCGTCTTCAGATTATAATGGTAATGTATTCAGACTGTATACATCTACTTCGCCTGCATTTGTACTGCATCCCAATGGAACTGTACTTCGAGTAGAATTTATATTGCATCTGTGGTGTGTCTATTTACACTTCCCTCTCTCTCTCGATGGAGGAGGCGAAGAAAGGGTCGTTCACAGAATTCATGACTGGGCCAAGTTGCTCCAACCCTCGAGAAATGTTTGGAGTGGGATGGAAGGGTGCCTGAATGGAAGCTTGCTCCGAGAGACCGTGGCGACTGGCACCAATGCGTGAGTAATGGAGCGAGCTCCCTGGTATATATATATTCCCAATTAATGATGATGTATTTGTACAATATCTGTACTTACACAAAGGATTACAAAGGATTACAAAGGTGGAGCATGCCGACAGGAGTCCTTTTGGTCCATAACTAGGTCGGATGCGAAAAAAATTATAATAATGATAAATAGATAAAAAAAGAATTATAATATAAATAATAAAGAAAATAAATGCACAGGTGTAGTTAAATAATAAACAAACAGGTAAATAGTAAATAATAATAAATTGACAGATAACTAATAATAAATGAAAATCAAGCAAATAATAATAAACAAACAGACAAATAATAACAAACAAATAAACAAATAATATAAAATAAATGGCAGTCATTACAGCATCTTGCTTAGGTGTTTATCTCAACGAATCTTAAAGCTACTCCATCCTTCGCCTCATCCTACTGTCACTGTAGTTACACATCATTAGCAATGTATCTGCCTTGTATCCTAATTACACTCTTCTGGTATTGTATTAAATATTCCTCACTTATTGAGTTTATCCCCTATTAACCTTTATCATGCTAAAACGGTACTATTGTGTTTTGTTCTGTACTTGGATCGTGCTAGTCTTGGTATAATATTGGTATTGTATTTGTACTACATCTGCATACCTGCTGGAGCTGTATTTGTATAATTTTTATATTATAAATATCTGTGATTGTATTACACGTGCTGAAACTGTATCTGAATTGTATTTGTATTGTGCTGTATTTCTGTGTTCGATCGGGTTGCGACGAGTTACAATGCTTAAGTAAGCACAAAGCGAGACCGGATGAAACAGATAAAATAATAATAAATAGATAAAAGATACTGAACAGACAAACAAAACAAACAAACACATACACAAAACAAACAATAAGACAAGGACAGAAAACAAACAAACAAAACAAACAAAACCATAGATCCCACTGAGAGAGACGCCAACGCGACGCCACCTTGCTCGGGCGTTAGCCTTATTCAATCTTAAAAACATTGTCCTTCGCCGAACGCTTCGACTCTCGAACCCAGATGACGTTTCGTGTTGTACAGACAACATCTCGGTGTTGTCAGCGGAGGGACTCGATCAATGAAACCTACGTGGGGGGGGGGGGGGGGGGACTCGACCTCAAACTCCAATCAAAGGATTGAGAAATCCCCAAGAGGATTTACAGCAGAATACCAGCTTTAAAGTGTGATTGTGTGTGTGTGTGTGTGTGTGTGTGTGTGTGTGTGTGTGTGTGTGTGTGTGTGTGTGTGTGTGTGTGAGAGAGAGAGAGAGAGAGAGAGAGAGAGAGAGAGAGAGAGAGAGAGAGAGAGAGAGAGAGAGAGAGAGAGAGAGAGAGAGAGAGAGTGTGTGATTATGTGAAAGTATGTGTGTGTGATTGTGTGAGAATGTGTATTTGTGTGCATGCGTGTGTGTGTGTGTGTTTCCATGTTTATGAGTAAATGCTTCCGTATGTGTATACGTAGATTTGTAGGCAGGTATATCTATGAATATGTAGAAGAAATATGACATTCTAAAAGAAGAGTATTATACGTAAGCATATGTGATCTAGTATGCCCAGAATTCCTCAAAATTCCATCCGACAAAAACATGGCTCCAGACCCAATCTTTTTTTATTAACACTGACCATGATATTGATAGTCTGCCCGTGCAGGTGGGGTCTGCAATATAGCAGGAAAGAAAATTGCCAAGTGAATCAAGCACTCCATGCTCGGACGTGCACAAGCACGGCCATCCGTGATGCCAGGTGTATTGAACCCATTTGTCACAACTTTTCGCTCGCGTTCGTTCACCCAATAAGGTTGCGCAACGTCCGATTCCGGAATATGACGATAAGTTTTGACATGAATGGAATCCCACCTCCTAGGCGAGCGATCTCTTGAGAGAAAAAACGAAAGCAAGTGAGATATTTCGTTGCGTCAAATGACAAGACTTTTTTTGAGAGCTCATCCTGAGCTGACATAAAATCTGGAGGGATCTGCTCAACGACCACGTCTCTTGTTTTATTCGTGTTTTCGTTTTCATTTGGTCAGAGTATTCAGACGCTAGCATATACATATATATATATATATATATATATATATATATATATATATATATATATATATATATGTATATACAGTATATACACATATACAAAAACATATACAGTATATACATATATATATAAATATATATGCATACATATACGTAAACACATGCTTACATAAACATATGCACACGCGTACATACCCAAACATAATTCTCAGAAAACATTTACAAACATACACTCACCCACAAATACGTGCATGCATAAACAAACGTAGGCGATTACAAAAACCTACATAAACAGGAGCACACATACACACACACACAACACACACACACACACACACACACACACAGTAATGAAGACAAAGAAGAGTACAAAAATATTAATGCATTCATGGAGGCAGGAGAGGATGGAGGACGGACTTGTCCGGGATTGTGTGATGAACCCGTGGTTGTTCAACACGTACAACTGGAAAAAACAAGTTCTTTGACATTCTGTCAGCATTTACCGTTAACAAAACGGTTTCATTTTACTTGTAATTGAAAAAAGTGTCTTGTAACAGAAGTAAACGACAAATACGTTTTGCTGATCTGCTGTGAATTTAATAACGATATATAGACATTTTTACTACCAGATGCACTCCTGAAAACGTCGACAAACTTGTTCACTTAAGTGTACCGACAGAGAACGTGCGGGATATCATGTTAACTTTTGCCATACCAAGGGGTACTTTTCATTTTATTCTAACTACCTCCACGATACTTTGGTCATATCTGTGGCATTCCCCCCCTCCCCATACACAAACTCCTTCCGGGGGCGGTACTATTGGAAGAAAGCGAAGAATTACTATATGAGGAAGTAAACAATTTTTGGAAGAAAATTAGGAAAAAAAGACGACGTCTCAGACGATGTAATGTGGGTGGAAGAGGTGGAGGGAGGTGGAGCTGAGATAGGGTAGGTGGAGGAACTCCGATATCGAAGCTACCGGCAACCCCGAAGGAAGCGACAGGTTCCTGGAACGATGAAAACAAGAGGATCATGAAGGAAACCGAAATCGAAAAGACAAACACCTCTCCCTCTTATTGGGGGAAGATTTGCGAAATTTGGAAACCTCTAATATCCATGACGAAAAGCTCCACACTTCAGAAACTCGCCCCGGGACAATCACAGGGATTTTCTTGGTGTTTCTGGTGTGACCCCATGTTCATGCAAGAGAGGAACAACACACCAGGAACTAATGT
>NC_134812.1:3876454-3901454 GCF_046742065.1 Oratosquilla oratoria | reverse complement strand
GTAAAATAAAAGGGATAGGAGTAGACAGGAAAAAGGGAGATAGAGGGAAAGAGGAAGAGGTAGAGGGAAAGAGGAGGAGAAGGAAGAGGAGATGGGAGGAGAACTGGGGAGAGACAGAGACGGAGGGGAGAGCGGGAAGGAGGGAAAGGGGAGAGTGAGGAGGAGTTTCTGGAAATGAAAGAAGTACCGGAGGATGACTGAGACCGAGTTAAGACGAGAGAGTGACAGCGATGGAGAGCGGCTAGTAAACACAATCTTCCTAGCAGTCACTGAATTTTTTAGGTGTGATAAAACGATTATGGAGGAGGAGGGAGGGAGGAGGGAGGAGGGAGGAGGGAGGAGGGAGAAGGGAGGAGAGAGACAGAAACAAAATTGAGAAGAGAGGGCGGCTAGTAAACACAATCTTCCTACAGTCACTGAATTTTTAGGTGTGATAAAACGATTATGGAGGAGGAGGGAGGAGGAGGATGGAGGAGGGGGAGGGAGGAGGGAGGAGGGAGGTGAGGGAGAGAGGAGAGGGAGGGAGGAGGGAGGAATGGGAGGGAAGAGAGAGACAGAAGGAAATTTGGGAAGAGAGGGGTGAGTAGGTGGTGGTGGACGCAAGAAAACCAACTCTCTCTCTACTAAGCGTCCTTTGTGATCTTACTCTTCTTTCTCACGATGTCCCTCCTCACCCTGCACTCCCTTACCCCCCCTCCCCAGTCGCCCTCCCTCCTCCCATTTCCTTCTCCTCTCTCACCTTTAGGGGGGAAGGAAAGGGGGAGGGGGAGATGGGGAGGAGAGGGGGGGGGTAGCCTTTAGTACACCCAGCGGCTCCTTTGCTTCCAGCGAGGTTATCTACTGACCAGTGTCACATGATACTGTTTTATGATTAAACTCATTATCTCCACTAAAAAAAAAAAAATAAATAAACACAAAAATTAAACGGAATGAAATGAAAATGAAATTTTAAATCCCACTTGTAATCCCACTTTCTGCCACATTCCTTAAATCCCCTTTTCCCCAAACTCTTTAGGACTCGAACTCGAGCTCTTCGGAGGGTCGACATCACTTCCAAGGACAGAAGCGCTGGAGCCGAGTCAGAGCTAATCTTGGGTCCCACTGGGTTATCATTATCATCATCCTTATCGTTTCACACCCGATTGGCCTCCATTCCTCCTGTCCTCGGGGGGAAAGCGAACCGATATTGCTGTAGCTTGTGTGTGGTGAGGAGGGGGAGGAGGAAGAGGAGGAGGAGGAAGATAGGAGAGGAGGAGGAGAAGGAGGAGGAGGAGGAGGAGGAAGATAGGAGAGGAGGAGGAGGAAGATAAGTGAACAGGAGGAGGAGGAGGAAGATAGGAAAGGAGGAGGAGGAGGAAGATAAGAGAGGAGGAGGAAGATAAGAGAACAGGAGGAGGAGGAGGAGGAAAATAGGAAAGGAGGAGGAAGAGGGAGGAGGAAAGAAGGTGAAGATGGGAAAGGAGGAGGTGGAAGGGGAAGGCGGAAGAAAAAGGGTAGGATGAGGAGGGAGGAGGGAGGAGGAAGAGCAGGAGGAGGAGGGATGGTGGAGGCGGGAGAGGAGAAGGAAGAGAGGGAGGAGGATCAAAAAAAGAAGGAAGAGGAGGAAAAAGGCGGAGGAAGAACAGAAGGAGGAGGAGCCTAAGGAGGAGGAGAAGGAGAAGGAAGAAAGGAGGAAGAGGAGGAGGAGGAGGAAGACAGGAAGAAGAGGAGGAGGAGGAAGGCGGAAGAGGAGAAAGAGGAAGGATGCAGAGAGGAGGAGGAGGAGGAGGAGGAGGAAGAGGAGAAGGAAGACAGGAGGAAAAAGAGAAGGGGGAGGAAGGAGGAAGAGGAGAAAGAGGAAGGATGCGGAGAGGAGGAGGAGGAGGAGGAAATTGGAAGAGGAGGAGAGAGACAAAGAAGAGAGGGAGAAGGAGCCGGAGGAAGGCAGAGGAGGAGCATAAGGAGGAGGAGGAGGAGGAGGAGGAGGAGAAAGAAATTGGAAGAGGAGGAGAGAGACAAAGAAGAGAGGGAGGAGTAGTCGGAGGAAGGCGGAGGAGGAGGAGAAGGAGAAGGAAATTGGAAGAGGAAGAGAGAGACAAAGAAGAGAGGGAGAAGGAGTCGGAGGAAGGCGGAGGAGGAGTATAAGGAGGTGGAGGCGGAGAAGGAGGAGGTGGTGGAGGAAGAGTAGGTGGAGGAGGAGGAGGAGGAGGGGGAAGAAGAAAGAGGAGAAGTAGGACGTAGAGGAGGTTGACATATTGAATTAGTGTCCGGCGGAGAGGACGGCAATATTGTTAGAATCGACAAGTCTCTGTAATTGTTACACAAGGAGCCTAATGAAGCTAACCTCCTCGTAATACAATTCCATTGAGGCTCTGAAGTGACTTTCGCAAATAAATTAGTTGATTATTATTCATTTGGACGTCTTGGGCAGTGATGGCAACGGACAGCCAAATAGAGGTACGGGGTATTCGGCTTTCTTAACTATGATGAACCTCATCTAAATGGGTTAAGGATATTGAGGTTAATTAAGTGGTCTCCCAGTGTTTAGCTTCTTCCTACATCTTGCCCCCCAAGTCCAGACGTTTTTGTTCAACTGAAGAACGGCACCTGGACTGAATGAGGTGCTGTTATCATGGGTGAGTAAAAAGTGAGGAAGGTGGTGGTAGCGATATTAGTGGTGGTAATGGTGTTAGTGCCTATGATGGTGGTGGTAGTGGTGATGGTGTTGGTGGTAGTGGTGATGGTGTTGGTGGTAGTAGTGATAGTGTTGGTGATAGTGGTAGTGTAAAATCTACCTAAGGAAGATTTTACACTGGTGGCAGCGGTGGGATTATGGTTACAATAGTGGTGATAGTAGAAGAAACTGTGGTGCAGGTGATGGTTATGGTGGTAATGATGGTAATGTTGGTGGTGACGATGATGGCAATGGTGATGATGATGGTTGGTGGTGATGGTGAGATGGGGAGATGGTGTTGGTGTTGGAGAGGGGAGAAGCTAATGGAATGTTGAAGGTGATGTAAGTACAAGGGCGTCCAAGACTTTAGTGTGGTGGAAGATACGTAAAAGAGGAGGAAGAGGAGAAGGACGAAGAGGAGTGGTATGTAGAGGAAGTGGAGAAGGAGTGGTGGGAGGAAGAGGAGGAGGAGAAGGAGAAGTAGGTGGAGGAAGAGGCAGATGAGGAGGAGGAGAGGGAGGAGGAGGAAGAGGGGAAGGAAAAGGAGGAGGAGGAAGAAGAGGAGGAAGAAGAGAAGGAGGAGGAGTAAGAGGAGACGGAGAAGGAGGAGGAAGAGGAGGAAAAGGAGAAGAAGAAGGAGAAGGAGGAGGAAGGCGAAGAAGAGGAGGAGGAGGAGTAAGAGGAGATGGAGGAGATGGAGGAGGAAGAGGAGGTTACAGGAGGAGGAAGAAATACATGGAGATGGGTAAGGGAAGAAGTATGGGGAAGGGGTTGGGGAAGGGGTGGGGAAGGGGTGGGGAAGGCGTAAGGAATTGGTGAGGAAAGGGTCGGGAGGGGGGTGGGTAAGAGGGGGGATGGGTACAGGAGGATTGTACTAAGCTATATGTAATCCAGAGCTTCTGATTATTCTGAGGGAGTAACTGGTACCGTGGAACATCAAAAGAAAAAGAAAATGGCCTCAGGCTACAGAAAGGAGGAGGAGGAGGAGGAGGAGGAGGAGGAGGAGGAGGGGGGGAGGAGGAGGAAGAGGAGGAAGAGGAGGAGGAGGAAGAGGAGGGACACAAAAACCTTCATTACGAAAGCTTTATTAAAGAGTAGGGGAGGGTGGAGGTACAGTGGAGTTACGGATGGAAGAACCTCCAGGCCTTGATTGAATAATGGAAGTGGGGGAGGGGGTGGGGTGGGGAAGGGGGGGGGTTACGACGTGAAGAGAAGAAGACCTTCGGGGATTCTCGGAGACACTAAGGAAAGGTGTGGGTTGACCTCTTTCCTCTCTTGGGTGTCTCCTCCTCATCCTCCTCCTCTTCCTCTTCCTCGGTTTTTTTCTTCTTTCTGTTCTGAGTCACGTCTCTTCCTTTCCTGGAAATCTCGGTATCGTTTTCTCCTTTTCTCCCTCCCTCCCTCTCTCTCTATCTCTTTCTTTCTTCCAATTAGGATCTAACCAATTACTAGGTAATAAAAATAAATCGCTCAGAGTGGTCACTATTAACCAGCAGTGAGGTCCTTCCCGGCTCTGCACTTCACAAATATTGTTATGGGGAACGCTGTGCGAGTTTATTCAGCCGAGAGAAGATACCAAGGTCAGAGAGAGTCTATTTTTCGATTTTCGAGGGAGTGAACATGAGCGGGCGACCAAGGATGAGATGGATGGATGGGGTAAAAGGGGCATTGGGAAAGAGGGGAATGTCTGTTGAGGAAGGAAGGGAGAGGACAGAAGATAGAGGTGAGTGGAGAATGGTTGTGTATGGATGATGCTGTGATGCATGAAAGGGAGTGGTTGGGGGATGGGGGAGGGTGAGGGAGTATGTGCGAATGTTTTGACGCAGCCCGAAGGGATTTCTCTCCATCTTCTCTTTTTCTGCATGAGGGGACGGAGAGGGGGAGTCGCCGATTAAATGCAGCTGCCTTGCTGTGGATGTGCTGTGTCTTGCTGCATTGTTTCTGACCTAGGGAAGTGGGGGAGATGCAGGGATGACCCGTCATCCAGTAGCCAAGAAAAGAGGAAGGGAGGGGTGGTGAATGGGAGTGGAGTATGTGGGGATGGAATGGGTGGGAGTGGATTTATACCTTTGACTTTGGCTACCTCTCTTGTAAGGAAAAAAAAACCTTGGTATATGTATGTATATGTATGTTTTAGATTAAGCTCGATTTCTTCTTTTGCTAAACTGGATTCCTTTATAGATTCTATTCTAACTTAAGATCATTTTGCTTAGGTGGGATGGACCTCAAGCACAGTGGGGTTTGCCAAGCGTGGCAAGGATCGTACACGAAGTCACTAATCAAAATATCGAAAGCAGCGGAATCTCAAGAGACTGTGATGACACTATGGCCACAAGGAAAAAGAAGGAGAAGGAGGAGAAGGAGGAGGAAGAAGAAGATTAGAAGACAAAAAGAGGAAAGAGCCTAAGAAACTGAAGAATTAGAAGTGGAAGGAGGAGGAGGATGGAGAAGCTTGGAAGACAAAAGATGAAAAAGGCTAAGAAATTGAGGAATTAGAAGTGGAAGAAGGAAATGTAGCAGGCGGAGAAGAAAAAGAAAGAGGAGGAGGAGGACGAGGAGGAAGAGGAGGAGGAGGAGGAGGAGGAGGAGGAGGAAGAGGAGGATGGAGAAGATTAGAAGACAAAAAACAAGAGGAAAAAGACAAAGAAGTAGAAGAATTACAAGTGGAAGAAGAAAAAGTAGGCGAAGATGAAGAAGAAGAAGGAGGAGGAGGAGGAAGAGGAGGAAAAGGAGGAGGAGAAGAACAACATCAACAACAACAACCACTATAACGAGGTTCGCACTGCTGTGATGGACGGATCTGAGGAGAGCCTGTCGCAATCCGGAGGTATTGCGACCTTGGGGCGACAAGTAATGAAATCGTAAAGCCGCTCTCTGTGTGTGTATGTGTGTGTGCATATGTGTGTGTGTGTGTGTGTGTGTGTGTGTGTGTGTGTGTGTGTGTGTGTGTGTGTGTGTGTGTGTGTGTGTGTGTGTGTGTGTGTGTGTGTGTGTGTGTGTGTGTCACCCTGTAAAACCGGTTCGTGTGTGTGGTGGTCACTTTGTGTCGGTTGTGAGTGTGAGAGGGGTTCTTGTGTGATGGGTGAAGACATGGGGTCAATGTTTGCGTGGATGTGAGCGTATAAGTGCGTGCACATGTGTGTCTGTGTGTGTACATGTACATGTGTGTCTGGGTGTGTATGTATGCATGTTTGTGTATGTATGCATGTTTGTGTGTGTGAGTGTGTGTGTGTGTGTGAGTGTGTGTGTGTTTGTGTGTGTGCGTGTGTGTGTATGTGTGTGAATATGTTTGTGTATGTGTAGATGTATGCATGCATGTTTGTGCTTGCTTGCGCGCGCGTATGTGTGTGTGTGTTTGTGTATGTGCGTGTGTTATTGTGTGTGTATGTGTAGATATATGTATGTTTGTGCGTGTGTGTGTTTGTGTGTATGTGTAAGTATTAGTCATGAAAATAATTTGGACGATGAAAACAACGATAAGGAATAAAGACCATAAAGATGACTATAGTATACATAAGCATTCTGTACGTCAACATTTCTTTCATTACGAAACGAACCTTACTGAAACAAAGGACGTTGTTGTCATCTTCAACATTACCTTCATCGGCGTTATCGTCATTGCTACCACTATAAACGCCACCACCACCACCATCACCACCACCATCATCACCACCGTTCTGAGCCAATCTCCCCACCCCTACCTCCCCCTTTGGTGTCGTTATTCTCTCCTCTCCTTCGCTTTTATCTTGTTTATTTACCTTCCTTTCATCCATCTTCTTCACTTCTACAACACTTTCCTTCCCTTTACGTCCTTCCAGGTACAGTATCAGAATTTATAGATTCACTTTTATCAGGGGCGTAAGAATCTATCAAAATAACATCTTCCCCATGAAGAAGCCTTGATATAAAAATCCATGTGAACAAGTTGTAACTCCTTTACCGTGTCTATACAAGCCTTGATATATTTTATTCTGGTTAGGTTACAAGCAGGGTCTTGTTTAAGCGAAGGTTAATGAACGACGCTGTAACGAGGTGAAGGCGGCCGCAGGGATTCTGGCACTAAGACTCTTGGCCAACTTTCTTCATCCGGTGACGTGTTCTGGGGGCTGAGGTTCCCTCCGACCTTTGGTCCCAAGGTTCTTGGGGGTCTCCGGAGGTTTCTCCCAAGAGGTCTCAACCTCACACTTCACTCCACTTCCTCTTTCCTCCTCACTCTACCTCTTTATTTAATTTCCTTCTTCCTTTCATACATATACCAAAGACTTTTTCCCCCTTACACGGGGGGGTAGTCAAAAAGAAAAAGGCATAGAAATCACTCCCACCCATTTCATTTCCCTTATATTCCACTCCCCTCTACCTTCCTCCCTCCCTCCTGTCTTGGCACCTTTCTCTTCCTTTACTTACTGTACACCCTCCACCGCCCTCCTCTCCCTCTCTCTCTCTTTCTCTTTCTCTCTCTTTCTCTCTCTCTCTTCCTCTCTCCTGATCTCCATCCATGCTACTCCCAGTCCTTCTTCCGCCACGTCTAGCCTCTTCCAGGCCACCTCCCTCACCATACAGACCTTCTTTCTCTTGACCTCACACATTCGTAGCCTGTTCTTCAAGCAGAGATCTCTTTAAGAGAAACTCCGTCCTCAAAAGAATTCTCTCTTGCCAACAGGCCTTTCTCCTACAACGAAACCAACAGGCTTCTTCTCCTAACATAACTCTTTTTTCTAACCAGTTTTATTTCTCCACCAATATCTTCATCACTGACATATTCTCTCCTTCCAATCAACCTTCTCCTTCATCAAACACTCAAACACACTCCTCCTCTAATAGAACTCTCTCCGCCTAACATAGCGCTCTTAGAACTCTCTTTTTTGCAGGGCTCTTTATCTAGCAAAACTCCTTTAGAATGCCGTTCTCCTAGGAGAACTCTCTTCCCCTATTAGAACTTTCTTCTGACAAACTCTTCTTTGGCAGAACTCTCATCCTCATGCAGAACTCTCTTCCCCCCCAGCAGAAGCTTCCTCCCCTCCCCAGATCCAGCAACCAACTTGAGCACAACCAGGCCATGACACAAATTGGTTACCCCAAAGTTGACTCCCAACTTAGAAACAGGATCCATCAACTCCGGGGGGCAGTGACTGGGCCTAATCCCATCAACTTTGGGCTGATCCATTAGCCGTGGCCTGGCGGAGGAATCAACTCAACTGTTTCAATTACCTGGACTACGTGGTGCGGACAAGTTCTCCTACTTTACGGACAACTCACCACCTCGCGCGCGAGCAGTAAGAGTCTGCACCAGCAGGTCCGTCTTTTTCGTCTCTTTCAAGACACTATCATTCTTGCTACCATCTTCGCCTCGGGAGGATGAAGACCCTGTTCGGTTTCCAAAGCTCCTCCGTGACTTCCTTCTGCCTCGCGTGAGCGGTGAGAGTCTGCAATAAGAGGTCAGTCTCTATGGATTCCATCCTTCATCTCTTTCGAGACACTATCGTTCTTGATAGCGTCTTCGTCTCGTGAGTGGGAAGACCACGGCCGGTTTCCAAGGTCCCTCCGTGACTCCCTCTTGCCCCAGCTGTCTGATCACATAGGGTAAAATGGCTGGGCTTCGGCCGCAGCAGTGCATCAGAAGATGTGGGTTCCTTACTGTCCAACTAATTGCTGTATCTGGTAAACCAGGTCCACCTGAAGACGATACGGATGGATAGGGTGTCTACACGGGTGGGTACTGGTTATGTTCCCCTTTCTAAGAATTGGCGAAGAAGGGTACACGTGGCTATGTGCTCTACGAGCCCCCGTCATAATATCGAACCTTCATCTTTGGAGCAAAAGCGTCTTTAATATTATTATCATGATTATCATTATTGTTGTTGTCATTCTTGTTTTTCCGGTCTTAATGATGTCGGCTGCAGAAAAAATAAAACGGGCTAGACAAAAATAAATAAATGAATAAAATAAAAAACAAAGCTGCACAAATAGAATATAAGATAAAAAAATTGCTAGAACAAGTCGAAATAAAACGAAATAGAAAACGAAGTAACTAGACATTAGATAGAATTACATTAAACAATACAAAAGTAAAAACGAAATAAAAACAAAGGGAACGTATGAAGTTAAAATATAAAAAAAGGCTAAATTGATGGAGAACAGAAATAAGATAAAACATCAAGAAACATGAAACAAAACGAAACCTAAAAAAAAAAAAAAAGTTTGAATTAAGTGAAGACATTATAAATACATATACCAAAATGCAATTCTCCCCTTAAAAAGGGGTGACCTAATCAAAGCATGCACTCACCCTTTAATTCTCCCATACCAATAACCCTTAATTGTTCCTTTCATCTCTTATGAATAAGAATAAAAAAGATTTGAAAATTAAATAAAAGTAAAATTAAATCAACAGATCTGCGCTGCAAGGTAGCAGAGGCATAAGTTTTCTCCTAAGGCAATAAAAGAAAGAAAAAGTTGAAAAGTGACGAAACAGAATGCTTGATGAAAAAAGTTGAAGAAATATGTAAATAAACAAAGTCCCTTTTATAAAATCTTTATTGAATAGTGCGACTGAATTTCGTTTCTTTTTTATCTATTCTCGACAGACATTTTTATTCAGTAGGATGCCGCTAGGTGATTTTATTCCGAGGGAAAACTCTGCAATATAAAAAAAAATGCAATTTGAGCAAGGTTTAGTAAGGAATGTTCGTAATGTCAACTTGAACAATGTTCAGCCTGTTCTGTTCATTTTTGTGTCTGTAATTTTCGACTCCATATCTACGTTCCCCCCTTTTCATTTTCTGATATTTCATGCAGTCATTATTTCTGGGAATTTACTCTCACCCATACGGACCCGAGTTTCGAAGTGTTATATATAGGAGACTCGTCAAAAAAAAATATATAGAAGCGCTGGTTATTGAGGACGAACAATAATCTGATCTGCATTTCTCAATTTCTATTCCTCCAGTCACCTCCACACTTCATATCTCCTCCTCCTCCTCCTCCTCCACATCTTCCTCCATTTTCTTCAGCCACCTCACTATAATATCTTTCACCTTCACACTTCACTCCATCTCCGTCTCCACCTCCCTCTTCTCCAGCCCACCCACCATAATTTCTCTCCCCTCCACATTTCACTCCACGTCCACCTCTCCCTCCATCTCCCTCCACACCTGCCGTCTCGACCGGCGCCATTGCTCTTGATTAATAAAGGCAGCCGACGTCGCGGGGTCCCCACTCTTCGGCTCTTTCTTATCTAGAGCAGATGCTCCTTCGCTTTTTCTCTTTTTTATCATATTTTCTTTATCATTCTTCCTTTACCTCTATCCTCTCTTTTTATTATCTTTAATCAATAAATAAACCAACAAATAAATGAATACATACATAAATAGATCAATTAATGAATAATTAAAAATCGGCAAATAAATGTATAAATCTAAAGGATTTTAAGAAATAGATTTCCATGTAAATTTATCACTGATACATATGGAGTTCGTATAGCCAAAGATAAAGCTAAAGCGAATTCGAAACATGGAGTGATAATTAGAGAGGGAAAAAGATTTCCGAGAATTTATTGTCTTGCTATTCATGTTTATAATAATAATTATGTATACACATTTAGTTGAATACTCTTTCATACACACACACACACACACACACACATACACACAATACGGTTCGATGGTGCAGTGGTACCGTTCATGACTGCTAATCCAGCGATCCGAGTTCGAGGCTCATCGAGAGGTGAAAGAAATTCAGCATCGCGGCACTGGAAGCCGACACTCCAACTCTTTTGGGCAAGGAGTTGGGTGTGTAGGTGTGTAAGGTTACAGCATTATCCATAGTTCGGGCCATATACAAACACTGAACTCTCGTCCTGGAGGGTAATAGATGTCGATCACGAGTCCAACACGTTATCCATCATCGTGGTGATTCATACACACACACACACACACACACACACACACACACACGCACGCACGCATACACACACACGCGCGCGCGCACACATACACAAAAACTCGCGTGCGCGGCGCACACGCGCACACATACACGAATGATCTAACCTTGGACCTATACACAAGAGTACACATACATGTATTCATGCATTCCATCTAGAAAAAAACACATTCCCATACTCATAACACATGAATGTACATGCGTATGTGTTGTGTGTATGTCTGTATGTATATATATTGTGTGTGTGTGTGTGTGTGTGTGTGTGTGTGTGTGTGTGTGTGTGTGTGTGTGTGTGTGTGTGTGTGTGTGTGTGTGTGTGTGCAAAAGACGTGGGCGAAATATGGGGACCATTATACGAAGAAATGGACCAAAAGATAAAGATGTGGAGAGAGAAAGAGTTCCCGGCGAAAGAAAGCGAAAGGAAAAAATTTTCAGCGGCACTTTGGGGAAAATAAAATGAAAAAGTCCAGGGAGAAAATAATCTCGGGAAGAGATGGTAATGGAGGTTCAGGATAAATGGGGATATTTCTTAAAGCTTCCGAAAAAGGGTGAAGGTAAAAAGAAAGAAAGAAAAAAGAAAAAGAGGCTGAAGTGATGGGCCTGGGAGGGAGTAAAGGCTTAGAGAAAAGAGAGAGAAGAGAGGAGAGAAAAGAGAGATATTAGTTATCTGAACACGCCTACACAAGCTCACACTCAAACTATCAAAAAAAAAAAAAAAAAAAAAAAAAAAAAAAAAAAAAAAATAAAATCAAACGCACACGCTGTACAATGTGAATGCATGAATCTTACCAAGACACTCAGTAAAGAGAGATAATAGTTATCTGAACACGCCTACACAAGCTCACACTCAATCACAAAAAAAAATAAAAATAAAAAATAAAAAATAAAAGCGCACACACTGTACAATGTGAATGCATGAATCTTACCAAGACACTCAGTACATGAAGAATCTGCCCACATCATCAGACTTTTGAAGTCCATTGCCTACTGAAGGCCTCTCCCAGGCTCTTCCATGAGTTTTTGGACGTTTTAACCTTTGCCAGACTACTGCTGAAAACTTCGTTTTGTTCCTTCACCTTCAGTAAGACCATTGGCAACCGTTTACAGCAGAGAACAGATATGGAAAAGTTGACCCAATGACCGAGCAAGGTCACTCGAGAGATTTTACAACGAGGAATGATAATACATTTGGATGAAGTCTGAAACTACCCTTCAGCTGAATAAAGTCGCCTGGCGTTAGTATCAACAGGATGGACAGGGTGCGTCAGTGTATTCAAGGGAACAAGCAAAGTCCAGCGGCTAAGACAGAAAATAAAAGATGAAGGTAAATTGATGCATCAACAGATATAATGGGAAATAGAAATAATAAATAAATAACCAAAAGAACAAATACATACGAAATACGAAAAGTAACACATGAAATAGATTGAATACGATAGATTAACAAAAGTGAATAACTATAATAAATGAAAGAATCAATAAGTAAATAAATAAATAAATAAATGAATAAACGTGAGTCGTGTCTGTCGGCCACTCGTGCAACACTGACTGACAATCGGAGCATTTGCCCCCAACGGCCCTTGTACCAATTAACCTTTACAGCGGAATAAGTCCGGTCACTCACCAGCAGCTGCACCAACAGCTGCAGCAGCTGGGGCCCCTCCCAGGCCACCGGCACCATGGTCTTGGATCACCTGCTGGACTCGTGATTGACATTTATCATCCTCCCAGATGAGAGCTCGGAGCTGATATAGTCCGATCAACTGGTAATACTGTGAACATTTATACATACAGTACATACACACACACACACACACGCACACACACACACACACACACACACACACACACACACACACACACACACACACACACACACACGTGGCGTAGTGGTAGAGTTCCCGGCCGCCACTACGGCAGTCCTGGTTCGAATCCCGCCCAGGGGTGAAATAATTTCAGTATCACTTCGCTGCGAGTCTTTACTTCAACTTTCGTTAGCGGGGATTTTCGGGTGTGTGTGCGTGTAAGGTCACAGAATTACCCATAGATCAGTCATATATAAGCTCTGTGCTCTCTTCCGGGGAGGAAATAGCTGTCGATCATGAGTCCAACACGTGATCCTAGACCATGGTGAATCTCACACACGCAAACGTACACACACACACACACACATCCACTCAAACCATACACGCACACACTTTCACGCTGATCTCATTGCTCAAGGGCTACAGTAACGACTTTGAGCATTAGTGAAAGCTTTTACGCCGAAACGCACCGCGAGCTCGATACAACAGCGTGGGAGCTCCGTGACCCTAACCTCTATACCAGCAAGCCGGGTATTGCCCAAGATGTGGCAACATTGCAACAGAGTCCCAAGTGATGTTGTTAGCCTTTGTTGCCGTTAGGTCGATGGCCCGGTTGCAACATGAGAAGGTTATGTTACTGGTAACTCTGTTATGATGGGAAGAGCTTGCATAAGGGGAGGGAGAAAGGAGGGGGAAGGGCCAGGACGTTCAGATGAGGCCAAATCGGCAAGCTTTGATCAATGGGGGTCAGACAGTCACAAGTTTAACACGTGATCCAAGATCACAGTCAATCACACACACACACACACACACACACACACACACACACACAAGGGGAATATTGGAACATTTTTCATACTCAGTGGTTGTCCCTGACCATTCTACTGGAGCGTTTTGATTCATAAACTCGTAGGACGCTGACAATATTGGCTCTGTGTTTGTTACATACATGTACCAAGGGCTTTTTTTCCCCTTACAAGGGAGGAAGTCATATTCAAAGGCATAAATCAACTCTAACCCATTTCATCCCCACATACTCCACCCCCATTCACTATCCCTCCCTTCCTCTTTTCTTGGCTCCTCCTGGATGACGGGTCATCCCTTCATCTCACCCACTGCCCTGGGTCAGGAGTAATGCAGCAAGACACAGCACATCCACAGCAAAGCCGCTTCATTTAATCGCCGACCCATCCCTCTCCGTCCCCTCATGCAGAAAAAAGAAGACGGGAAGAGATCCTTTCGGGTTACATCGAAATATCATTCACACATACTCCCTCACCCCCCATCCCCCACTCTCTTCCACGCATCACAGCATCATCCATACACCATCATTTTCCACTCATATTTATCTTCTGTCTTCTCTATTCCTTCCTCAACAGACATCCCTCTCTTTCCCAGTGCCCCTCTTGCTCTATCCATCCATCTCATCCTTGGTCGCCCCCTCATGTTTACTCCCTCCACCTCTGCCTTTACTAATCTTTCTTCACTCATCTTTTCCATGTGTCCAAACCATCCCCATACTATTTCATCAACCCTATCTCCCAACTCGTTTTCCACCCCCGTTCTTCTCCTCACCTCCTCGTTTCTCACTCTATCAAGCCTATTAACTCATACCATAGATTTCAGGCATTACAACTCAAACACATTTAAACTCTTCCTTTCTTCCTCTCTAATGTACCATGTTGCCTCATGCAGTGCTGTCGACACGATCACCCCTTCATACAATCTTCTCTTTGTATCCGTTCCCAAATGTCTATTTCTCATTACACTTTTTAATCCCTTAATGCATTTCCTTGCTTCTCTAAATCTACATTCTACCTCCATCTCCACTCCCTTCCCCGTTACATTCGCCCCCAATTATCTAAAGCTATCCACTTCCTCCAGCCTCTCTCCCTTAATACTCACTTCCAGTCTGCTGCCACTTTCTCTCCTTGTACATCTCATCACCTTACTTTTACCCACATTTATCTTTAACTTCCTTCTTTCGCATACCTTCCCAAACTCTGTCACGAACTTCCTTAATCCATCCTCTAATCCTGCTACAAGATCAGTATTGTCAGCAAACAACAGCTGGGTTATCTCCCACCTTTCTACATTTTCTTTAACCATCTCCAGTCCCCGGCCCATTACCCTTGGGTTTACCTCTCGCACCACCCCCTCCATGTATAAATTGAACAGCCATGGTGACATGAAACATCCCTGGTGAAGTCCCGCCTTTACCTCAAACCACTCGCTCTCTCCGTTTCTGATTCTAACACAGGCTCTAATACTCTCGTAAAAACTCTTGACTGCATTTACCAGCTTTCCTCCTATCCCATGTATCTGCAATACCTCCCACAGTGCCCTCCTGTCTACCCTGACATAAACCCTTACCAAATTGATAAAGGGCCCAAAAACATCCTTACCTTTTCCTAAAGCTTTCTCACATATCTGTTTTACCACAAATATCTGATCCACGCAACTCCTACGTGTCCTAAACCCACGCTGTTCCTCACCAACTACTCCCTGTTCCTCTTCTAATCCTCTCAGTCAAAACCCTCTCATACGCCTTCCCAACTACAGTCAACAAACTAATCCCTCTGAAACTACTAAATTCACACTTGTCCCCTTTTCCCCTTGTAGAGCGGAACTAAATAAGCACTCTTCCAGTCCTTTGGCACTCTACCCTCTTTTTTGTACCTCTCATATGATTCTCTCGTCCTACTTTGCAATCAATCTGTGAATGCTCGTTTCTTCTCTTCTACAACCTTTTTTGCTTCATCATCCCACCACTCACTCCTCTTCCTTCTATTTCCTCCCATCCTCATTGTTCTACACACAATTTTTGCACACCTTGTGACTCTCTCCTTGAAACATCCCCATTCCTCCTCCACTCCTAGCTCTATTCTATCCTACACTCCCTCCCAGTCTTTTTTCAGTTTCTTCTTGTACTCTTTTTCTTTCTGATTTAAGCAGTTTACTCTAAGCCCCTCCTTACTTTCTGTCCTTTTCGTCTTCATCTACCCTCCACTCACAACTCACCTTCCACCAAAAAATGATCTGATATTCCACCACTCTCTCCCGTAAGATGATGTACAAGCAAAACTCTTCTTACTCTTCTCCTGGTTACCACTATATAGTCCATTAAATCCCTATCTACCAACCTTCCATCCACCACCCTCTCCCATGTGTACTTATGGCTGACTTTCTTCCTAAACACAGTGTTAGCTATTATCAACTCTCTAGACATATCTCCACCATCAACTCTCAACCACTCCGTCTATTGGTTCATCTCCTCCTCTAGCATTAAGGTCTCCTAATACCACTACAGTGACATTTCTCCCTAAACTCTCTATGCACTCATTTAAATTGATCTAAAAAGCCTCCCTTTCCTCTACCCTCTTTTCACTACCAGGCCCACATCTCCCTTCCCAGTTTCACCTTCATCCACATTAACCTTGAAGAAACCTCCTTCCACTCCACCACATGCTTACCTATCTCTTCACTTACTAATATAGCCACCCCTTTTCTCCCTTGTCCTTTCTTCACTCCTGACACCCTCCCAACTACACTCCCAAACTCAAACTCACCCCTCCCTTTCAACTTAGTTTCACTCAATGCCAAGACATCCATCTTTCTTCTCACAAACATAAGGTCTATTTCTTCTCTTTTACTCTCATCTGTACCACACCCACGCACATTAAAAGACCCAAACCTTAGGGTTCTGGTTCGAAAACTCCTCCCAGACCCTCTTATGCATTTGCCTTTTTTTATAGAAATGTCCCCGTTGTCGCCTTTTACGACTCAATGGTAACAATCGGTGGCAGTATTATTTCTCCCCTACCACAGGGTTCGAAAAAAAAGGAAATATATATTTAGAGAAGTGGTGCAGGGCAGTATTAAGAGTAGGGGGACAGCATAAAGGAGGGACAGTCGTGGTATAATGAAGTAGCATAATTTCTCTATGAATAGAGATTTCCTCTATCACAGACAAAATGATGTGTGGCTCTGGTCATTGGAGGAGCCCTATATAGACCCTAAATTATCAGCTGCGTGCTACTGAGCAGATTATAATCTCACAATAACATGCAGCCAATACTCCAGACGGGGTTTGTTAGCCAGGGAAATAAACTCGTTTCACGTTAGCAAGAATTTAGTCAATATAGGAAGGACATGACCGTGTCGGGGCGGGGATGGGGGTTTATTAACATATATAAATTTTTCGATAAAAAAGTAGGTTATAGCACTGAAGGGGAACCCAATACCGTAACGACCCTACATAAGCTAAGTAGATAATATTGCTTCTCATTACCCGCGTACAAGCCATATCGTGTCGGTCTAACGTAACTTCCCCACCCTCATCACTGCATCAATATTCAGAGGTGTGGGGGGATGGGGTATCAAGAAGAAGGTCCAGCATTCCACGTGTAGTCAATTACAATATACGTATATATTACACACACACACACACACACACACACACACACACACACACATTCACACATACGTACACATACGCACACGCACATACACAAATATACACACACTCACATATACACACATACACACCACGAGCGTAGCTCCCTTTCCCGTAAGAAGCAACTAGGTAAATACACCCACACATACACACATACACACACTCACCCACCCACCCACACACACACACACACACACAAATTCACATATGCACACACGCACATACATACATACATACATACACACAAACGCACACACAAACACACACCAGCCTGTGGCAGCTCCATGTTGAAGGGAATGTGGAAATGGATATTATCATATTGCGTCCTAGCGAGGTTGGGAAGCCTAAGACTCGCCTCACACTTCTACCGTCACCGCTTCTGAAGACCCCCGTTTCCTCCTCCTCCTTCATGTGTCAAGTTTTTACTTGTACAGCTGAGAAGACAAATTCCACGAAATTTTGTTTAGTCTTAGTAATAAGTGACAGTGAAGTAGAAAAGTGACATTGCAATTTGTTACTGTCGACGAGTTTTTGACTGCTGTGTAGTAAATAGGCACCATTGCATAGTACATAGGCACCGGTGGCACTATGTGCTGGCACTGAGCCCTCGAGTGCCAAGCCGGGCTGTCTCTTGTTTGTATTCGTGTAGAAAAGCATTTTCCATAATGCTGAAAGAAAGGGTAAACACATTCCACTGTATGTGAGGCTCGTGCATACGTTCGTTTTGTATTCATACAAAAGTGGAATGACATGTACACATGTGATTGTATACACACATATAAACAAACATAATACGCACATACATCAAAATTATTTAATTTCATTTGTGAAGCCTCATCTCCTACCAAAATGCTCAATAAAATTTAATTCTTTACTTAAACCTTTCCGTAGAATTTCCAGGTTATTCTTCGTTTCTACATTCCACCCTTCAAGAAGTGGATGCCACTAAAGTTTTATTCTGGCTAAATGCCAGTTGGCGTCAGGCGATTTATTCTATCGAGCAAACCACAGATTGTATGATGTTTTAATGTTTCCCTTATCTTCGTATTTCGTGGTTTAAGTGAATTATTCTCTCAGTTATTCAACCCACCCACCATACAAATACATGAGGGCTCGCGAGCGCACACGTACACAAACGCACACACACACACACGCACACACACACACACACACACTCGGTGGCGCGGTTGGTAGAGTCCCAGACTGTCAGTACGGAGGTGCCGGCGGTACCTGATTCGAATCCTGCCCAGGGCTGAAATTATTTCAGTATCGCTGCGCTTCGAGTCGTTACTCCAATTCTCGTGGGCGGGGAGTTGGGGGTATGTGTGCGTGTAAGGTCATAGCATTACCCATAGATCGGTCATACGAGCTCTGAGCTCTCTTCCGGGAGGGAAATAGCTGTCGATCACGAGTCCAACACGTGATCCAGAGACCAAGGTGAAAACATAAGCACACACACACACACACACACACACACACACACACACACACGCACACATAGAATTGACTATTGGTATCACAGTGATTTTCTATAATCAGATGAATACAGACATTATAATACTATTTCGATACTCAAAAAGATATGTTACTGTAGTTTTGAGAATGAAAAATAATGATGATAAATAAAATCTAAAGACATAAAATAAAAAACGGAAGTAGGAAAAGGTTGAATCATAAGAGAAAGAAAATGAAAAAGAAAGAGGCGGAAGAGAAAAAAGGAAAAAAGAATACGAAAAGGAGCAAGAATGACAGGGCAAGGAACAAGAAAGAAAGAAAAAAAAAGAAACAAAGAAGAAGAAGAAACAAAGAAGAAGAAGAAGAAGAAGAAGAAGAAGAAGAAGAAGAAGAAGAAGAAGAAGAAGAAGAAGAAGAAGAAGAAGAAGAAGAAGAAGAAGAAGAAGAAGAAGAAGAAGAAGAAGAAGGAGGAGGAGGAGGAGGAGGAGGAGGAGGAAGAAGGAGGAAGAAGAAGAAGAAGGACGAAGAAAAAACAAGAGAAATCCACGAAGAAAAAGATTACATCTTCTCCGGAATTTCTCTCTTTTTTTTTCTTTTTCTTTTCTTTTATTTATCAATATGAAAGCGTTCTCGCCGCCTCTCTTGCCTTGTCCGGCTAATTTGGTTCAATTTCAACTCGTCGACTCTAATGGCTTTTCCTTGCTTCTCCACGATTCTTCCCCCACACATCCTCTACACCACCACCACCACCGCCTCCACCATCACCACCACCGCCACCACCACCAAGAACAAGAACAAGAACAAGAACAACAACAGTAATACCACCACCTACGCGACGACAACCTCCATTCCTCCTCTTCCTCCTCCTCCCCAACCTACTCCATCACCACCACCAAGAACAAGAACAAGAACAAGAACAACAACAGTAATACCACCACCTACGCGACGACAACCTCCATTCCTCCTCTTCCTCCTCCTCAACCTACTCCATCACCACCACCACCACCAAGAACAAGAACAAGAATAAGAACAACAACAGTAATACCACCACCTACGCGACGACAACCTCCATTCCTCCTCCTCCACCTACTCCATCACCACCACCACCACCAAGAACAAGAACAAGAATAAGAACAACAACAGTAATACCACCACCTACACGACGACTACCTACATTCCTCCTCGTCCTCGTTCTCCTCCTTCCTCCTCCTCCTCCTCCTCCACCACCACCACCACCACCACCACCTCCTCCTCCTCCATTTTTCTTGGCTCTCTTAAGTTCTCCACGTTCTACATTTTGTTGATTCTCTACCTCCATTTCATCCCTCTCTCCGTTTTCTAATATGGCGACCTCTAATTCCTCCCATTACTTCTTCTTCTGGTGCTGCTGGTACTATGCTGGTCCTGGAGTTACTACTAATACTCCTACTTCTCGTCCTCCTCGAGAGGCACATCGTCACTTCCCCCTAAATTCCCTCTCCTCCATCATTACCTCCCTACTCAACCCTTCCACATCAACTCTTTCCCCACCCCAATTCTCATCATCGTCTCCTCTTCCATCTCCATTTCCCACCTTCCTCAACTCAGAGAGAAAAACTATGGGCGTCCTCTCCTCCAAGTGGGACTTGTACGTATTCGTATATGGAAACGCAAAGAAACAGATCCTCGAGTCTCACGATCAACTCGAGAAAAGTAAATATGATTTCTTGCGACCTCTTGAGTGTCGTGCATGGAAGCATTCCAGGCACGCTCCAGTACATTAGTGAGTTTGTGTGTGTGTGTGTGTGTGTGTGTGTGTGTGTGTGTGTGTGAGAGAGAGAGAGAGAGAGAGAGAGAGAGAGAGAGAGAGAGAGAGAGAGAGAGAGAGAGAGAGAGAGAGAGAGAGAGAGAGAGAGAGAGAGAAAGGGAGAATGATTACAAATATGTAAATTGGGAGCAGTAATTGCAAAGACAATTATCATTCTGGAGTCTTGTTAACTGAGCTACAAGTAACCAGAAGGTTCTTACCATATAACTCGATTTAGTAATCTGACAAGAACATGAACTTAAAGAAGAAGAAGAAGAAAAAGAGAAAAAGCAAGAGAGCAAGCATAAAAAGAATAAGCAGAATAAGCAGAAGAAGAAGAGGAAGAAGAAGAGGAAGAAGAGGAAGAAGAGGAAGAAGAAGAAGAAGAAGAAGAAGAAGGAAGAAGAAGAGGAAGAAGAAGAAGAAGTCTCTCGATTCTATGGGCGACCCTCTGCATTGAGAACATATGAATATAAGAATAAAGGAGACTGCAAGAGACCATAAGGCCTGCACTAGGCAGTTCCATGTCCATTACCACCTGTCATCCCCAATCATAAAGTTGCTTAACCTTTTCTTAAAACGACCGATAGTTTTAGCGCTCACTACATGGTTACTAAGTCTATTCCCTTCGTTGACCACACTATTAGAAAACAAATTCTTGCCTATTTCCTTCTTAAATCTAAATTTGTCCAATATAAATCCATTGCTGTGTTTCCTGCCCTGCTGTATTGATATGATAACCTTGTTTCCGTCATCCTTGTTAAATCCTCTGATCCACTTGAAGACCTCTATTAGATCGCTCCGCATTCTGCGTCTTTCTAGAGAGTGTAAGTTAAGGTGCCTAAACCTCTCTTCGTAGGGTAAATTTCTGAGCCCATGTATAATTTTGGTAATTCTCCTCTGTACTGATTCTAATGAATTGATATCCATTCTATAGGACGGAAACCAAAACTGTACCGCATAGTCAAGGATGGGTCTAACTAACGTCAGAGTTTGATAATTATCTTTGATTTTTTTTCGTAACAGTCCTAGCATTGAAACCTAATGCTCAGATAACTCTATTCCTGGTGCTAATCCACTGGTTCCTGGATTTAAGGTTAGGACTCACTAGAACTCCCAAGTCTCTCTCGCACTCAGATTTATCTAAAAAAGTGTTATCTAATATGTGTGTTCTTTCTGGGATGTGTAAACCTACGTTTAACACGCTGCAGTTTGAGATATTGAAGTCCATTTGCCATTTCACCGACCATGTGAACAATATGTTAAGACCCCTCTGTATAATCTCGGCATCTTCTGATCTAATAAGGCGTCCAATTTTAGTGTCATCCGCAAACTTATTAACATCACTATTAATCCCATCGTTTATACTCGTATACATATTGAACAAAAAGGGACCCAAAACCGAGCCCTGGGGAACTCCACTAGAAACACTAGCCATTTAGATTTTCCACCATTTATGGTGCGTCACTATTTTCTGTCACTGATCCAAGCTCTAATCCATTCAAAAACTTTTCCTCCTATGCCATAGGCTTTGACTTTATTTAGTAGTCTTTGTTAGGGCACCTTGTCGAACGCTTTGTATCTCATGTTGTTGTTATTGCTGTTCCTGTTGTTGATTATTCCGCAGGATTCGTAGGTCATAGAACCGGGATTGCTAAGGAAACCAATCGCCCTCTCGGTGCTCCCGCCAGAAATCCTCCACCCGGTATATGTTATAGTCGTTTATGGGTGCTTCCCGTTCCACACACTGCGATGATCCTAATGTGTGGCTGCGAGTGTGGCAGTGTGGATCTGTACCATCTGTTGAGTTGCTTAGTCTAATGTACACAATGCCTATGTAATGACAATTACCTCTGTTTACACAGGAAAGGACCGCCAGCACGCCTCTAATTATGCCACCATCGGACTCCCCTCTGATTCCCAACAGTGACGGTCAGCTGCCCCAGCAGTCCCCTAAAGCGCATAGTAGGGCAAAGGTGAGGGCTTCAGCAGCAGCTACTCAGCGTCTCCTGCCGTAGGATCCTCACCACCTTCCCTTTTGCGTTCACAAAAGAAGCAGAATATGTGTCGAGACAAAGCTCTTCGACAAAAGAAAAGGGTCTCATTAACACAATATCGAGCAGATGCCAAGAAATATATATTCATGAAATTTAATACACAGGAGACAAGGGTGGCGTTGCATTAAAACACAATTCCCAACCACGCAACTGGGTTGCTTTCATAATTACTTAGAAAGGAAAAAATATCATATAGCACAGTATTGTATGTTATTATAAGATACATCTACGCATTCATTACTCATCACAAAAACATTATACGCATGAAAATGCGCGCGCACACACACACACACACAAACACACATACAAACACACACTCACAGAGTGGTCGATGTCTGGTACAAATTGGACAAAACATTAGTACGTACAAAAACCCTACAAGAATTTAAGAACAAACTAGATGCTGAAAGATACAAAGACGGGCCACTACGAGCACAGCTCCCTTCCTGTATAATACAACTAGGTAAGTACAACTAAGTAAATACACACACGAACGCACACACTCACACACAACCAAGCAATCAAATAAACGCATGTAACAATCAGTGGTAAGGCCGAATGGAACCTTGCCCACATCTGCCAAGATTCGGGTCTGTAATGTCCCGTCTGCTGCATTGTAATGTGGCGACTCAATATGTGTTGTGGACATTCAAATCCACACACGGGATGTCCTATCGGTGAGAATCTGTATATTGTTCTAGCGTTAGATTATATTTTGTATTATATTATATCATATTCATATGTTATACGTTATATCATATCATTATATTGTATATCTATCTATATGCATGAAATATATATATACATATATATATATATATATATATATATGTGTGTGTGTGTGTGTGTGTGTGTGTGTGTGTGTGTGTGTGTGTGTGTGTGTGTGTGTGTGTGTGTGTGTGTGTGTAAGAGAATTTCGATGGTTTTGGCGTTTTTTGAGAGTGGTATTAGGATGTACTCAATGGCTGTCCTTTTTAAGCTGTTTAGCAATCCCACTGGATATTTACGAACACAGGAATGACATCAAACATCATGGACCACACAGATCATTGGTCGTACACTTAAATAAATACAAACACCTCCCAGACTGGCATAATACGGAAATGATTAATAAAGGACTTGAGAAAAAACAAAGGAAAACAGTAGAAGCAGCGCACATCTGTACAGAAGAAACCACCAATCATAAGGAAGGATTCGTCAACCTAACCAAATACAACCTGGAAAGTTATAGTGGTGGAATAAAGATTTACAAACAGAACGGGACGGACAATCGAGGATCAAGGTGTGGGCTTTCCGAGACCATCAGTGAGATAATGCTCCCGGAGCATATTGAGTGTACAAGGCGAGATGTCTGTGTGTCTGTCTCATTCTCTCTGAAGAAGGCGTGTAGCCGAAACGTAAGAGATTAAAGTACCTCTGCCTCATTCTGAGTTTTCCTACGCCAAATACACACTCTTGCACATACTACCCCAACACACACACACCTAGGGGGAGATGACTACGGCAGACTTCTGCCCTACTTCCCTTACAACCGGAGACACCAAAACCAGACCCACGCGAATACAACAAAGACAACAGCCCAACATCTCATCCAAGTGAGATCTATGGGAAGGTCCGAGGATCGTTGTTAGCTACCAAGGGGCCGCGGGTTTTCAGTCAGAATCGAGGTGGTGGTTGTGGTAGCAGTAGTTATGTTGTTGTTGTTGTCGTTCACAGAAAGGCACACTGATGCTCAGTGTGTTGATACGTATTGTTGCCACTGTGCCTCCACCACCTTGGATATTGCACGCAATTGTATTCTATTGCAAGTCCCAAAGAGATGAAGCTCGACGTGCCAGGCTTGCTAGGACCAACACCAACAGCAATACCAACACTAACATTAACACTAACATCACCCTCACTCTCATCCCCACCTCTCTCTCTCCTCCTCCTCCTCCTCCTCCTCCTCCTCCTCTTCTGCTCTCCAGTCTTCTCTTCTCATCTTCCTCCTCCTTCTGCTATCTTTCCTTTCACGTCCCGAGAAGAATTTCAATGGAAAAATATGTAGACAGATGGACAGGGAGATAGAGATATAGAAAGAGAAAGATGAGGTAGAATTTGCTGAGCCGAGGAAAGAGAAGTGGAAGAGAAGGAAGAACATCGGGGTACCAGACATATTCACTGGGCAATTCTGGTCCTATGTTTCTATATATATATATATATATATATATATATATATATATATATATGTATATATATATATATATATATATATATATATATATATATATGTATTGTGTGTGTGTACGTGCGCGCGCGTGTGTGATTTACTACGGTCTTGGATTACGTGTTGGATACGTGATCGGCAGCTTTTCTCCTTCCAGATAAAAGCTCAGAGGTTATACATGGCCCAATTTATTGGTAATGGTATGAACTAACAAACGCGCGCACACACACACACACATACAAACACACACGCACACACACACGCAAAAAAGATTCCTTGCCCAAAAGAGTTGGAACGTCAGCTCGCAGTACAGTGATGTTGAAAAAAAAAATCAGCCCTGGTCGGGACTCGAATTAGGATCGCTGAAATAGCGGTCGAAAACGGTACCACTGTACCGTCGAGCCGCCAGTGTCTTTACCGTTGCTAGTACGCACTTCACTTCCTTTGTCCTATTACCCTTTTCAACTCCCTCTCACCCACCTTACCTTTACAACACAACCCATGTACACATTAAACAAACATGGATGCATCAATCATCCACTTCGATATCCCGTTCCCAGGGTCCTCTCATCCACACTGAACAACCATGGCGACATAACACATCCAAGTGGCGCATCATTTTCTTTCTAAAAGGATACATTTTT
>NC_134812.1:3858954-3871454 GCF_046742065.1 Oratosquilla oratoria | reverse complement strand
AATATATTAGGGAATAAAGTATTCACTGAATATTCATTATATTTGAGACATCGAAGGGACACCAACACGCAAATAATATATTCGCGAAATTAAAACCTATTGGAAATTTATTCTTCATGATCTGGTATATTCTTGAAATACAAACATGAATTCCGATACAGAACGTATAGAGATGCGAAAACGATCAATATAAAACATGTTTACATATTAACATATAGCCATATCCTTTTACGGACAAACTATGAAAGCGCGTGCGCGCACACACACACACACACACACACACACACACACACACACACACACACACACACTCGTATATGTATTCCACGCAGCTCAACCATAAACGATGCCTAAGGCCTTTGGGAATGTAGGATTATGTGTGTGTGCGCGCGCGCGTGTGTGTGTGTGTGTGTGTGTGTGTGTGTGTGTGTGTGTGTGTATGATTCACCATGGTATTGGATCACGTGTTGGACTCGTGATCGACAACTCTTTCCCTCCCGAGAGCTCAGAGCTCATAGCTTATATATGACCAATCTATGGGTAATGTTGTGACCTTACACGCACATCCCCCTATTCCCCGCCCACGAGAGTTGGAGTAACAACTCGCAGAGCTGCGCTACTGAAATTATTTCTGTCCTGGGCGGGATTCGAACCCAGACTGCTATAGTGGCGGTCGTGAAATCTACCAACTGCGCCATTGAGTCGTGTGTGTGTGTGTGTGTGTGTGTGTGTGTGTGTGTGTGTGTGTGTGTGTGTGTGTGTGTGTGTGTGTGTGCGTGCGTGAACATACGCGCGTGTTCAAGTGCGGGGACAGCAAATATCGAATACCTCCGGATTCCAGTTTTCAAAAAGGCATTTTCTTTGGAATCCTTCATAAGGATTCTCTTCGAATTCCAGCAATATCGAAAAAGACTACACCGCTATTTTTCGAATTATAAGACCAAAAAAGAAAAGAAAAAAATCAAAGAAGGAAAAGCAAAAACTTTCTTCCACCATTACTGATACGAAGAAAATGTTCTTTGAAAAATCTATAAATTTGTGACGACGAGACGGAAGGAGATTTTGAGGCCAAAGCCAACACATAGCAGAGTCCTCCTCCTCCTCTTCTTCCTCCTTCTCCTCCTTTTTCTTCCTCTCCTCTTCTCCTTCTTTTCCCCCTCCGCCGTCTCCTCCTCTTCCTCCTCCGCCATCTCCTCCTCTCCCTCTTCCTCCTTCTCCTTTTTCTATTTCTCTTCCTTGTCTTCTTTTCCTCTTCCGCCATCTCGTCCTCTTTCTCTTCCTCCTTCTCCTCCTTTTTCTTCTTCTCTTAATCTCCCTCTTTTCCTCCTCCGCTATCTCCTCCTCATCCTCCTTCTCCTTTTCCTCCTCTTCCTCCTTCTCATCCATTTCTCCTTCTTTTCCTCCTCCGCTATCTCCTCCTCTTCCTCTTCCTCCTGGTCTTCTTTTTCATTCTCTTCCAGCTTTTCTTCTTCCTCTTCCTCCTAGTCTTCTATTTCATTTTCTTCCAGCTTCTCTTCTTCTCCTCTTCCTCCTCCTCCTCCTGGTCTTCTTTTTCATTCTCTTCCAGCTTCTCTTCCTCATTTTCTTCCTCCTTTTCTTCTTCTTCTTCCTTCTCCTCCTCCTCCACTACCGCCTCAATTTACTCTACTTTCCATTATTACCCTCACTTTTCTTATTTCTATAACTCTTCCCCCTCAACCACCACCACAGTCACCATCACCACATCATCACCATCTCCAATTCTACCACCACCACATCACCACCACCACCACCACAACAACCACCTCTTCCTCATCATCACCACCGTCATCATCCTAATCTTATTCCACTACCACGTCCATCACCACCACTTCTTCTCTTCCTCCTCTTCCTTTTCCTCCTTCGCCACCACCAATACCTCCACTACTTCCTCCTCTTCCTCCACCTCTTCCACCTCCTCTTCCTCCTCCTGTGCCGGTCCACCAGTCACCGGAAGGCCAGAAATTCGTTTCTCCTCAGATCAACCTTTGATTCCATCCATGGAAGATTGGTGGGTGGGGGCGGGGGTGGTGGTGGTGGTGGTGGTGGTGGTGGTGGTGGGTGGTATGGGGGAATTCCAATCCTTCTATGATTCCTCTTGTCGACCGACCAAGCGACCAGCTGGCCGTCTGACCGTCCTATTAACCGCGTCTATCAGGCCGTGTACGGTCAACGGTAAGGTATTATGGGTGGTGGTGGTGGTGGTGGTGGTAGAGGTGGTAGTACTTGTGGTGATGGGTGATAGTAGTACCGGTAATGATAGTGGTTAGTGGTAGTAATTGGTACTGGTGGTAGTGGTAGTAGTTAGTGGTGGTAGTGGTAGTAGTTAGTGGTGGTAGTGGTAGTGGTAGTAGTTAGTGGTGGTAGTGGTAGTAGTTAGTGGTGGTAGTGGTAGTAGTTAGTGGTGGTAGTGGTAGTGGTAGTAGTTAGTGGTGGTAGTGGTAGTAGTTAGTGGTGGTAGTAGTTAGTGGTAGTAGTTAGTGGTGGTAGTGGTGGTGGTTGTGATAGTGGTGATGGCAATGGAGGTGGTGAGTAGAGTATTTGTGGTGTAGTTAGCCGTAGTAGATGCGATTGAGTAATAGTAATGGAGATTGTAGTGATGATGGTAAAATTTGTGACAGTGAGGGTAATCATGGTACATGTTAAATTGTTACTTGGGTTGTGGAAAAGGAAGAAGATGAGGAAGAGGAGGAGGAGGAAGAGGAGGAGATGGTGAAAATAGGGGAAGTAGAGGAGAAGGAGGAAACAGAGGAGGAAGAGAAAGCAGTGGAAGGTAAGGAAGCAGAGGAGGATGAAGAGTAGGAAAAAGAGTAAGAAAAAGAGCAAGAGGAAGAGGAGGAGGGAGAGGAGGAGGAAGAGGAAGAGGAGGAGGGAGAGGAAGAGGAGGAGGGAAAGGAAGAGGAGGAGGGAGAGGAAGAGGAGGAGTAAGAGGGAGAGGAGGAGGAGGAAGAAGAGGAAGAGGAGGAGGAAGAGGAGGAGGAAGAAGATGAAGAGGAAGAGGAGGAGGAAGAGGGGGAGGAAGAAGATGAAGAGGAAGAGGAAGGGGGAGATGTCTGGGAGTAGTTTCCCCTTGCGCTCTCTCGGCGTGAGAGCCAAAAGTTTCCGGAATGCAAATAAAGTCAAAACAAATAAACATATAAATAAAAACTGTTGGGCATATATATAAGCAAACAAATAAGTATGCAAATGGATAAACAAATAAACGAACAAACGAACAAACAAATATGTGTGGATATTGTGTTAATCTGATGAATCAATCCATCAGCCACCACTGAGCAAAGGGTTCTCCTAACCTCTTCCGTGGGTTGCCCACTTGCAGCAACCTCTGCCACGCTACTCCTGCAAAATTCTCCCGTTGGTCATCCTCAAACCGAGAATGACCTTCGTCCATCGTTCGACTCTGGTTAAGTCATATGAAATGAGTCATTGTAGCTTCAGAATATTCCGACGCAAAACCTACGTCCGAATACGACGCATTCTGACCGATTACAAGACAAACGTTTTGACTGAATATAATGGACATAAACAGACCAATTATGCCGCACACTTTCCGACCTAACATGACATACACAGTCCGACCGAACACGACATACACATTCCGACGGAATATGCCGCACACGTTCCGACCGAGAACAAACATCGTCAGCACACAATTATTACGTAATACATCTGATCCGTATCTAGTTCGTGTATCATATCCTGAAGAGAAAAAGTACTCCCTTGGACAACAGCGAAGTGTCTCCCGGCGTAAGCTCTTCCTTACTTCGAACCCAAGGACCATTTGTCTCTCGCCTTCCACACCCAATTCCTCTCTAACAAGCTCTTTTCTTCTTCCTCTTTTCATCTTCCTTCTCCTCCTCTTCCTATGCCTTGACCCTCTCCTCTTCCCCTTTTATCTCCTCCTCCTCCTCCTCTTCCTATGCCTTGACCCTCTCCTCTTCCCCTTTTACCTCCTCCCCGACCTCCTCCTCCTCTTCCTATGCCTTGACTTTCTCGTCTTCCCCTTTTACCTCCTCCTCCTCTTTCTCTTCCTATGCCTTGACCCTCTCCTCTTCCCCTTTTACCTCCTACTTCTCTTTCTCTTCCTATGCCTTGACCCTCTCCTTTTCCTCTTTACCTCTTCCTCTTCTTATGCCTTGACCCTCTCCTCTTCCCCTTTTATCTCCTCCTCCTCTTCCTCTTCCTATGCCTTGACCCTCTCCTCTTCCCCTTTTACCTCCTCCTCCTCTTCCTCTCACTATGCTTTGACCCTCTCCTCTTCCCCTTTTACCTCCTCCTCGCCCTTCGGACTGCCTGACCTCTTGTTCCACCGTTACCATCCCCTCCCGAAGGAGCTTATCCCAAAGGGTAGCCCCTCCTCCTCCTCCTCCTCCTCCCCTGTGTGATCCTCTAAGATCCCTAATTAAATGAGAGACACGAGAGCTGTAGTATCCCATCCACGGTAGGGAGAAACGAGAGGGAGGAGGGAAAGGGGAAGGGGAAGGGGAGGAGAAAATGGAGAAAAGGGGAGGGATGAGGGGAAGGGGAAGGGGAAGGGGAGGAGAAAACGGAAGAAAGGGGAGGGAGGAGGGGAAGGGGAAGGGGAAGGGGAGGAGAAAACGGAGGAAAGGGAAGGGATGAGGGGAAGGGGAAGGGGAGGGGGAGGAGAAAATGGAGGAAAGGGGAGGGATGAGGGGAAGGGGAAGGGGAAGGGGAAGGGGAAGGGGAAGGGGAGGAGAAAATGGAGGAAAGGGGAGGGATGAGGGGAAGGGGAAGGGGAAGGGGAGGAGAAAATGGAGGAAAGGGGAGGGGGGAGGGGAAGGGGAAGGGGAAGGGGAGGAGAAAATGGAGGAAACGGGATGAAGGAGGGGAAAGGGGAAGGGGACGGGGAAGGGGAGGAGAAAATGGAGGAAAGGGGAGGGAAGAGTGGAAAGGGGAGGGGGAGGAGAAAATGGAGGAGAGGAGAGGGAAAAGGGGAAGGGGAAGGGGAGGAGAAAATGGAGGAAACGGGAGGGAGGAGGGGAAGGGGAAGGGGAAAGGAAAGGGGGAGGAGAAA
Source organism: Oratosquilla oratoria (assembly GCF_046742065.1). NCBI lineage: Eukaryota > Metazoa > Arthropoda > Malacostraca > Stomatopoda > Squillidae > Oratosquilla > Oratosquilla oratoria. The sequence continues at coordinate 3,866,401 of NC_134812.1, read as the reverse complement.
ATGGAGGAATGGGAGAGGGGGAGGAGGAGGGAGGCGGGGAAGGGGAAGGGGAGGAGAAAATGGAGGAATAGGAGGGGGAGGTGGAGGAAGAGGAGGGGGAGGAGGAGGAAGAGGAGGGGAGGAGAGGGAGGGAGGAGTAAGAGGAGGGGAGAAGTAGGAGGAGGAAGAGGAGGGGAGGAGGAGTAAGAGGAGGGGAGGAGGAGTAAGAGGAGGGGAGGAGGAGTAAGATGGAGAAAGGAGAGGGAGGAGGAGTAAGGAGGGGAGGGAGGAGAGGGAGAAGGAGTAAGAAAAGGGGGGAGGAGGAGGAGGAGGAGGAGGAGTAGATGGTGGGAGAGGTAAAAGAGGAGGAAGAAGAAGCAAAGAAGAAGGAAGGGGAGATGGAGGGGTAGAAGAAGAGTTGAATGAAGATTATGAGGAAGAGTACGAAGTGTAGGAGGAAGAATAGGAGGAAAAGGAGGACGTGGACATGGAGGTGTAGAGGAAGAGATGGAGGAAGATTTTGAGGAAAAGTACGTAGGCTAGGACGAAGAATAGGAGGGGAGGAAGAAGAGGAGGAGAAAAGTAAAGGAATGGGGAGGAGTGGGAGGAGGAGTGGGAGGAAGTGGAGGAAGATTTTGAGGAAGGGTACGAAGACTAGGACGAAGAATAGGAGGGGAGGAAGAAGAGGAGGAGAAAAGTAAAGGAATGGGGAGGAGGGAGTGGGGAGGAGAAGTGGGAGGAGAAGTGGGAGGAGGTGGAGGAAGAATTGAAGGAAAATTAAAGAGAAGATTAACAGAATGAGGAGGAAAATATAACGAAGATGAGGGCGAAGAGGGTGAAGAGGATGATGATGATGAGGAAGATAAGGAAGAGGGGGAGGAGGAGGAGGAGGAAGAAGAGCTGAAGGAAGTGGAAACGAGTAAGAGAAGAGGAGGAGGAAGAGTATGGTGAAGATAAGGTTAAGGAGGGTGAAGAGAATGAGAAGGAGGAGGAAGGTAAGGAAGAGGGGATGAGGAAGATGAGGAAGAGTGGGTGAGGAGGATGAGGATGAAGAAGAAGATGAGGAAGAGGGGGAATAGAAAAAGTATGACGAAGAGGAGATTGAAGAGTAGGATGAGGAGAGGAGGAAGGAGGAGGGAGTGGAGGAGGAAGAAGCAGAGGAAGAGGAAGAGGAGGTGGAAAGATGGAACGAGTGAGGAGGAAGGAGGAGGAAGTGGAAGAGGAAGAAGCAGAGGAAGAGGAAGGAAGAGGAGGTGGAAAGATGGAACGAGTGAGGAGGAAGGAGGAGGAAGTGGAAGAGGAAGAAGCAGAGGAAGAGGAAGAGGAAGAGGAAAGAAGGAACGAGTGAGGAGGAAGGAGGAGGAAGTGGAAGAGGAAGAAGCAGAGGAAGAGGAGGAAGAGGAAGAGGAGGTGGAAAGATGGAACGAGTGAGGAGGAAGGAGGAGGAAGTGGAAGACAGAGGAAGAGGAAGAGGAAGAGGAAGAGGAAAGAAGGAACGAGTGAGGAGGAAGGAGGAGGAAGTGGAAGAGGAAGAAGCAGAGGAAGAGGAAGAGGAAGAGGAGGTGGAAAGAAGGAACGAGTGAGGGGGTAATTCAAATAATCGTAAACGGTAATACTTCTTGATAAACGAGGGGAAAAATAGAGGGGAACGGGTGGGGGAGAGAAAGAAAAAGAGAACGAGGTAAGACAGTAAGAATAATGAAAGACTGTAAGAAAGGAGAAAAGGAAAAAGAAACACAACAGCAGTAAAGTAAACGAACGAAAAGGGAAGGGAGAATTATGAAGTAGGTAGGAGTAAGAGGAGGACGAGGAGGAGGACGAGGAGGAGGAGGAGGGCGATGAGGACGAGGAGTAGGAGGACGAGGAGGAGGAGGACGAGAAGAAGGAGGACGAGGAGGAGAGGAAGGTCGAGGAGGAAGAGGACGATGAGGAGGAGGACGAGGAGGAGGAGGAGGAGGAGGAGGAGGAGGAGGAGGAGGACGAGGAGGAGGAGGAAGAGGAGGAGGAGGAGGAGGAGGACGAGGAGGAGGAGGAGGAGAAGAAGGTCGAGGAGGAGGACGAGGAGGAGGAGGACGAGGAGGAGGACGAAGAGGAGGACTAGGAGGACGAGGAAGATGAGGAAAAGAAAAAGGCAGAAGATAAAGGCGAGGAGGAGAAAGTTGATGAAGTGGAAGGAAATAGAAGGAGGGGAGGAGGAGGAGGAGGAGGAGGAGAATATTGGCTATTGATACGTGAATGGACAACTTTTGCAATTTAAGTGGTGAGGAGGGTGTACAGAAAAGTATTATTGGAGGAGAAGGAGGAGGAAACGAGATAGCGCCTGGAGTAAGAGGGGAGGAGGAGGAGGAGGAGGAGGAGGAAGCAGAGTACGGGGAGAAGGAGTAACAAGATAGCGCTAGGGAGAAGGGTGGAAGAGGAAGAGGAGTGGTAAACAGAGGAGGAGAAGGAGGAGGAGGAGGAGGAGGAGGATAAGGAGGAGGAAGCAGAGTAGGGGGAGAAGGAGTAACAAGAAGGGTGGAAGAGGAGTAGGAGATAGAGGAGGAGGAGGAGGAGGAGGAGGAAGTAAAAGAGGAAGAAGTAATGGAGGAGGAGGAAACAAGAGGAAAAAATAAAGGAGAGGAAAGCAGGGGAGGAGGAAGCAGAGGAGGAGGAAGTAGAAGAGGAGGAGGAGAAGGAGGAAGAAGAGGAGGAAGAGGAAGCAGAAGAGGAAGAAGCAATAGAGGAGGAAACAGAAGAGGAAATAAAGGAGAAAAAAAGCAGGGGAGGAGGAAGCAGAGGAGGAGGAAGGAGAAGAAGGAGGAGGAGGAGGAGGCTTCGGCGGCAGTGGCAACCGAAAGAGCAAGCGATCCCGAAGACAAGGAAGGAAGGAAGGACGAGGGAAGGAAGGACGGAAGACCCCCCGAGCGTCTTACATTGGACAGGAATCCAATCCGTTGCGGGACAAAGGGTTCCGTGGCCACGAGTCGGATGCCGTAGGTCGGTCGTCCGATCAGTCGGTGGGTCGGGCCGTTGGCTGGGTAGTTGGTTGGTGGCTTGCTATGTCGCTTGGCAGGAAGGTAATCTGGATGGTCGGTTGGTCTCTCTCTCTTTCTCTCTCTCTCTCTCTCTCTCTCTCAATCTTTCTCTCTCTCACACACAGAATATCATAGTGTCTAACGTACCATGCAAAAGCTGCCCTTCATAGTGCTGAGGGTCTGAAGGTGGGCTTCGGAAACGCATATTTGAACATAAAAGTAATGTAAGAACCCACGGAACATTTAGTTCTTGAGGGGATTATATCCATAAGCATGAATACCTATAATTGAAATAATGACGGTATTAAAAAATAATGTTCAACAAAGAAGAGGGAAACGCGAGGCTGCATACATCAATATCACAATCTCAGCCAACATAACTTAAGCTATAATTTTTTTTTTTTTTTTGGGGGGGGGTGTATGGGCGACAGAACATGGAGTGTCACATCTTATTCAGGCGGAGGCGGAGGTGTCCCAGGCGTCCTGACTGACGTCATCAATCGTACACAGGGTCAGGGTCATGTTGTGTTTTGGGTTATGAGTGTTGTGAACAAGAGCCCATGGGTCAAATCGTTGATGTTAGTGTGTTAGTGTGAGTGTGATTCACCATGGTCTTGGATCACGTGTCGGACTCGTGATCGACAACTATTTCCCTCCCGGAAGAGCTCAGAGCTCATATATAACCGATCTATGGGTAATGCTGTGACCTTACACGCACACACACACCCAACTCCCAGTCCACGAGAGTTGGAGTAACGACTCACAGCGCAGTGATACTGAAATTATTTCAGCCCTGGGCGGGATTCGAACCCGGACCGCCGTAGTGGCAGTCGTGATCGCTACCACTGCGCCGTCAAGTCGTGTGTGTGTGTGTGTGTGTGTGTGTGTGTGTGTGTGTGTGTGTGTGTGTGTGTGTGTGTGTGTGTGTGTGTGTGTGTGTGTGTGTTCGTTTGCATACGCTTGGGAAGGCTCGCACTTGGGCACTCTCATTAATTTGCAGACATATATTCCAACTACCTGCGAGCGAGTGTGTACGTTGCAAGATATTCCCGAGATTTTTCTTTGAACTTCCTTTCCTGGCACTCTCCTCCTCCTCCTCCACCTTCTTCTCCTCCTCGAGCACAGGATCTCTCGAGCATCAATCAGTCTCCTCACCACTCGTCTTTCATTCCCCCATCCACTCACTCACCCACAACTCTCCACACGTCCACTTGTCGCAGCCTTACGCTTCTACTTCCGCTTCCTGGCCGACACCCTTCTCATCCCAACTTCCTCGGAGACTCTCTGTGCCCACATTCCGCCTAAGAGGGGACACTGGTCCTTCTACCTCGGACCACCAAATGCCATCCTCCAATCGGGATCTTGTCCCTCGAGAGGAAGTTGGATCCTCGCTTAGATGTCCTATTCTGAAACTGGTACCCCCGGCATAATGCTAACATGTGACTGTAATCACCTCCTCCTCGTCCTCCTCCTCCTCTTCTTCCTACCCCTCCTCCTCTTCTTCTTCCTCCTCCTCCTCTTTCTCCTCCTCCTCCTCCTCTTCTTTTCTCTGCTCCTCCACCAGACCCCACCACCCCCTCTTCTTCGACCTACGTTTCGAGAGGTCCCCGAGTTTCCTCCTCCTTCATTATCTTACTAAAAAATTGCGCCTCTTCTCCCCCTTTTTTTATCTTGTCGGGTTCTTCCACTTGTCTTTAGGCCTCAGCCCATCTTTTGCCCAATATCCTTGATACTTTTTCATCACACGCACACGTTTTCTTTCGTCTACGATATCATATGACCGCTTCGAAGTCATATTTTTTTTTTGACGAAGATTTTCATTCTCTTAGGAGCTGTTCACACTATCGGTTTCAGTTGCCGTGGTTTGAAACGCGGCGGTTGAATTAAGGTGTAGGTCAATGGAAGCGTTCACACATAACCGTGCAGTTTCCGGTTTCGTTCTGTAGTTTTCGTACATGCCTTGCGTGAATTTCCGCCCGGGTTTCGAACTTTCTACGACATCGTCCATTTTCTTTATGTTCATCAAATTAATTTTTTCTTCCCTTACATTCTTCTGGCTCTTCTTTGTCTCCTTCCAACGTTATAGATGGGGATGACAGGTGGTAATGGACATGGAACTGTCTGGAGTAGGCCTTATGGTCTCTTGCAGTCTCTTCATTCTTATGTTCTTATGTTTATTCCCGGTAATGGCGTGATAAGAAGCGACTGGCACTGTAATTTGTCGTTACGGGTCACATTACCGTGAAATGTTTTCAAATAAAACTACTAAACTTACGATGACGGGTTGCTGAAATTTTCAACCCTCTTCCAGGGGCTCCGGTATTTTGAACGATTTTTGTATCAGCTTTCGTAGAGAACCGGTATTCTGTTTCCGATATTGATGTGCCGATGATCATCCTTCCAGTACCCCATCATGGCCCGAAACTCCTTTTCTTGATTTCTTCTCCTCCTTAGATTGACCCCATCTTTCTTACTCTTCCCTGCCTCTTCTCTCTCTCTCTCTCTCTCTCTCTCTCGCCACTTCCATGTTAATTTGTTCCCCTTTCATTCTATCTTTCTTCATATATAACTTACACAAGTTTTTCCATACAATCTCTAGGCCTTTGTTCTATGTACGCGTGCACATATCATTTGTACAATATGCATGAATGCCTGCACATATGCACACGCGCACACATATACTTATACTCATCCACACATACTGAATATATCAGACATATTCTATATATTGTACATGGATATAGTGTGTGTGTGTGTGTGTGTGTGTGTGTGTGTGTGTGTGTGTGTGTGTGTGTGTTAGTTTGCGCTCTCCTCACTACTTCGTACACATATCATTTGTATAATATACATGCATGAGTGCATATATGCACACACGCACATATATTCACTCATCTACACAAACATTCTGAATATATCATACTGTATATATTGTACATGAACATTGTGTGTGTGTGTGTGTGTGTGTGTGTGTGTGTGTGTGTGTGTGTGTGTGTGTGTGTGTGTGTGTGTGTGTGTGTGTGTGTGCGTGTGTGTGTGTGTATGTGCGAGTGCGCTACTTCGTTACTCGCGTGTTTGTGTCCTGTTTATTGGCGGTCATTCACCGTAGACTTACATCCACTGCATGGCCAATGCTGAGCCCAGAGAGAGGTCTTAGCGTTGGGTTCTTCTGCGGTTCCACAGGTTATATCCTGCCGCAGCACTGCCAGCCACGGATAATACTATTATGCCCAAGTAGGCGGGGGAAGATGGAGTAGGAAGAGGAAACGAGGAGGGAGGAAGAGGGAGAAGGAGGAAGTGGAGGGGTAGTGGAGGGGAGCAGGAGAACAGGGTAGGGAGAAGGAAGACAAAAAGGAACAGAGGAGGAGAAAGTGGAGAAGACAGAGAAGGAAGAGGAGGAGAGGAAAGGGAATTATAATTGCAAAGCGAGAAGGGAAGGAGGAAATGAAGAGTAGGTGAGGAGGAAGAGTATTAAGGAGAAGGAGGGAGGAGGAGTATGGAGGGGAGCTGCAGGAGGAGGAAGAGGAGGAAAGAGAAGAGGGAAGCAGTGGAGATTGAAGAAGAAATGCCGATCAATGGGAGCAGATTGAACAAAGACTCTATGTAACGTATCGTATGGCATAAGTCGGCCAACTGTTATTCCAATACTTTAATTACTGCCTTTACCACCAATAGAGAAAGATATATATACGAATATATATATATATATATATATATATATATATATATATATATATATATAGTGAGAGAGAGAGAGAAGAGTTACTCCAAACACACGTCAACTACCTATATTCAACGGTGGAATAAACTCTACATATCCACTTATAAATGAATATAGCTTTCTCTGTTATTGTGCTTCTGGTACTACAAATATTACAACCACTACCAATACTACCAGTACTACTACTGCTACTACCATCAATACGTACTATTAGAAAAAAACTACTCTGTCATAATTACACAACCCTTTCGGTACTACAATTATGTTTGTTTACAGTGTTTTGTCACAAACACCCAAAAACAGAAACCGTCAGTCAGCTACTCTCTTTTTCTATTCACTTTCATCAAGGTATGTTGTATTTCCGTTACTCTCAGTGAGCACCCTCACACTGGAAGTCCCTCCTAGTTCCAATTATATTATTAGCCATTTACTAATACAATCGTTGGTATGAGTCTCCAAAACACTAGGTTTTAATACAAGATGAATAGCAACAACTATACTGCCACTTGGCATTAACTAGTGCAACAGACAGTTTCTGGTAGTCAAATTTATCAATGCGATTATTTTCTAAAGTAAAACTGAATGATTAACTTATAAACCCATCTTCCCTTTCCAAAGATTCTAATAAGTCAATTTCTTCAAAGACCAAAAGGTCTTCTGTCGGCATACCTTTTACCGTATCAGCTGTATTCACAGAGGGGATTCGCTACCAGTAGGAATACAATGGAATACAATT
>NC_134812.1:3851454-3856454 GCF_046742065.1 Oratosquilla oratoria | reverse complement strand
CCACCGGCGAAGTTGAACCAAGGGCATGGTTGATTAAATTCCACGTTACAAAGTTATCTGTGAGGGGCATCGTCCTAGCCTTCCGATAGGAGGGAGTTTGTGGTGTTAAACCCATTATAATCATAATCAAATACATGGAGTGAATCGCTCGTAACAGCGACCATCAATCAAATAATTGCCGACAGCCGCGCCGGGGTTCGAACTCAATCCCAAAAGAACGCCTTACGTACACACAATATATTTTAGACATGCCATCTGTTAGAATTTTCTTTTATCTCGTATGTTTCCTTAATCAATAGATTCATATCTCCTTTCCTCCGTCTTCTCCTCTCTCTCGTTCTCTCTTTTTCTCTCTGTTCAATATACAAATTATTTTTCTTTATACATGAAATATATATAACACGGTTCCAGCTAATTTGAAAGCCATTTAAAAAACAAAACAATTAAACAATTAACTGAATAATCAATCAATTGATTTATTTATTCATGTACTTATTTATCTTTTTATTCATTTACCTATTCTAAGAAAAGACTACATATTTCTGTTTGAGAGGCGCTGTGATCAGGAACTTGCGGTTACAAATAAAACCTACAAATCGTGGAATGAGGACAGTGGCAGTATCGAGAAGGATGTCTACGCTCTAGAACACCGTTTCTTAACCAGGGTTCCTCAGAACCGGGTTCCCTGGAACCCTAAGGTTCATTGTCATTTTCATTGTCAATACTCTGAATTGACAATTAAATTGACCGTGTATGGGCGCCCATACACGGTCAATTTAATTGTCAATTCAGAGTATTGACAATGAAATTGCGCAATATAATTGATCGTGTATGGGCCGCTTAAGGGTTCCGCGAGAACAAGTGAGATAAGCTAATGCATTTTTTTTTTTTTCAATTTCATATACGCAATATAATTAACCACGCACGACATATTCTTGGTTATGGTAATAATGTAATATAGACATCATCCTATCTAACCTATTACCACGATGAAAATAAAAAGAGAAAGATATGGTATATGTTTTTTTTTTTTCCGCGCGGGGGTTCCTTGAGACATGCAATTTGTTTTAAAGGTTACGCAAGGGTAAAAAGGTTGAGAAACGGTGCTCTAGAAGAAAGGTGACGGCAAATAGACTCCAGTAGAAAGCAGTGAATCACTATTGTAGCAACCCTCATCCCCCTTAAAAAAAAAAAAAAAAAAAAAGGAAATTTCAGTTACCATGGTAAAGTACACAGGCTATATCGCCGTATCATTATATAAACCGATCCAGCAAAGGCTCATTAACGGTTGAACTCATGCGTTTGGGACTTCTTCAGCTGCAGGGAACATTCCTTAGCATACCACAACGCGGAGGAAACCATTGTCCCGATTTTCAAAGACTTTGATAGTATCATATTCCTCTTGAATGTTGAAGGTTTTTGTCCATGTTATACGTGAATCAGAATGGTAAAAGTAAGTACACAAAATTGTATAATGACTAAATGAGTAGCTTACAATAGCTACAATAGCTTATACACATGTGTAGGCATGAGTGCGCGCACACAAATACATACGACTCACATGGCGCAGTGGTAGCGTCTGCGGCCGCCACTACGGCGGTCCGGGTTCGAATACCACCCAGGGCTGAAATGATTTCAGTATTGTTGCTCTGCGAGTCGTTACTCCAACTTTCGTGGGCGGGGAGTTGGGCATGTGTGTGTGCGTGTAAGGTTATAGCATAACCCATAGATCGGTCATGTATGAGCTCTGAGCTCTCTTCCGGCACGGAAGTAGTTGTCGATCACGAGTCCAGCATGTGATCCAAGACCATGGTTAATATCACACACACATAAACGCAGTGAACTGTAAGCAGATGCGCGTGCGGGCGATAACGCGCGCGCACACGCCCGACCGCACAATATTCATTGTGAAAATAAATCTGCCCGATATATGCTGCTGCTCCATTCTTGGTTATCTGAATTATATCGCCCTTCTGCTGTATATACGTCGCCTCCCATTTCGGCTCCATTTCTACTAAATATTCTCCTCGTTTCTGTGTAATTTCCTCTTCCTGTCGTTATTTTCTTTTTCTTTTGAAAATCTACTCGCTTTCATTTTGTTCCTTCATCCAAACATGTAGCTTTAATGGATTATACATATGCGCATACACGTACACACACACACACATACACACACACACACACACACACACATATAAATATATATATACACACACGGATCGGTAGCGGATAGGTAAATCACTGGCCTCACAAGCCAGAGAAACGAGGTTCGATTCCCCGGCCGGGCGGAGATAAGTTGGGTTTGTCTCCTTTCACGTATAACCCCTGTTCACCTAGCAGTGAGTAGGTACGGGACGTTAGTCAAGGAGTTGTGACCTTGCTGTCCCGGTGTGTGGTGTGTGAGTGGTCTCAGACCTACCCAGAGATCGGCAAATAATGAGCTCTGAGCTCACTGCCGTAGGGTGGTGTCTGGCTGTCTCGACAGAGACTGCAGCAGATCCGAGGTGAATACATACACACACACATACTTGTGTATATTTTCATGTATGTGTATCAAAGAGCGGCAAAAGGCCCATAAAAATAGGTTAGAAAATAGAATTCCCGCAGAGAGCAGCTACAGAAAGAAAAGAACATCGATTTGAAGTCAAAAGACTAAATGCTTCCGGTCCTCTTGCCTTCCCCCCCCCCCTTTCCCTCCTCTTCGTTCACACCTCACCGCACCTTCCTCCGCTTCCCCCACCCCCTCCATCTCGCGTCCCTCCATCAACACTCATACGAACACTGTTTTTCTTTCAGTAGCAGCGGCGGCCCCACCACCACAACCACAACCTCCACCACCACAACCACAACCTCCACCACCACAACCACGTCACACAGCTACATCTACCACCACAACCACAACGACTACCCCTACCTTTCTCTCCTGTTTTCTATATTAATTCTTCTTCTTCTACTACTACTACTACTACTACTACTACTACTACTACTACTACTACTACTACTACTACTACTACTACTACTACTACTACTGCTGCTGCTGCTGCTACTACTGCTGCTGCTACTACTGCTACTACTACTGCTACTACTACTACTACTACTACGACCTCCATCTGTCTCCCACAGACACAGATCCTATCTCGCCAATGGCTATGGTCGACCGCCCTTTTATATTTTGTATTTATTTTACTTTATTGAAGCCTAATACAGAAGTTCATTCATCCTACTTTCTACGAGTCTCCTCATCACTTGATTTAAGGGGTGGGGCCCTGGTACTTCTCGGGCATAGGAGAGCTGATCTTAGTGAGAATGATAGTCTACATTTCATCCAAGCTATATCATTGCTCTTTGGTTGTTGTTTCTTTTCTGCCATCACTTCTGCTAGACGAGCGTAGAATGTTTTTGCCCTTGGACCCATTCCGCCTAAGTCGTGAAGGTTATCGGAATGAATAAGCCCTGGCCCATATTCTGTATACGCTCATCGTGCATCCTGATTTTCTCATTCCCATTTGGAGAGTGGGACGCCTCATTAGTTAGGTTATTGCAATAGGGGGTAATTGGATAAAATATTCGTATGTCAAAAAAGGCCATTTGTCCCCATGTCCAGAAACCTCTTGCGCTGACGTCCACTCGTGCTTCATCTGATGTATTGAAAGTGCGGTGGCTGAAGTTCTCTTCTAGAGGGAGAACTACTACTACTACTACTATCAATACCACTACTACAGCTACTACTGCTGCTGCTGTTGACGCTACCACTATCACATACCACCACCAGCATACCAACTACTACATTTATTTTGTTCCTTTTGGCTGTCATTCCTCGTTTCCGTCCCCTTCTTCAGTGCGCCGCCTCGCACCAATCCCAAGCACCTGTCACCCCAAAAGGACGACTTCCTCTGCTTCTGGCCCAAGACTTCTCCTAGCCACCCTCAAGCAATGCGGTGCCTTCTCGACCCATCCATCCTCGTCACCCATGATTTATGAACACCCCCCTTTCTCCTTCCGTCACCACCCATTCCCGACCCGTGAGTAATAACACCTCTTCTGTCTCTATTCGTTTCACATCACGTTCCCCAAGACGACGCGACCTCCACTCGCCTCCACTCCTTTTCCATCTCCCTTACTCCCTCTCTCCAGCCTCCAAATTTTCTTGGGTTATGCGAACTCCCTCAGTACACAGCACGTTATCACCTAAGCCATCTCTAACGCCAGCTCCCTTCCTTTACCCCTTTCCCTCCCTCCCTTTTCTAATCCCACTTTTAATCTCTTCTTCATCTGTTTCCCCTCATTACTCCCTCACGTCTCCATTCCTCTCCACTTCACTCAACTACTACCTTCTTCACTTTCTCTTCCAGAACTCCAAACTCGACCAATGTGGGAGTCCTACTTTCCTTCCCTCCCTCTTCCTCTTCCTGTCAGCATGCTCCGTCAGCGGCGTAACTCCTGACAACGTCATTCTTCAACTTTTTAGCTAGAGCAAGGGTTGTCAAGGCAGCCAGCAATTGTTAACGTGCATGGCTTCCCGGAATCCGTCTCCCTCTCACAACTCCTCTCCCTCTTTCTCTCTGCGTAAGTGTGTGTGTGTTTCACCATGGTCTTGGATCACGTGTTTAACACGTGATCGACAGCTACTATCCTCCCGGATGAGAACTCAGAGTTCATGTATGACCGATCTATGGGTAATGCTGTGACCTCACACACACACACACACACACACACACACACACACACACACAACTCCCCGCCAACGAAAGTTGAAGTAACGGCTCGTAGCACAGCGATACTGAAATTATTTCAGTCTTGGGCGGGATTCGAACTCGGACCGCTGGGTTAGCAATTGTGAACGCTACCACTGGGCCGTAGAGCAGTGTATGTGTATGTGTGTGTGTGTGTGTGTGTGTGTGTGTGTGTGTGTGTGTGTGTGTGTGTGTGTGTGCGTGTGTGTATGCATTCTCTTGAACAAAATAATCATAATGAAGATACTGACAAGAAAAGGAAATGTA
>NC_134812.1:3827781-3850954 GCF_046742065.1 Oratosquilla oratoria | reverse complement strand
ACTCCCCCTCTCATTATTCCCTAACTCCTACTTCTCCACTCGACCTCATGTGCCTTTTCCTTGCCTTCCTTCTCACTCCTCCATCTTGACTCAGACTCGTCCCGCTGCCTTGCCCTTGTCATCCGTTTCCTTTACCCTCTCCCTTCGCTTTCCCTTGGGCCTTAGCCCTAATTCTGAGTCCTCATTGTTCCCACTACCGTGCTTATCTTGCCTTTCCCTTCCAAATCGAATTGTTGTTTATTCTCTCTGCCGCTGGACTATTCTATTCATCACCAACGCTCCCCGTCACCAATGCACTCGGTCATCAGCGCCCTCAGTCTCCCTCCAAAGCGACCCCTCGACACAGCCTCTCGATTCTTCTCTTCGACGCGATGAGCAGTGTTTTTTTTTTCGGTCAAGACCGAATTTATTGCTTTCACCTTTAATTTGCCAACATAGTGTGGTGGTAATGTTCATCATTTTCACACTTTGCTCCTGCTCATCCTCTCTTCCTCCTTTCCCACTTCCTCTTCCTCCTCCTGTCCCACTTCCTCCTGTTCCTCCTCTTCTTCTTATTCTTCATTCTCCTCCTCTCTTCGTCCAGAGGTGCTGCGGTGCAGACGTGCGGGGTAGCGCTCCCACATTACCTGTATTTTTTAAGTTGCGAGAGTGCCGCGCGATAGTGGAATGATGGTCAAAACGAGCGATGACCGCACCACCAACGTTGAATAAGGAGTTGCTGTGATCAAGTGCTCCAAAAGTGTAAAAAAGTGCAAAACAATCATGCATTCTTGCGTCAGTGTACGAGTGTTTAAATATCGCGAACCACACGCGACCCTAGCGTTGTGTGGAAGGTCATAAATCGTCGGTCGGTCGGCCAGCCCTCAACCCTGGGCAACATGTGTTTCAGAGTAGACATCACATGGTGGTGTAATAAAACTGGGTGCCCCGAGAAATCCATGAAAAAAAATGATAATAATAAGTGTTACAGCGACGGGAATGTCAGTGAAGGTGAAACAGTGCAGCGAACCATCACCCCTACAATTAACCCTCACCCCCGACAAATCGGTGACAAATGTATTAAAAAAAAAAAAAATTATCTCGTTGTTTACTGTATATATGAAATGGTCTACCACCCAACATCATTGGTTGTTCCACTCCAGAGGTATTAAAAAAAAACGTCTCGACAATTACTTATCTCCAAATCCCTAACTAGAATTCTTTACTTCTGGATAGGTTAAAACAAATAGAAAAGTATTAATAATAGGTTAAGTGCCAGCACAGCCATGCAAGGACCAATAGGTCTGCTGTTGTTCGTTTGTCCATGTAACTCCTTTTCCTCCTCTTCCTCCCCTTCCTTCTTTTCCACCTCCTCTTCTTCCTTCCTGATTTCACGTCCCTGATATCCTTAGCTCCTTCCTTCCCCAATCTTACCTGGATGCCAGTGAGAACAGTCGAGGAAGACTGATGGAAGAGGCAGACGAGGAGGGAGTGCGGGGAGGTAAGAAGAAGAAAGGAGGACTTTGTCAAGGTACGGGAAACGGAGGATGGTATTGGTCAAGGCTGGAGGGATGAGAAGGAAATGGTATTTGAGAGCAAAAGGCGGCAACAAAGGAGGACGATTTGGACCGTAAAGGCCCAGAAAGTAAAAAAAAAAAAAAAAAAAAAAAAAAAAAAAGGAAGAGGCCAAATGGCACAACGAAACGTGAGAGAAAGGAAGGAAACGGCAAAGAGAAAAAGGACGAATAAAGGGAAAGGTAGGGACGAAGAAAATACGATGCATCAAGAAAGAAAACGAGAGGAGGAAAGAGGAGAAGAAACTGGAAGAAAGAAAATGTATTGCGAGGGAAAGAAAGCGGGACGTCGAAGTAAAAATTAAAAATTGTGGGGAAGAAAGATGTGGAGACAAGACGAGGAAAAAGGCAGAACGATAACAAGAAACCTGAAACTGGAGGGAGAAAATACGCGACGGGGAATCGACCCAGGAAGAAAGAGGATGAGGACGTAAGAGAAGATGGAAGGATGGGAGAGAAGCTGAGGTCGGATTTCTTTTTTTTTTTTTTATTCTGTTTTATTTTATTTTGATTTTTATTTGTTTATTTATTTTATTTGGCTTTATTTTATTTTATTATTAGTAGTAGTAGTATTGTTTTTTATTTATTTATTTGATTTTTTTTTTAACGGAATGCGAGAAAGGGAGCGGTGCAAAACTGGGTAAGAGACGACGACGATGACGCAAAGGGTAGCTGAGTTGAGTGGGAGAAATAGGAGGAGAAAGGAGTGAAAAGGAAAGACTGAAGCTGCCCAGAGGGTTATTGGGCATCCAACAAGCAAAACAAGCAAAGGGGGCGAGTGAATAAAAGTGTGGAAGGGGAAACTTCGTTGAACCAAAAAAATTTTTGATTGACGATGGTCGAACGACGACCCGGAAATACAAATGACGTCACTCGAGATCTTGGAGGAGTTCAAGAGGAGGAATAGGAGGAGGAGGAGGTAGTGGTAGCTCAATGTGAGATTGAGAATAAATAGGAATAAATATCAAGGGAAATTAATGAAACAAAATAAGAAGACAGGTGATGAAGAATCGGAGGAACAGTAGTATGTCTTATTGTAGTCATAGTCTTACTAGTAGTCTTAGTCAGCCTTAGTAGTAGTTTTAGCGATTTAATGAAACGGGCTTGCTGTAGATGTGCTGTGCCTTACGACACTGCCTCTGACTCAGGGCAGTGGACAAGGTGCAGGGATGACCCGTCATCCAGGAGGTGCTAAGATAAGAGGGAGGGTGGAGGGGAGTGGAGTGTATTTAGGGATGGAATGGGTGGGAATGATTTTATGCCTTTTTCTTTTTGGCTACCTCCCTTGTAAGGGGGAAAAAGCCTTGGTATATGTATGTATGTATGTTAGGTATAAGAATAGTAATACTCTAACGAGGAAAGAAAGAGTGTGAAGAACGCAGGAGAAGGAAAAGGGAAAGGAGGGACTATAGATAAGTGCGGGATGTCGAGAAAGGAGAAAGAGTTGGGTATGGATGAGGAACTTCAAGATGATCCGTGGAGAAGAGGAGAATTACGAATAAGACGAAAGAAATGTTAGGAAGAAGAGGAAGAGGAGGGTTAAGAAGGTTCAGGAGGAGAGAGGAGTGGTGGGAAAGAAGGCGTTTGTTGTTTAGTTTATTTGCGTATTTCGAAGCGAATGGGAGTTTGAATAAATGGCTGAAGTTCCTTCTTGTTCGACTTCGGATGATCACCTTAAGAAAGATGTGTAGTTAGTTGGCCAGAAGAAGTATGGGACGCCTCTGAGCTTATATGTGCGCTAATTGAGACCTTTTGTTCATTTGTATTTCGCCGCTCTTCAGGCATATAAACACATGCAATGATAAATTATGTATCGTTGTAAAAGAAAATAGGGAATAGATTCCGCCCGGTTCTCTTGGAAGTCTTTCTCCTTTTTGACGATGACGCGCCTTACGTCTTGCTGGCTTTGAGATCGACAGAGCCCCTTTGTGTGGCACTAGTTCCACACAAGGTGAACTCTGACCTAACTATTGAGAGTCGGTATGTTTCCGGTCTTGGTGGTAGAAAGTAGTAGTAGTGGTGGCGATGGTGGTAGTGATGGTTGTGGTGGTGGTGGTGATTGCTGTTATTTGCCGATTGTTATATTTTTTGGACACCGTTCATAAAACTTTTTCCAAAGGTTTAATTACATAAATAGATAATAAATATACTGTAGTTTCTATCGTTTGTTACATTACCTCGGAGAGGGGATCTACTCCCTGGATGCTCTGCTTACACGATCCTTTATATTCATGACTGAGCCGCAATCCAGTCGGTCGCTCAGTTGGACAGAGCCTTAAGGGGCATTTAGACGGCCAAACAGTTTGACAAACCCGGTTTGTCAAACAAGTGTTTGAAGTGATGTTTGACCGTGTGAATAGGGTATTTGGTTGTCAAACACATTCGACAAACGTGTTTGACGACCAAATACCCCATTCACACGGTCAAACATCACTTCAAACACTTGTCTGACAAACCGGATTTGTCAAACTGTTTGACCGTGTAAATGGCCCTTTAGGCGTGGGGGGAAGAACACATCCAGCAAAGAGGCGTGTTGCCCGTCCCAGGTACAGACGGCTCAGCATATAAAGCGTTAAACACAAATAAACAGCCAAACACACTTCAAAGGTAGTATGCAACACATAGTTAGAGACAGAGAGATTGAGGAGAAGAAGAGGATACTGCGTGTGGCGCCACCTGGATTGAGCTACTGGAAACTGAAATATTATGGTGATGCGAGTTGGGGGTCATGTAGATGGGAACGTCCAGATGGCCGTTGACGTATTTTCTTCCCGTAATATTGGTGCTATTTTACCCACGACCAGAGATTCTCACGCTCCTCCTCCCACACCTCTCCACCCCATTCCTACCTCTCCACCCCCCTATCCTTACCAGGAAGGTATTCACTAGCAATACATACCGTAGTCCCTGCGTTTTGACCTTAAGTGGATTTCAACCTTCTTGGCAATGGTCGGATTCCGGTAATATGAGATTCCAAGAGACGGGAGAGGTGGGGGTGGGGAGGGGCGGGTTATTGCCTGCATACCATTCGGAGAAGCTGGCTGGCAATATGGACTATAGGCTACCTTGAACAAACCAACCACTCACGCTGGATCGGTTTTCGGGGGACGGGAAGAAAAGTCTGTAGGAAAATGAAGTAAAAGTTGTGAGTAAAAACGGGACTATTGCCACTGAGTGCTTTTTAGGAATATCTATCAGGGCTTGTGTCGTGACTCTGGAGGTGGTATGAGCAAAGATTTGAGCTTCTAGCCTTACATCAGTATCGACCAAAAAGCGGAGGAAATGGTTGGAGACTTAGAGCGGGTTTACACGGGCAAACGGTTCGTCGAACGCGGTTCGACAGACACGTGTTTAAAGTGATGTGTGAACGGGGTATTTAGGGTTTAACCAATGTGTTCGACAACCAAATACCCCGTTCACACATACACGAGTCTGTCGAACCGCGCTCGACAAACCGTTAGACCGTCTGAACCCCCTCTTAGTTGTTGTCGGTGGCGATAGGCGAGGGGTGGGAAGATCGTGGCCGGTGATAAGGTCACAGAAAAAAATAAATGAATAAAGTCATGAGACAGTCATTGGAGGAAAGGTACAGCACCTCATAAAATGACCATCACCATTGATTATAATTAATAGTGATGGTAATTAATTGATGGTCAATAATTAATTATAATTAATGGTGATGGTCATTAATTAATGGTCAATAATTAATTATCCCCGTCTCCTCTCCTCTTTTCCCTTTCCTTATGATATTCTATAAACTTATTCTCAATATATCTCCTTCCATCCTCACTTCCTTTATATCAAAAATTGACGTTTCTTCTTCTTCGGGCGATCCAGTAGGCAGGCGCTGGTGACGACGCTGGTGCGGTTTTGCGTCTTCTCTTTGTTTTATTTTATTTTATCTATTTTATTTTATTTTATTTTGTTATATTTTATTTATTTTATTTATTCTATTTATTTTATTTATTTTATTTATTTATCTTATTTATTTGTTTACTTTTTTATTTTATTTATGTATTTATTTATTTATTTATCTATTATTATTATTTTTTTTTTATCCACATGAAGGCCAGGCTTCGAAAGTCGTGCTGCTCTTGCTGGTCGTGTCTTCCCTTAGACTTCACGTCATTCATTTGACTTCCACGTCACTGCACAGGTTTCCCACCCACACCCGCTTCTCTCCTGTCTTGCCCTTTTGCTCTTCTCGCTTTCTACTCCCACGTTCCCCTCATCATCCTCGCCTCGCCCCTTCTACACTTCCCAGTCTGTCACGCCCATTTTCCCAACCGCCCGCACGCCTCGCTTCCTTTTCCTTATTTCTCCTCCTCCTTCTCCCCCTCCTCTTCTTCCTCCTCCTCCTTCTCCTTCTCCTCCACGCCCCTCCCCTCCCGTCCCCTTTCCACTTTTCTCCTGGTTCCTCCCCCCTCCCTCCCTCCCCCCCACCCCGACACACACCACACCCCTGGTTTGACTCTTTTCTCTTGTTGTCGCGTCAGTTAGCCTCTCTGCTGCACTTGACCCTGACATGATGTGTATCATGCAGGACGGGGCGGAGGTCGAGCGAGGGGGATGAGCCAGACAGAGGCTGAAGTTCAAGGTCGCATTTTGGCTGATGATATTATGAAACGGGACGATGACGAAGACGACTACCACCACAACATAACCACCACCACCACAGCTACCATTCTACCACCACCACAACCAAATCCACCACAACCCACCACCACAGCTACCATTCCACCACCACAACATAACCACCACCACCACAGCTACCATTCTACCAACACCACAACCAAATCCACCACAACCCACCACCACAGCTACCATTCCACCACCACCACAACCAAATCCACCACAACCCACCACCACAGCTACCATTCCACCACCACCACCACAACCAAATCCACCACAACCCACCACCACAGCTACCATTCCACCACCACTACAACCAAAACCACTACAATCCACCAACACAGCTACCATTCCACCACCATCAAAACCACTACAACCTACCACCATCTCCCTACACCTACCCATCATCCACCTATTACTCACCACATACCACATACCACCACTACCAACATAAGCTGTTCCAGTGCATCACCCTTAAATGATATAGTTTAACGTCACAAACTCCTCCCATCGGAAGGCTAGGATGGTGCCCCTTACAAAGAACTTTGTTGCGTGGAATTTAATGAACCATGCCTTTGGTTCAGCTTCGCCGGTGGCAGGATTCGAACCGCCATCCCCTCGACTTTCGCCGCAAGTAACGACGTCCTAACCCGCTCAGCCAGCGAACTTCCATCACCCAAATGAGGACTGTGGTCATTAATGGGTCAAAGGCTACGGAAAAAGGAAGAGGATGATGAGGACAAGGACGAGCTGACCCAATTCCATCCAGTAAATAACAGTCCGCTCTTGGGCGGTTTGGCTGGACCGATCCTGCACAGGAGGGATGAGTAATGACCTTTTTTGGCCTTTGGCGAGGTCATCATGAACTCGAAAACGCCTCTTCCCAATTCGCTGCCTGACGGAGGACAGGCGTGGGATGAAGATCAAGAAGAGAAGGAGGAGGAGGAGGAGGAGGGAAAGGAGAGTTTTGTGTGTTCTGACATTCACGTCCAGCCTGTCTACCGTCGTGATATTCCTCTTCTCTCTCTCTCTCTCTCTCTCTCTCTCTCTCTTTCTCTCTTCCTCCTCTCTTTCTCTCCTCCCCCTCTCTTTCTCTCCTCCCCCCTCTCTTTCTCTCCTCCCCCTCTCTTTCTCTCCTCCCCCCCCTCTCTCTCTCTCTCTCTCTCTCTCTCTCTCTCTCTCTCTCTCTCTCTCTCTGTCTCTCTCTCTCTTTCTCTTCCTCCTCTCTCTCTCTCTCTTTCTCTTTCTCTTCCTCCTCTCTCTTCTCTCTCTTACCCCCTCTCTCTCTCTATCTCTATCTCTCTCTAACTCTCTTCCGTGCTGCTGTCACCACGCTATTCGCCATTTCTTGGAAAGGCTTTCTTTTTCTTTTTCTTTCGACTCCATGTAAGGATGAACAGCAAAGATGAGAGGAAAGTCATGCTAGAGGAGGAGGAACAATATGACGAAGAAAAAGAAGGCGAGGGTCATGTTCGCGTTGATGCTGATTTGATGGGAATCTAAAGAAAAAAGAAAAATGAGCATACGGAAGAGCGAGTTTTGGAAAACGAAATTTAAAAATTTGCGTTGAATATTCTTCTGCTATAAGGTGCAAACAAAAATCATAACTAGTAATGGTTAGGGAAGAAATAAGAATTTGAATGTGGTTAACTTGAAACTAGAGAACGGGTTCATCATGGACGTATTCTTCCGACAAGAATTTGTTCTCTCTAGAGTCCGTGTTGCTGGGCGCAAGAGTTGACGTCACCTCTCTCTATCCATCCATCCATCCATCCGTACATCCATCAATCCTGTGGGCCAAGCTTTGAGGTCCGAAAGCTGTTGACCTCATTTCGTAGGTGTCGCCTTGTCTCTGAAGAAAACGAAACTTGTTTTACATAACACGAGGACATCGTGGCAAACTTCGTCTATAGAATCAAGTAACGCTGTTATCCATATTGGTTAGGCAGGAAACTTGTATGCGTGTGGAAGTTAAGATTCAAAGCGACTCCATAAGTTCAGTCGATCATTTATTCATGGTTTTGGCATCACTCTCGGCATCGTTAGTAACTTTTCACTCTTTCCCGTGTAAAAAAAAAAAAAAAAAAAAATTCTCATGTGTCTGTGTCCATGCAGACTTGAGAGAATATTGATCAATTTTAAACATCCGTGGACATAAGTTGTACCGTCGTAACCTAACTTAAGATTTCATTTCTACTTTCAGCTCGGCTCCCATTAGACGTCAATAATAATCGAGCCGAGGCACCCCCCCCCCCCCCTCGGCAGTGTTTTTTTTTTTTTTTTCCTCGAAAACTTGATCATAAAGTTAGTATAATAGTGTTCTTTGATCCTCATCGATAACAAATTAATTTCATAAATACGTCATCTCAGGTGACATCATCGGCGTCAATCTTCCCGTCTACAGGGCTCAACAGTGCCTTTAGTGTCTTGGTGGTGAAAGGAGCAATTATTGTGAAGAGTGTCTTGTTTCATATCAGGCTCACGCCATTAGTGCTTTTAACGATAGATATATCAGGTTTTGTTTACCCACCAAATCCAGCGCTTAAGGAAGAAAGTAAAAATCACTGACCGATACTTAGGTCATTCTTTGGAATATTTCTGCCTAAAACAGTGTAATAAAAAGATAAAAAACAAAGATTATGACGACAACGTGAACAACTACGATGACTGAGTCGCGCAGTCCCACACTTGGGTAATGACGTCATATCGCCAGGCGATGATGAGGTCTCTCTCTCTCTCTCTCTCTCTCTCTCTTTCTTCGTGTCGACAAAGCCGTTGACGCGGTGCACTTCTCTCTCTCTCTCTCTCTTTTTTTTTTTTTTTTTTTTTTTTTTTCTTTCTTTGTCCGAACGGGTAATTGTGGGTTTCGGACGGCGATGACGAAGATAACGGTGACGCCGCGTGTTTGCTCGGCGCGTTTTGAGAAGAAAAGTATAATTGACGTGTGTATTCCTTATTTCTTTCTTTATTTCCTTCGGTTTTTTTTTTTTTTTCAACTGCAAACGCTGGTTCAGGAACCATGGGCAGAATTGTTTCGACGCCCAACTCAAAAGGTTTCAGGTTTTCCCATTTCTCTTCTTTTCGTCTGATTCTAACCCCAGGTGTTCTTTGGAAGAACGCTGACACGGGCACGGAGGGGAAGCCCCATCCAGATGGCGAGCTAAAAGATGGATGAGCCGTTACCTTTGGTGGCCCAGCACACGAAAATCCGTTATTCTTTTTCACTCCAGTTCGAATCCGGTCCTAATCCATGTCGTCATTAATCCCTGGTATTTGTTTGTTGCCAAAAAGCGCTAACCCCACCGGGCAGGGAAGGGGAAGGGATGTCTCACTCCGACGAGCTAAAAGATGCAACCTCCACTGCTAGAAATCGGATTCGCTCCCGGCCGGGTTATCATCCGCTTAAGGCGACAAAGGGATCAGTGAAAAAACGGACGGGTTGCTCATCCGTTGGCGCAGTATCCCTTGAGCTTCAATTCGCAGGTTGTGTCTCCCACACACACACACGTCTTCCCTCGAGTACAGTCACCCCTGTGGCGTCCACATCACAAACGACCGCTTTGCCACTCAAACTAACAGGTAATTGGCTACTGGAACAACCCACCTCGCTGATATCAGCGACAACTGTTAGGCACACACCGGGACAGCAGCCCTTCATGTCACGTGGCGATCGCTGATTGGCCGATCGGACTGTCGCGTGATCCCGGAGCACTTGCAGAATAAAGATGGAGCTGATTGAGACATTCGTTCCTTACCACCTTCGATCACTCAACCACGTAGTCTACCTGAGTAGCGCTCGCTAGACACCTGCCAACAACATGCGAGTAGGGAACCACCTTAGGACATCCATCTCTGTCGAAAACACGGGAACATGATCTCACTCCCGAGGTAGTTAATACGTCGCCTCAGTCTTCGGGGATGCTCGTGTAGAGAAGCTTCACGTTCAGGTCACTCCACCAAGTCCCACCTACCACAACTCCACCCCATCCATCTCTATGGCGGTGAGAAGAGCAGCATTATGTCGGTAAGGACAACTACGGTCCGCAGCCGGCCATAAAGAAGACAAACGGCCAGTTTCAGTAACCTGTTGAGGAGTGTACGTAGAACGAGAACACGAATAAGGAAATGTGTGTTGGTATGTATGTGTGGGATTCACCATGGTCTTGGATCACGTGTTGGACTCCTGATCGACACCTATTTCCCTCCCGGAAGAGAGCTCAGAGCTCATATATGACCGATCTATGGGTAATGCTGTAACCTCACACGCACACACACTCCCCGCCCACGAGAATTGGAGTAACGACTCGCAGTGCAGCGATACTGAAATTATTACAGCCCTGAACGGGATTTGAACTCGAACGGCCGTAGCAGCGGTTGCGAACACTACCACTGCGGTGTGTGTGTGTGTGTGTGTGTGTGTGTGTGTGTGTGTGTTGCCTTATGTCGTGATTTACGTAACATTGTAGATGCAAAATCAAGCTTTTCAATGATACACTCCATAACTTTTTCCTTAGTCCTTCGTCTTTTTCCACGTGAAGGCAGCCCCTACGCAGCGAATAATTTCCAACCAAAGAGAAGGGCAGTCGGGTTCAGCTCACCGCGTAATGGGACCCAAAACGAGACCTTCTACCAATATAATCACGTCTGTATGAGAAACGGCATATTAACCATACACTTTGCTTGGTCTTTATGCTCTCTCTCTTTCTCTCTCTTTCTCTCTCTCTTTTTCTCTCTCTTATCCTCTCTATCTCCCACTATCTCTCTCACCCTCTCTCTCTCTCCCTCTCTCTCTCTCTCTCCCTCTCTCTCTCTTACCCTCTCTAACTCCCACTATCTCTCTCTCTCTTTCTCTCTCTGACCCTCTCCCTCTCTCATTATTTCTCTCCCCCTCTCTCTCTCTTTCTCTATCTCTCTCTCTCTCTCTCTCTCTCTCTCTCTTTCAGTCTCTCACCCTCTCCCTCACACTAGCTATCTCTCCATTTCTCCTTTCTTTTTCTTCCTGTCTCTGTCTCTCTCTTTATATCTATCCATCGTTTTCTCTCTCGTTCTATTATTCCTCCCATTCATTGTGTGTATAATTTTCACTGTGGTCTTGGATCATGTGCTAGAATTGTGATCCACAACTATTGCCCTCCTGGAGGAGAGTTTAAAGCTTATATATGGCTCGATCTATGGATAATGCCTTACACATATACAAAAAAAAAAAAAAAAAAAAAAAAAATAATAATAATAATAATAATAATAATAATAATAATAATAAATAAACCCCATGGCCACCAGAGTTGGAGTACCGGCTCACATCACAGTGATGTTAAAAATTTCAGCCTTGGCCTGATTTTACTTATTTATTTCCAGGAGGTGCCAAGATAAGAGGGAGGGAGGAGGGTGGAGGGGAGTGGAATGTATAGGAAATGGAATGGGTGGGAGTAGTGTCTATGCCTTTTTCTTTTTGGCTACCCCCCGTGTAGGGGGAAAAACCCTTTGGTATATGTATGTATTTATTCATTTATTTCATTTTTATTTGTTTATTAATTAATTTTTTTATTTAACTTTTTATTCATTTATTTATTTATTTATTTATTTTTATTTTTTTTATTAACTTTTTATTTATTTTTTTTATTTTTATTTGTTTATTAATTAATTTATTTTTTATTTTATCTATGTATTTATCTTTTTATTTATCTATTTATTTTTATTTATTTATTTATTTATTTTCGCCTGTTCATCCATGCACTTGAACGGGGATCCTCTGAGTGGAAAATATTTTTCAGAAAAAGATGCCGGTCCCCCGTTTTAAACCAACTTTACCGTGATTCCTTCACATCACTGAGGAAAGAGAGGGAGAGGGAGCGTCACAAGACGCCTCCTGACATTTAAATACAAGTCGTAAATGATTAGAACTTATAATAATGTTCCTTATCAAGAATTGCGTTCAAAACCGGAGCGCTGGCTTTTATTTGAAAAGAACGAAGAATTCATATTTCGTATGGGAAAACTCTGTGAATGTTTTATTTTTTCGATAAAGGAGTGACAGCCTTTGGAATCAGAAAATACAAAGAAATTTTATTTCGGTCCGCCGAACATTTTTATCTGAAGGAATAAAATCCAATGTTCGTCTATTTTACTTTCAAAAGCATTATAGAGATTTTTTTTTCTAATAACTGATGGTAAAAACAGCAATGGTATGAGTATATTTTTTTTATATATATTTAGTAATCCCAACAAATGACAAAAATCGTATCCCTGCTTTCCCATAGACTTTCCCGTTGCAAGTAAATTGATCTGAAAAAAGTTTATATTTTTGTTGCTCTCTCTCGTCTCTATTTTGGCGATATTCTACCCGTCAAAAGTTTACTTTTTTCTCTCTTTCGTTAACTATTTAATTCTTTTTCTTCTTCCTGAGTCGAAATGGCTTTTCGTCGTTGACTTGACTGACGTCATGTCGTCGTGGTCGTCGTCGTCATAGTCGTTGTCACTATCGCCAAAGTCGTCGAAACCATGACTACATACCACTTCCATCGGCACCACTTCCACCATCGCCCCTACCACTACCACAATCATCCCTACCACCACCACTACCACCACCACCATTACCACTACCTTACCATCGCCTATACCACCACCACCACCCTTCGAACATCTTCCCCATTCCTGTTGCTTAAGAAGGTACGGCCCTCAGACTTTATTTTATTTTGTGGTCGGTCGGTTGGTCAGCCACTTGTCAGGCACTTTTCCTCTCCTCCTCCTCCTCTTCTTTCTCTTCCTCCTCTTCTTCTTCTTCCTCCTCTTCCTCCTCTTCCTCCTCCTGTCCTGCCTCCCTCTTGCGAGACTAAAAATATTTCTTTTCTTTCTTTCCGCGCCTGCAGGAAGGACGTCTTACATCTCCGGAAGTTTCGTTCTCGTCACCCCGGCTGTCGTCCTCCTCCTCTTCCTCCTCCTCCTCCTATTTCCTTCCCATACTTATCTTATTCTTCCACTTCCTCCTACTCCATCCTCCCCATACTCCTCCTCCTCTTCTTCTTCTTCCTCCTCCTTTTCGTCCTCCTGCTCTTCCACCTCCCTTTTTGGAGTCCTTGATGGTGCTACTCCCGAGGGAGTGTCTTCGGGACCACATCCTTCTTCTTCGCCTTCTGTCCACATTGGATCGGTCCCTGGAGCGGCAGCGTTTCTTGGGTCATCCTGGACTCGATTGATGACCAAAATGTGGGTTGCTTCCTCACTGCATAGCCTTCATTTTTATTTATTCGTTTATTTATTCATTCATTCAATTATACCTATTCATTGATATGTGTGTTTATTTGTTTATTCATTTATGCATTTATTCATTAATTTATCTGTTTTTTTTATTTAAATGTTTAGTTATTTATTTGTTTATTTGTTTGTTTTTTAATATTTATATCCGTCTCGTACCTTGTCTTTTCCCCACTTTCTCTAGATCTCTCTCTCATTCTATCTTGTATGTCTGTCTGCACACACACACACACGCACGCACACACACACACACACACACACACAAAATATGCATATGCAGAACCGTGTGTTTGGAGTGAGCTAGTTCCAGGATATTCTTAATATCTGTACATTCATTGCATGTGAGCGCACGTTGTACCCAAACGAATGTACCAAAGCCCGGGTTGCCTGTACACGCGCACATGTACACGTACATTTACATGACGCAGTTGGCCTCACTAGAAATTCAAATTGTGTTGAATTGCAGACTGGCTCCACGGACCTCCATTTTCACGTTCTTCCCTGAAGGAATTTGGAAATTCTTCTTCGCATTTCTTGGGTGCGTATTCGGCGGACGATAACACCGGTGGTGAGAGCGAAAATGGTGTTGGTGGCTGTGGTCATGGCGATGGTGGTGATGGCATCGGATGATGATGATGATGATGATGGTGTTGGTTGTGGTAGTTGTGGTGGTGATGATGGTGTTGGTTGTGGTGGTGGTGATGATGATGATGATGATGAAGTAATGTCGATGGTGAAGATGGAGAACCATTATCATCCATTGTGATTTTGGAGACTGGAGTGGATTCGGTTAAGACGTAAGGGAAAAGGAGGGAGAGAGAGAGAGAGAGGGAGATTGGCTGAGGGTGGAGGTGGCAATGAGACTTTGGACCTGAAAGATGGAGAAAAGGTGGTGGAGGAGATAGACGAAGGAGAAGGAGGAGGAAAAGTAGTGGTCATGATATATTACCTCCTTCTCGTCACACTTTCATCCCCCCCCCCTTTATTTATTATTAAAAAAAAAAAATTCTCGGAATCTGTGTTTGCCCATCAGTAGCCACGATTCATATTCCTGTCCACTGTCCACACATGCACACACGCACAGACACACACACACACACACACACACATATATATATATATATATATATATATATATATATATATATATATATATATATAAAGCACGGGAATGCAATCCACATGTGAAATGAGACCGTCGTGTGATCTCTCACCCTCTCTCTCTCTCTCTCTCTCGATGTTGTTGTTGTTGCCGCTCTGTTTCTTGTTAAAGCAACCCCTGAAAATTAGTTTTAGTAATGAGGAATGAGATGCCAGAGGTAGACAGCGTCAGAGTAGCCCTACTGCCTTTGTTTTTCTTCGGCCTCCGCCTGGTTTCCTTTCATCTTGAGCTGCTCCAGGAAAGTGCGTATGTGTGTGTGAGTGTGTGTGCGTGTGTATGCACACGTGTCTTTGTGTATGTAGTTGTGTGCGTGGGTGTGTGTGCGCACGTGTATGTGTGTGCGTAGTTATGTGCGTGTGTACGTGCGTGTTTGATTGCATGTGGGTGTGCGCACGTGTATGTGTGTGTGTCCGTGCGTGCGTGTGTGCGTGTGTATGCACGCGTGTCTTTGTGTGTGTAGTTGTGTGCGTGTGTAATTGTGTGTGTGCGTGTGTGTAGTTGTGTGTGCGTGAGTGTGAGTGCGCGCGTCTGTGTGTACGTATATGTAGCTGTGTCTGCGTGTGTGTGTGTGTTTGTGTGTGCGTGTGTATGTGTATGTGTATATGTTAATGAGTTTTGTACTAAATGAGCTTTTGTAACGGGCCACGTCCAGCAGAATGAGTTGGTGTTGGGAGCCTGTAATGTCATTTTAATGTTTCATAACGATGGGTTTGTTGCTGTCCATAGGTTAAACAGGGGCGTTTCTTTTCGCTCGTTGCAGAATGATTGGTTTCAGTTATTTGTTTTCCCATCTCTAATGTCCAAAGCTGTTGACACGAATCGGAGCAATTTGCAAATATTTTTACGTTTATTGCGATAATTATTTTTCGGGTCCAGAGTTATGTCGATTGTGTCAACAGCCTATAGCCCAACCCTGTGGAAAGCAGCCGGTCATCCGTCTAATTATTTGACTATTTTCTTTCTCTTTTGTCAAAAATTTGGTTCTTAAAAGCAAAGGATTATATCGGTTGTGTGTTCGTGTGTGTGTGTGTGATTCACCATTGTCTTGGATCACGTGTTGGACTCGTGATCGACAGCTATTTCCATCCCGGAAGAGAGTTCAGAGCTTATATATGACCGATCTATAGGCAATGCTATACCCACGAGGGTTGGAGTAAGGACTCGCAGAGCAACGATACTAAAATTATTTCAGCCCTGGGCGGGATTCGAACCCGTACCACCGTAGTGGCGGCCGGGAAATATACCACTGCGCCACGAGTTGCGTGCGTGCGTGCGTGTGTGTGTGTGTGTGTGTACGCGTGTGGGATGGTGAAGGAACTCCACGAGATTATATGGATCGCGATGAAAAGAATAATGATTTTTTTTTTTTTTTTTTTTTTTTTTTTTTTTTTTCAGTGATGACCCATATAGGGTAGCTTTGTCTCGGAGAGCTCAGACATACAATACACTTTGGGGACTATCACATTTTATTGTTGGACAGTAATCAGGCTTGGCGTTATCAGAAACATAGGTCACAAAGGACTTGTTCCAAGACTCTGTGTTTGTGATTTGGAGTTAAAGAGTATCATTGTTCTATTTTGAGAAGAGACAGGTACTGTGCTCTAGCCTCGAGGTATGGTTTGGGGGTTGGAGTTTGTGGGGTGTCGGGTAATACAGTACATATTTGTGGGGAAATACATGCGGTGGTATTCTTTAAAAAAAAATCTCTCCTTGTATAAATATTGTATAAATCCTTGGAAGGGAAAGATTTATGTATGGAAAGATTTTTTTAAGAATACCACCGTAAGAATCTTACGGTGGTGTTCTTAATAAATATTCCTTTATACAAATCTTGTAGAAATTCTTGGAAGGGAAAGATTTATCTCTGGAAACAATTTTATTAAGAATACCAACGTAAGAATCTTGCTGTGTTATTCTTAAAAAAAAAATCCTTATATAAACCTTTCCCTCCCAAGGATTTATAAAAGATCTATATTAGGAAAGAATTTTCTAAGAATACCACCGTAAGAATATTATAGTGGTATTCTTAAAAAACTCTTTCTTTATTTAAAGCTTTCCCTTCCAATAATTCATTTAAGATTTATATAAGGAAATATATATATTTTAAGAATGCCACCGTTAGCTTTCCTTTCCTTCTTTCCCTCCAGTTCTCAGACCTTACTTCGTCCCTCCGTCTTTGTGCTTCGCAGGTCCTGACCCGAACTTAACTTCAGACGGTCTTAGTTCATCTCTTGACCTTCAAGCTGGCAGACTCTTGCTCGCCTCTCCCTTCCTTTCTTCACGAATTATCTTCCTTTTTCTCCGCCTAGCGGAGCCTTAATCTACCTCATTAAAGACTCTTACTTTTTCCCATTTTGAACACATGGTTCTTTATTCGCCTACTGATTTGATTCACCTTCGCAAGACCTTCAACATTCTCAGTACAGTAGTTGTATCAATACAATGCAAGCCTCGTCCTTATGAATCACTGTTCAGAGTAGGTGAGGACACACTGGCTAAGAAAGAGTTTAGTTTGTAGGAAGTTTACTTCTAGAGACTATGCAAACCAACCCCGGAAAACCGTTTCAGTCGTTTCTGGAACGATGCTCAAGATTCCCCTGGACTTGAAAGAGGCCTCTTCTTTCGCAGTACGTAAATCATCTTCGAAAATTAACCCGTCAGTTCGCGAGCCGACCCCTGGACTGCATATGCGGTCGTCATGTTTCAGCCGAGAACGATGGTTTCATGAAATTAGTCTCAGCAGACAAGAAGATTTTTTTTTTTTTTTCAACGCATCAATTTGAAAACAGCTCTTCGGCCGAATGAAATCGTTTGCCATTATCTAAAGCCAAAACTGGTCACGTGATGTCTCCATATTTCGTATTGATATAGTACAGCTTGTTTGTTATATTGCAGCCCCAGGTGCCGACTTATATAAACATAGAGCTGCTATTGTTATGCAGTTATCATCCTGAGTGCCTTGATGGTTTCCCCTTAAGCCCTTCTCACCAGTTGTTGCTTCATTCCCTGACTCCAGTGGAGGTCAATATCCTTGTATGTGTAACAGATGAAAGAGTCATGGCCCGGTCATATAGATGGAGGTAGCTTCCGCTCCGGTCCAGATTTTCATTGGTTATATTTTATTTCTACTTCTTGTTGTTGTCGTTGTTGCCATTGTTGTTGTTCTTCTTCTTCTTTTTCTTTTTCTTCTCTTCTTCTTCCTCTTCTTTTTCTTCTTCCTTTTCTTCTTTTTCTTTTTCTTCTTCATCTTCTTCTACTGTTCTTCTTCTTCTTATTATTATTATTATTGTTATTATTTTTCTTCTCCTTCTTCTTCTTCCTCTTCTTCGTATTCTTTTTCTTCTTCTTCTTCCTTTTCTTCTTTTTTTTTTTCTTCTTCATCTTCTTCAGTCTTTTACTTCTTCTTCTTCCTTCTTCATATGGCCAGTGCATGGGCTAGGCAGTTTGCCTTCATTGATTCCAAAATGGGGGTGGGGTCATCGGGTGAAATAGTGGAGTAACGGTGGCTATTACCGTGAATGCCCGGTAAGGTATTCGTCCTGTCTGTAAACAGTCGAACTGTATTATTGTTTGTTGACTGTGCATTTGGTTTTGTTTCCTGTAAGCGGATAGTTGAAGTAAATGAAATTCGTCTGGTTTTTGGTTAAGATGTGTAAGCTGTTTACATCGTTATTAGATTCGTTTAAAATGTTTAAAGAGATTTATCAATCCATAATCAATACTGACAAGCATCCTTTTCTTATCTAAGAGATTCGTCTTTCTCCTCCTCCTCCTCCTCCTCCTCCTCCTCCTCCTCCTCCTCCTTTTCTTCCTCCTCCTCCATCTACTTCTCATCGTCCTCCTTTTCCTATTCCTCCTTCGCCTTGTCCTTTTATTTTTTCTCCTCTCTCTCCTAATTCTCCTCTAAGCTACCCCTCTTCTCCCTCCTCCTCCTCTTTTTCCTCGTCATCCTTTGCTTTGTCCTTCTCTTTTTCCCCTTCCCTCATTTCTTCCTCTTCCTACTTCGCTTCCTCCTCTTTCTCCACCTCCTTCGCCGCTCCCCCTCATTCTTTGTACTCAAGGGAGGGAGTCAGGGAGGACGGAGCGTTGTTGATTTAAGAGTTTGTCGAGTTAGCCGACGATTCCGCGTCTCCAGAGAGACACAAGTGGCTCCCGAATGGAGTCCTGAGGGACTCGTCCAAAAATCCTCTTTATTGTGTGTGTCCGTCCATGTGTGTGTGTGTGCGTCCGTGTGTGTGTGTGTGTGTGCACGCGCGCGCTTATTTTTGTGGGTCATGTCGTTTTTTATTTTTTCAAAATAAATGTGCTTACATTACGTAATTTTGTAACATGCCTTGCTTCAATTCTAACTTGAAGAATATAGAACACATTGTTGTAAGTTATTTCGTGTAACTACACTTAAAAAGAATCAAATAATGTTGATTATACGGTATATCACAAACGATGTGATACGAAAGTCAGATTCACTCTCGATTGAATTCAGATCACAATCTATTTTTGTAGTAAACAGATCAAAACAAAACAACGTTGATATGAGTACATGAATATGTAGTAGTATTCCTAAATTATGTGAAATTTACTTGTCTCCATTTGTCATTGGTTTCTATATTGAATTCAGATACCTATTGGATTAGGAGACTTCTCCAGCTGATTGTATGCGGTAGTTGGGCCTCAGCGGCCTCATCCGCATCGAGTTCGAGTCTTGGTCTTGTTGCCAAATCGAAGAGGACGTGTTCCTTCTGCCACACTAGGGGAGGACGAGTATATTGCGCTTTGGCAGGGAAATTGCACTGCACGACTTGTGTGCGTCAGTGTGGTGGCGCCTGAATTATGCTGTCACAAACGTATGCACACACACACACACACACACACACACACACACACACACACACACACTATTCACATATAGCAGACAAAAGGGGATTTTTCTTATTTCGAGCCTTGGTGGGTAGATGTATTGCGAATTATGAAAAGCAAAACTCCTTGGCATACATAACAGAGGCTCCTTAAACTCTTTAAACATTGACTATGAAGGTTTTATATTTCCCCAAATAGACCCTCCAAGTCGTGGTGGCCTTTTTCTTTCTGCCAGTAAACTCAAATTCACGACGTAGATCCTCGTCTCTTCTCCATAAATTCGAGGCTTCCCTCGTGACGCGGAGGAAATTCAAATTGAAAGCCTTAGTAAAACAATGGTACTACTACGAAGCAAATCCACAAAGGGCATTGTACTCCGGTAGGTAGCACAAAAGTACTATATCAAGCCGCAGACCTCTCAAGCGGAGGAGAGGGCGAAGTCGGGGTTGGGGGGAATCTTGGTCGATGAGATAAGAGAAGTCTTAGCAGTGGTTCCTAGCCTTTTTCAGTGGCAATACCCCTTGGCATCTCAAATAAATTAATAAATGAATTAATTAATAAAAAAAAATCTCGTACCCCCCATGCAATATAAATAAGATGCAAACATATGAAAAGGATTAGTGATACAAACCTGGTTTTGCTTTCTCGTGGTAAATATACAGTGCCATTACACTGGGGGTATCATGTCTCGTACCACCAGGTTTAAGGTTTCGTACCCCTTTGGGGGGTTCAGGTACCCTAGGTTAAGAACCACCGTCTTAGAGCGACAGGAGGGGGAGGAGGAAGAGGAGAGGAAGGAGGAGGGTGTCTCGACGGCCACCGACCTCGAGGAGCTGAATGACCAACAGCATTCTTCGGACGTCAAAACTCACCTGATTGGGGGTCGTCGAAGGGATGAAGAACCTCGTTTGACATGAGAATGCCAGGAGACTCTGCTGGTGATGAGGTCTTTTGAAATTGGTAGAGGCGGTTATCGACGATTAAAAGCGGTTAAATTCGTTAAACCCTGGCAGACTGATGTGATCATCGTAGGTTGATTGAAAGACGCCTGGCAGAAAAAGGACGTTAAGTAGAATTTTCGGTGATTTCATCAATCATTGGTCACAAAGTGTTTTATTCAGCAGAGTGAGAACTGAAAAAGTATTTTTTTACACTATAGGTACAGTGTATGTATACAGTACATATATATATATATATATATATATATATATATATATATATATATATATATATATATATATATATATATATATATATATATGAGCATAAGAATGAAGAAGACTGCAAGAAACCAGAAGGCTTACACTAGGCAATCCCATGTCCATTACCATCTATCACCCTCATCCATAAAGTTATGTAATCTTCTAAAATAGCCGATAGTTTGAGCGCTCACCACATGGTTACTAAGTCTATTCCACTCGTTAACCACTCTCCTTCTCTCTCTCTCTCGCTCTCTCTCTCTCTCTCTCTCTCTATATATATATATATATATATATATATATATATATATATGTGTGTGTGTGTGTGTGTGTGTTTATTATGAGCATGTGTGCACAATATATCGAATGGTTTACGAGACACGTTAAACCCGTCTATTAGCTGGAAGAAATCGTCGGGTGTTAGTCTGAACAAGGTTTGAGATGGATTTTGGTTCAGTCATCCTGGAAGAGAGGCGTGAGCCATCAACAGAACGAAGTATTGATCAGTATGCTGTAATGTCTTTCTGTTGATTATCTTGTTTGATTTTTTTTTTTTTTTTGCTCCGCGTCCGACCTCGCTGTGGACCGATAGCTCTCCTGTAGGTATCCATACTTTGCCATTGTGAACCATTGACTCACTTGGTCCAGACAGACAGTTTCTACACTGAGAACTGACAAAAGGGGTCAGGGAGGGAAGGAAGAAAAGACCGGAAGAAAACGACGCGTGCTTCAGTCGAAAGACGCCGCCCAACCGAATCTGGCCCAAGTTCTCCAACTGTCGACGCATTCAAATACTTCGGAGTCTTTGATTTCCGTTGCAGTTCGACGGGATTCTTTCCCGGTCAGCCCGGCGGGGGCTGTGATTTATTGGGTGGTCTCTGCTCTCAAGTTCACGGGTTTTCTAAAAGACTACTTACCTCGCCGAAGCCAGTTTCCCCCATTAAAAAAAAAAAAAAAAAAAAAAAAAAAAAAAAAAAAAAAAAAAAAAAAAAAAAAAAAAAAAAAAAAAAAAAAAAAAAATTATATATATATATATATATATATATATATATATATATATATATATATATATGAGTACAGAGGAAAAATGGATGAGTAATCTAAGTATTGAATACGAAAGAAAAATATATAGATGAAGATCTGAATTTCACTATATGGCTAGAACACGTTTGTAAACAGTTTGAATAGTTATCAAGACTTAGTACTTTTACAAGTGATAAATAAAATATTGAAGGTCTTACTGTGTGAAAAGATGTAAAACATGAACTGGGTACATGGGCAGACATACAATAAGCATTTGTGTGTGTTGGGATGGCAAGGAACGAAAAAACGTGGATCACATACAGAAAAGATGCTAACTGGAGATGATGAAGGAAGGGGAGGGGACGAGGAGAAGAAGATCCGAACTCGGGCCATGGCCGAGTGGAACAAACTTGATGGGAGAGGAGACGCGACGCAACGTCAGGACTGACGAATTAAACTCCATATGAGGACGGAGCTTTTATTTGTACGACGTTTCGCTTATTACAGATAAACGTCGTACAAGTAAAGGCTCCGTCCTCATATGGTGTTTAACTCGTCAGTCTTGTCGGCAACTGCTACTTTCATGAAGACTGACGGGGGGGGGGGGTTGAGCCCATGGCAGAGAATCAACCAGGAAGTTGACCTCGGGTCATGGGGGCAAGCGCAGACAAAGGAGTGGAGTAGAATATTCATCATCTGGATGGGATCATTAGAGGGAAGGGAAAGGGCCTTGGTTGAGGGCCACGGAAGGGGAGGGTCTTCGGGAATGGCACCAGAGGGACACAGAGAGAAATATGGGTCAGGGGGACATTTGAAAGCGTTCCAGGAGAAAGAAGAGTGCCAATAAGCGCACGCTCACCTTTTTTTTTCTTGTGTGTGTGTGTGTGTGTGTGTGTGTATGTGTGTGTGTGTGATCGTGCATGCGTGCGTGTGTGTGTATGTGTATGTTTGTATGTGTGTCTGTATATAAGTGAGTGTGTGTGCGTGTGCGTTGTGTATGTGTGTGTGTGTGTGAGAGAGAGAGAGAGAGAGACGGAGAGAAAGGGAGAAACAAAGAGAAAAAGAGAGAGAGAGAGAGAGAGAGAAGACCTTGTCTGAGACCTAGACTTGGAGACTTGGGAATAAGGAGGGTTCTTGTGTGTGACCATCATGAGAAAGAAGTCACGGTTCCAAGAAACTGAGGAGCAGAAGACTAGAGTGGAGGAGGAGGAGGAGGAGATAGTGGGGTATAGAATTAAATCGAGCCTCTGCGAAAAGGAAAATAATCTGAGATGGAGGAGTATGAAAATGAACGAAGAAAAATGTGTTGGAAACGAAAAGAAAAAAAAATCAAGAATCCCTTTTCTCAACCTCTTCCCCCTGCTGGTCTTCACATCCAATCGACCCCCTGAATGGTTAGGAGGAAATGTTAGTGTGTGAGGACCTGTGGTTGCCTCCATTGGCGTCGAGTTTGGTTGCGTGAGCAAAGAAAATTATTTTTTGAGTGGCTATTAGTT
>NC_134812.1:3812781-3820281 GCF_046742065.1 Oratosquilla oratoria | reverse complement strand
ATACATACACATTTACTCTTACACACATACTCGCTTACACTTAGGTGTGTATGTGCGTGTTTTTTCTTGTTTTCTTTTTTTTTCTTTTTTTTATTCATATCATCACATGTGCATACACGCGCACATACACACACATTTACACTTACACACACATATACACACTAAGGTGTGTACGTGCGCGGTATTTTTTTCCACTCGTTTTCTTTCCGTTTCTATATTTCTATTTTGTTTTTCTACGTATCATCTCCGTTTTCTGTCCACCGATCCCATCACATCGAAATCAATATTAAGTATGCCAAGACTTTGTAATGAAGATAACTGATGATGTCACGTGATCCAGAGGGAAGCAAGCGAGGGAAAGCTGTTAACTCATAATATAAAAACCAAGAAAGGAATGATGACAAAAAAAAAAAAAAAAAAAAAAAAAAAAAAAAAAAAAAAATGAGAAGTGACGAAATTTCTCGTGGAATCAGACTTGAGGACGAAGGGGAGGAGCTAAGTCTAGGAGACACCCGGCGAGGGGTTGGAAGTTGACTTTGAATAAGAAAATAAAATAAAATAAAATAAAAACCCGGAAATTGCCGGTTTTATATAAACACAAGAAACGTGAAGGAGGAATTTTTATTTGTTTAATTCTCCTTTTTGTTTCCCTTCTTAGTTTTATTCCTCTTCCCTTTCATCTCCTTTTTAACGTCTTCCTATTGTTCTCGTCCTCCTCTTTCTCTTCCTCCTCCTCCTCCTCCTCCTCCTCCTCCTCCTCCACTTCTTCCTCTTTCTCTTCTTCCTCCCTCTCGTCCTCCTTTTTCTCCTCCTCTTCCTTCTCCTCTTCTTCTTCTTCTTCTTCCTCCTTCTCGCCCCCCTTTTTCTCCTCTTCCTTCTCCTTGCCCTCCTTTTCCTCGTCCTCCTCCTTCTCGTCCTCCTTTTCCTCCTCTTCTTCCTACTCCTCACCCTCTCCTTCCTCGTCCTCCTCCTCCTCCTCCTCGTCTTCGTCTTCTTTCTGTTCGTCCTCTTCTTCCTCGTTCTCCTCCTCGTCCTCCTCCTCGTCCTCCTTTACCTTCTCCTCGCACTCCTCTTCCTCGTCATCCTACTCCTCCTTCTCGTCCTCGTCTTCCATCTGCTCATCCTCCTCTTCCTCGTCCTCCTTTTCCTCCTCCTCTTCCTTCTCCTCGCCCTCCTCTTCCTCGTCCTCCTCCTTCTCCTCGTCTTCCATCTGCTTGTCCTCCTCGCACTCATCCTCGTCTTCCTTCTTCTTCTTCTTCTTCTTCTTCTTCTTCTTCTTCTTTTCCTTTGACCTCTTCAGATAACCGGAGGGAAGATAAACGTTGAAGCGCGTTGAGCCAGGAATATACTTATGAGAACGATACTTTCACATAATTTTTTTTTTTTTTTTTTTTTTTTTTTTTTTTTCTTGCATTTATTACCTGGGCTTGCTCCAATGCATGACAATTGGCACAATTGTTGTCATTCATTCCTTTTATTGTAGTTCAGTTTGAAGCTATAGTTTTTATTTATTAATTTATTATTATGATTTTTTTTTCCGCATCCGACCTAGATATGGACCAAAAGGTCTCCTGTCGGCATGCTCCGCCTTTGTAATCCTTTGTAATCCTTTACTGAGAATCTCGGCAAAAAGTTGGAGGTGAGGTGTTTTCACTTCCGGGCAGCATCCGGAAGAATAAATTGGGTTTTAGATCGTTCATCGTGTGACACAACTGAAGAAAGAAAAAGGAGAAGATGCAAAAAGAAAAGAGAAGTGATGAGGTAAACAGCTAACAAACATGTGTCTGTAAATATGAATGTGGATGTTCATGTGTATGCAGAGTGAGAGAGAGAGAAAGAGAGAGAGAGAGAGAGAGAGGAAGAGAGAGCGACGAAGGATGTGGGAATAGATGATAGTCATCCAATTCTATGTAAATATAATGAAGTACGTACGAGTATTACTCCACAGAGATGCATCATCCAACTTGAAGTCACACACAATATTGTATTGCTGGTGGGCGAATTGATTGTCTTACAAAGGATTACAAAGGAGGAGCATGCCGACAGGAGACCTTTTGGTCCATAACTAGGTCGGATGGAAAAAAAAAAAAATAATAATAATAATATTAATAAAAATAAATAAATGGAATAAAGTAAAATTAAATAAGTGATAATAAATAAATAAAATTATAATAATGATAAATAATTGAATAAATAAATTAATAACTTTGACGAGAAGCGTGATAGCGTGACGGGAGCTTCACCGGAGACAATATTCTCGCTCGTGTCAACAGACACTCTCAGATGCTTATGAGCTGTAGTCACGTGTAGCCTGTGGTTGGTTGCTATCGCGACTCTTCCGCTGATGAGACGAGACCCCGTCTTAATGATGCTGAAAGGTACGGAGATGAATAATTCAGACTCTTTTCTTGGATTCTTTGTATTTCAGTTTCAGAGTGCAGGATCAGACTGAAGCTGAGCGCTCCTTTGATATCGGAGACATTTGGGTGATGTCGATGAATGATGCAGAAAGGTGATGGTCATCAAATGAGGTGGGGAGAAAAGCTCAGCGTGATGAACAAAAATGCCCATCCGTGTGTTCGTGTGCGTGAGTGTGTGTATCTGTGTGTATGTGTGAGTGTGTGTATCTGTGTGTGTGTGTATGTGTGTGTGTGTGTGTGTGTGTGTGTGTGGCGCGCTTGCGGGTGTTAAAGTGTGTGATTCACCATGGTCTTGCATCACGCGTTGGATTCGTGATCGACAGCTATTTCCCTCCCGGAAGAGGGCTCAAAGCTCATATGTGACCGAAATAAGTAATGCTGTGACCTTACACGCACACACACCCCAACTCCCCGCCCACGAGAGTTGGAGTAACGACTCGCAGCGCAGCGATACTGAAATAATTTCAGCCCTGGGCGGGATTCGAACCCGGACCGCCGTAGTGGCGGCCGCGATCGCTAGCACTGCGCCATCGAGTGTGTGTGTGTGTGTGTGTGTGTGCGCGCGCGCGTGCATGCGTGCGTTTTTCAAGTGGTTTCTTCTTAATTTCGAGGTTTGTTTATCATATGCAACTGTAATATTCTGTACTTGTGTACCTGACTAGAAGATCAGACGAATCATTCGAGCGCCGGCACTCCTCCTGTATAATTCTCATTGAAAGGTTTTATGAACCGCTGTTGCATATGAATATTTTAACTCATGTAAACAAAATATCAAACTTTTAATCACAAACGCTCAGTGCATCATGTCATTTCTTTCAGACCAGAACGCCGAGTGGACAAACACTGCTTCAGTTCTGTCTGAAATTAATTACTCGTATATTTATGTTTGTTTGTTGATTATTATAATAAGTTGTTTACATTTTCTGTTCTCACATAAAGATTATTATGACGTATTGTTTGGTAATATATATAAAGTATAGAATTGTTGATATCTGCCAAAGCAATATTATTGCTTTATTATTTGCTGTCTCGGTAAATCATGTATACACAAACACAAACTTCTGCTAAGTACGAGCCGTGTTATAGGCGTGTCTTTTTTCAATTATATTCGGTGGTTTTCTTGTTCCACGCTTGGGCGCCATGCCCTACACGAAGAGTGATTAATCATGAATGAAGTCTTGGAGAATTCAGGTGTGGTGCAATATGGACGAACCTCCATGGAAACGGGCGCTCGTGGCTGGGGCTGGAGGGTGGGGCGGAGTATGTGAGTGACCTGATTTTTTTTTTTTTTTTTTCTTTTATTCACCTTGGTCTTTGATCTTTTGGATCACGTGTTGGACTCGTGATCGACAGCTATTTCCCTCCCGGAAGAGAGCTCAGAGCTCGTATGACCGATCTATGGGTAATGCTATGACCTTACACACACACCCAACTCCCCGCCCACGAGAGTTGGAGTAACGACTCGAGGCGCAGCGATACTGAATTAATTTCAGCCCTGGGCAGGATTCGAACCCAGTACCCCCGGTACCACCGTGCTGAGAGTCTGAGCCTCTACCAACTGCGCCACCGAGTCGTGTGTGTGTGTGTGTGTGTGTGTGTGTGTGTGTGTGTGTGTGTGTGTGAAATGTCACTCCCACGGGCTTTGTTTGAGCCCGTGCGTTGGTGTTTTGGGGAGAGACACCTTGCAGAGAGGAGGTGGGATGGTGTAGCTAGTCAGAGGAGCATGAAGGGGGACAGTGGAAAAGAGAGGCTACAGCTGTTAGAGCGGCGGCGGACGCTCTAGTAGCTGGCGGAGCTCATAGGAGCTTTGGGTGCTGCAGAGGCGGCTCACAAGACCTTCAGGGGGCGTGACCTGATAGATGGCGCCCGGGTGAATGAGGAAGAGGAGGAGGGGAGATATTCTAGAGCAGTGTTTTCCCACCTCTTTTTCAGGCGACCCCAAAATAATCCTCGTGATATGACCGCGAACCCACCAATCTATCTGTATACATATGTGTTAATTTATATGTCTAGTTGTTGACTGTAAAATGTAGGGGACAATTATGATAAATGTATGTGTAAGAAAGGTAATGTAAGGTTATAAAAGACAAAGTTAACGTCATTGAATTTTATTATAGCAATATGAATTTGGAAGCTTGATATTAATCCAGCATACAAAATATCTTGGCGACCCCAGTATAGACATTTGGTGACCCAAGGATTGGGAAACTGTTTTACAGTAAGAAACAGATAAGATTTTCTGTGGGTCAGGCTGCGATGTGTGTGTGTGTGTTTGTGCACGCCATTAATGCGGTAGACCATTGTGAATGACTGGGTCGGGCTTGTCGATCCCAGTGGTAAGGTATGTGATGTAGCTGAAATATGGTACCCTAGATTGTAGTGTGTCAGAAACGTGGTAGGTCAGGCTTTCGTACAAGCAGTGTAACCAACCCATGTTGCAACTACCACACGGGAAGCTACATACACCAACATACGAACGAATAGCTATCCACTCCCTAAGGCAAGCGACCATCACATGATCAGGGCGTGATAAGAGCTAGTACCCAATTAAATTATCTCCAACGCACCAGACCATGGTCACGCACACCAAAAGAAAACAGAAATGCAGCCTCACATAAGCGTGACGATCTTAACAGCAGTTGTACCTGAAGAGCAGAATTTGTAAAGGGGACAGACTCCAATAAAGAAGAGAAAGAAGTTGTGCCGAGCGTGCGCTCCGCACCCGCCCCGCTGCAGGGCAGAAGTCGAGCCTAACAAAAGCTGCTCTCTGAAAGCCTTCAGAGCCCGAAAAGAAGCCGGTTAAGCTCGTTAATATCGAGTCAATATTTGTCCCTGAATAATGGCTCCTACCCAGTCGAAAACAACAAACATCCTTGGAGAAAAGGAGAGACAGAAGAAAAAAAAAGTAAATGTCTAAGTATAGCAGG
Organism: Oratosquilla oratoria; assembly: GCF_046742065.1. NCBI lineage: Eukaryota > Metazoa > Arthropoda > Malacostraca > Stomatopoda > Squillidae > Oratosquilla > Oratosquilla oratoria. The sequence goes on along the minus strand of NC_134812.1, from coordinate 3,814,934 downwards.
AACGTCTTTACAGATGAATGTAAGGGCAAATGCGCGTGCGCACGCACATAAACCACATATATACACCCAACGCACGCACGCAAGTACGCTCGCATGTCCATATACATACGAACATACATATTCGTACATACATACGCACGCATGCATAGGTAGAAAGGGTCTTCAGCTAAATCAAATTTTCGGGAGGCAGCTACCTTAAAAAAAAAAAAAAAAGTAAAAAGTAAAGAAACCATCCTACTCAGACGGGATATAAAGATGGTTATGACCCTTTAGCGAGAACGAGTGCGCGGGTATACAATAACAAATGAGTAAAGGCACGACTTTATACACATGAATATATAATTTTGATGCTATTATCTCCAACGAAGATTCTTTTCTCAGTTTCTTCCGCAGCGACCTCTGTGATTTTAGTACACTTTAAGCCACACTACCGCCTCAGCCGGCGCCTTTAGTATCAGTCTATTAAAACTTTCGAAATGTCCAGGGGGAGGGGGTGGGGGGTTGATGATGGAGTCCGCCTCAAGCGGATCCGATTCCTAGCTGCTCGATGTGTCCGTTTGTTTGTCTGTAACTGTTCCGCTCTAATCTAGATGTTGTAGATAGATGTCCCAGTTATGTTATTTGTTGCGGAATTCCCGTTTTGATAAAACATTGTTGCTTGTAAATTTTGTGTCAGCTGCCCCCCGCACAAAAATTTGTGCTGTTCGACCAAATGTTTTGCTATTTGTAAACTTTGTTTTGGCTGCTGTTGATTGCTTGCACCCATGCAAACCCGTAAAATCTATGTTCATGGTGCTCCCCCTTTCCTTTATTTATTTATTTATTTATTTGTTTATTTATTTTTATTATGGTTGAAATCACACCAAGTAGGAGATTCTGTTGACGTAACAACTCGAAGTCGGTCGGTCGTAGGTTTCCCAACATAAGCATGACGATGATGATGATGATGTATAGTTTGGTTTCCTAACGGAGCCGGAGATACCGACCTGCGTCTCGTGACGTATCCACGATGACACTTCATAGTGTGTGGGTTTTCTTCGTCCCCTCCGAACTGCTGAAGACAAGCTAGTTGGATTCGGTTAATCTAATCTATTGCAACTAAAGGTCAGAAGGCAGCCATTACTAGTTAACGGGACGCGGGCAGAAGTGTCAATAAACAGGTCTCCTGATGCCAGATGAAGGACAGATAAGAGACGTTATGCAGACAGATTAGTTGTCGACTTGTAAGTAAACCTCCCGCCTACTCTGGTTCGACTGCATCATTGAGGAAATTATCTTCCTTGTTAACTCAGCCCTGCTTGAAAAAAAAAATAAAGAAAAAAATATTGTTCTGTTTACCCGAGGAATGTTCTGTACACTGTGAATTAATTAGTAGTGTTTGACGGCGCATTTCAAGGAGCGGGTGAGGAGGGAGTGGAGAGGAATGAAGTGGAGTAGAGAGACAGAGAAAAGGAGGTGGAGTAAGATAAAGAGAAGAAGGTGGGAAGGAGAGGAGGTGTCAATGAAAGGGTGATAGGAAAGAGAAAGGGAGAGATGAGAGGCAAGGAAGGAGGAAAGAAGGGATGGATAAGGAGAAGAGAAGCTATCAGAAAAGGGAAGTCAGAGGAGGAGGAAGAGATGGACTGGGAAGAGGGAAGGAAGGGAAAGGAAAAGAGGGCTGTCGGAGGTACGAGGGAGGAGGGAATGAAGGGGAGGAAGAGGAAGAGGAAGAGGAGGAGGAAAGGTCGAGGAGAAATGTCGAGGGGGATGTCAATTAGAAGAAAGAAAACGGAAAAGGAACTAGCGTGGCGAAGAGAGGGGAAAGGAAGCATCGATATGTAGAAAAAGAGAGGAGAAGGGGGAGGGGAAATAAATCGAAGAGGAAAGAATGATGGAAAAATAAGAGAAAACAAAAGGAAAAATAAGAGAAAACAAAAGTTGGAAAAAAATAGGAAATGTTCAGAAAAATCGAAAGTAGACTGTTTCATATTTAGGGAGAGGACGAGGAAAGATAAAATAGAAAATGAAGAGAAACAGAAGAACGGAGACTAGGATGGGGGAAAGAAGGAAGAGGAGGAGGAGGGCAAGCAGAAGCAAGAAGGAATGGAGAGGACGAGAAAAAAAAATGAAAACAAAGAGAACCAGAAGAATGGGGACTAGGATGGGGGAGGAGA
>NC_134812.1:3785281-3802781 GCF_046742065.1 Oratosquilla oratoria | reverse complement strand
TTGTAGAAGCAGCGGCAGCAAGACCAAGGTCATTGAATCATTAACATCGGTTCTTTTGTATCTAAATACACGTTTTTGCGATGCCACTACCCACCTCCAATGTCGTTATCAAGTTAAGGAAAGGAAATTGAGGACGGTCTGCGCTTCCATGTAGTAGCCATCCCCGAGTGGATGGAAGTTGAGTGGGCTTCCATTGTGTCAGGAAGGAGAACGTCTTTAGATCCTATTAGCGTTGCCAAAGACTCCAAGAAGGACAACAAGCACAAGAGATGAAAAGGTTGGTTTTTGAAAAGGTCAGAAAAAATGTTTTGTGGGGAGTGCAATTTGTGTTAGTGTGTGTGTGCACTTCTGAGTTATGAATATGCACGCTCTCAGCTTCAGGGGGGGGGAAGGTAAGATGGTTGAAGAGAATAAAAAAGACAGGGAGATGAAGAGAAAGAGAGAGACTGAGTAGATGAATAGAGTGGACAATCGTAGAGATGAGGCCAGGAAGCAGAGAGGCAGATAAGGTCGGTTCGTGTGAATACAAGGACAAGGAAAGTAACCAGAGGAAGATAATCGTACATGAGTTTTGCCATTGACTGCTATCTTGTACCCTCGCACTCGCACATACACACACACACACACACACACACACACACACACACACACACACACACACGACTTATGGCACATCGGTAGCATTCGCGGCTGCCACTACGGTGGTCCGGGTTCGAATCCCTCCCAGGGCTGAAATAACTTCAGTATCGCTGCGCTGCGAGTCGTTACTCCAAGTCTCAAGGGCGGGGAGCTGGGTATGTGTGTGTGCGTGTAAGGTCACAACATTACCTATAGATCGGTCATATATGAGCTCTGAGCTCTCCTCCGGGAGGGTAAAAAATGTCGATCACGAGTATAACACGTGATCCAAGACCATGGTGAATTAAACACAAACTAGACACTGCGAGATACAAAGACAGGACACTACGAGCATAGGTCCCTTTCCCGTAAGATACAACTAAGTAAATACACACACGCACGCACACATACACACACACACACACACACACACACACACACACACACACACACACACACACACACACACACACACACAGGAACATCAGACAAGAAACAAGAGGAAGAGGAAGCCATTGAAGAAGCCGAGGCGGGTCAGAAGGATCCTTCTGATGACGGCGCGGATTCGGTCCTTTAATGAGGAAGATGGGCTCCATCAAAGCGAATTGCCCAATGAGTGCTTCAGGGATGATGAGACCAATTAGGCGAGATCCGAGAATCCAAAGATGTGATAATTGTGACGTTAATGTCTTCGATTAACGATGTGTTTGCTTAGAGTAGGAGCTGGGGAGAGAGAGGATCGGTACTGGACCCGTTACGATCAAGAGGACGAAGGGGTGTTGTGATGATTGTAGTGGAGTTTCCTTGAAACAAATACTGTACACACACACACACACACACACACACACACACACACACACACACACACACACATACACACACGATGGTGCAGTGGTTAGAGTTCCCGGCTGCCAGTACAGCTGTCCGTGTTCGAATCCCGATCAGGATTTGAAATAATTTCAGTATCGCTGCACTGAGAGTCGTTACTCCAACTCTCGTGGGCGGGGGAGTTGTGTGTGTAAGGTTACAACATTACCCATAGATCGGGCAAATAAGAGCTCTGAGCTCTCTTCCGGGAGGGAAATAGCTGTCGATCACGAGTCCAACACATGATCCAAGACCATGGTGAATCACACATGCACGCACACATATACGCACACACACATATATACATACACTCACATATATACATACTCACAAACACACGCGCGCGCATACACACACACAGATATATATGCAGACACACACACACACACGCACACACACACACACACACACACACACACACACACACACATGAAGACACACACACATGTTGCTCGCGAATTAGATTCTCTCTCATATGTTCGGTGCCCGTCCAGCTACAGGCAGGAGCCATTTGTATTCCGTGGCGGATATATCCATTCCCTCCCAATTTCTGAACGGTTGAAGCTAGTGTCGAGGTTGATGGAAGATTGCCGATTTCGGGGACGGGGTCGGTCCTCCTTGTTTGTGGGACGTCTGCGGGCCGAAGGACGAGAAGAGGTCTGGACGGGACGGGGATTGGTGTTCGTTTGTTTTGTGATGTTCGTAAGTTCGTTCGTAAGTGTTCGTATATATAAGGATGGAAATACTCGGGAGAAATGTGGGGTAAATACACTGATACATGAGTGGAAGGATGGTGAGATAAACACAGAGAACAGTCGGAGTTTTATTCACTGACGTTTCGTCCTCACCAGGACATTCTCAAAGTACTTTGAGAATGTCCTGGTAAGGGCGAAACGTCAGTAAATAAAACTCCGACTGTTCTCTGTGTTTAGCTCACCACCCTTCCACTCATTTGTTTTCCATACTTCATATTGATACATGCACAGCCTTGCTGGATTTTACATATTCTTGCACGCACTCTACTTTCAAGTAAACGGACGCTCAAAGTTAGTGAAATGTACAGACGCTGGAAGACATACACGTTTTTTAAATGTATTGCACTTGAGACAGAGTGCAATGTTTTGTTATCATTTGTCTGTCCGATTTTCATTTATTATTAGTTATATGTCAATTTATCATTATTTACTATATACCTGTTTGTTTATTATTTAACTATACCTATGCATTTATTTATGTATTTTATTTGTTATTTACATTATTATAGTTTTTGGTTATCATATTATTACTATGATTTTTTTCGCATCCGACCTAGATATGGACCAAAAGGTCTCCTGTCGGCATGCTCCGCCTTTGTAAAATCCTTTGAGTGGGAGAGTCTGTGGAAATAAAATAAAATAAAGGGAAAGTAAAAGAGTTGATGTTTCTGAGACTCTTTCTGGATGGATGGATGGATGGACGGAGCCGCGTGGGAAGAACTCATCGGCTTTCCATTCGTCCGTGCAAGACTTTATGATTGATTTGATCTTCACCTCGTTCGTTCAGGTCAAAGATCAGATTTGTCACGCATTCGAATTCCCGTGTATTGGGTCGTATATTCCTTGATAATGATAACAGGAGAGGAGAAGGAGGAAGAGGAGGAGAAGGAGGAGGAGGAGCTTGCAAATAGTCGGAAATCCTGCTCCTGCTGCTGTTGCTGCCGAAGCCGGCGATGATGCACGTCTCTTATCTTAACGTTAATTTCTCAGAAGACCAGGATGCTCAGCGTGGATCGTTTGTCAGAGACGTTAGTTATTAAAATGGGTTGTTTGATGAGCCAACATTGGACTATGCGATGTTTGCTTATCGTGCCATCAGCGCTTTCACTGACGCTCTGTTACAGGCTTTGCCTCTTGTGAAGCTCGAGAAAGAGAGAGAGAGAGAGAGAGAGAAAGAGAGAGGGATGGTAGCCATAAACCTCGCAAATGTGACACATTTAGGAGTATCGAACTCAAAGAAGGGACCTGTTGGCACGGCGGGGATTAGTCTGAGGACAAACACATACCCGTTAAATACGAGTTTGTGTCGGTGGTGTGTATTTGTGTATGCATGAGTACGCACGCATCCCTGTTCACACACACACACACACACACACACACACACACACACACACACACACACACGCTACACATACTCTCTCTTTCTCGATGGCGCGGTGGTAGTGTTCCCGGCCGCCACTACAGCGGTCCGGGTTTGAATCCCTCCCAGCGCTGATTTAATTTCAGTATCGCTGCGCTGCCGGTCGTTACTCCAACTCTCGTGGACGGGGAGTTGGGTGTGCGTGCAAAAGTCACAGCATTACCCATAGATCGGTCATATATGACCTCTGAGCTCTCTTCCGGGAGAGAAATAGCTGTGGACCACGAGTCCAACACGTGATCCCAAGACAGCGGTGAATCACACACACAACACACACACGTGTGCGCGTGCATGTATCATAAATGAATGGCTACCCGTGCGGATTACGAGTTCATGTTAGATGGAATCCCTACTGCGAGTCTTTACTTACTCAGTTTGTCTGAAAAAGAGTGTAAACGTTGTATATGTATTTATATATTCCCTGTTATCTAAAACTGCAGAAACTTCCTGTTTGGAGGGAGAAAAGCGTTTGCATATAACAGGTCTGTTGTACAATGCTGAACGAATCATTGTATACGTGTTTATATAGTCCCTGTTATCTAAAACTGCAGAAACTTCCTTTTGGGAAAGCGAGACAAGCGTTTCCGTACCACAGGTCTGTGGTACAATGCTAATCGAGTGTGTGGCTTCCCTTCCTCTACCTCTTTTTTTTTTTTTTTTTTTTTTTTTTCATTCGAGAAATTAACTTCGAATGTCTCTCCGTTTCCATGTTTGACTTCTAACACACGATGGCGATGTACTATCATTTAACTCGTCAATCTTGTCGGCAACTGCCACTTTCATGAAAATTGTCACAACACCGAGGACAGGTACTTGAAAAAGCTGTAATAAGCGAAACGTCGTACAAATAAAGGCTCCGTCCTCATATGGTGTTTAACTCGTCAATGTACTATCATGCCACTTGGTATTGCTGGATGACGTCTGACGATTCAATTAGCTTGAGAGACGGACTCTCCCCCCTTGCCCACGGGCACCCTCTCCTCAGTGATGCCTCGATCAATGGAGAACTTCCTGAATCCGGAATCTTGTTTCCCAGCTTTTGAAAGTCGCTCGTGTGAAGGAGAGTGGGATGTAAAAGGCACGCGACTGCGACGAAGGTCCAGTATACTCCGGGTTGATGTTTTGCTTTAACTTCAAAGGGATTTCTTTCAAGTTATTTTGCTTTGCTTGTTATTCTTGTTTATTATTATTATTGTTATTATTATTATTATTATTATCGTTATTATTACTATTATCATTATTATTATTTTTATTATTTATCATTATTATTATTATTATTACTATTATCATTATTATTATTATTGTTATTATTACTATTATCATTATTATTATCATTATTAATCATTATTATTATTATTATTATTATTATTATTATCATTATTATCATCATCACCAATGTGTTTGCGTCGTGTCATGAACATCAAAAATTTTCCACCAGTTATATTTGCAACTGTAAACCGTCTTAGCCTATTTTTAGTCTCCAGTTATTGTTAACATTTGTCATGATGTTAAGTATTCTCGTCCCATGTAAAATCCCTCCTCTTATGCGGAAGAACATGAAGATGGATCGTATATTACATTTTCATCCGACGTATGTTTTAATCACTAATGTCTTCAGGGTAATCGTCCCCTTCCTCGTTTGTCTCTCCCGTCCTCCTTCCCTTTTCCGTGTGTTCGATCTGTATGTTGCTGTGACCCATGAAGGGGAACGGGTGGGGGATGGGGAAGGAGGGAGTATGTGTGAAAAAATCATTTGACGCAGCCCGAAGGGATTTTCCCCCGTCTTCTCCTTTTCTGCATGAGGGGACGGAGAAGGGCGGGGGTCGCCGATTTAATGAAGCGGTCTTGCTGTCAATGTGCTCTGTCTTGCGACACTGCTTCTGACCAAGGGTAGTGGACGAGATGCAAGGATGACCCGTCATCCAGGAGGTGTCAAGATAAGGAGGTAGGGGTGGTGAATGGGAGTGGAGTATGTGGGGATGGAATGGGCGCGAGTGGTTTTTATTTTTATATTAATTTATTTATTTTACTTATTTATTTATCTTACTTTATTTTTATTATTTATTTTATCTTATTTTACTTTTTTTTTTTTTTTTTTTTTTTTTCTTCTTCTTTTTATGCTGTGGCTACCTCCCATGTAGATGAATGGATGAATGGATGTGTGTACAATCTCCGAAGTAAGGCAGGCCCATTTCGGGACTTAGATCTCGTTCCCGTCCAAAGTTATGAGTACAAGGACAGAATGACTTCAGAGCAGCATTTTTTTTTTTTTCTTCTTTTTTTTTTTCTTTTTTTTTTTTTTTTTTTTCTGTCGGCGACGTTGAAACTCGTTTGAGAACCTTTCAGGGCCGCATCAAGACACTCCGCGTTTTCTTGTTTGACCTCTCTTGGGTTTTAAACGAGGTCAGGCGTTAGGTAGTTTTTCGTAACAGAAATGCAATACGGTAAAAAGTTTATTTGGGCTATTGTGCAAGGAAAGAGCATTTTTTTTCGACATGAAAAATACGAAGTGAGTATATAAATAACAACAGCAAACGTGACCGATATTGCTGATAAAATAGGAAGACACGTGGGCCACATTCTGAATGGAAAAATGTTGAGTCTTGCAAAGCTCATTAGCATTGTGAAGAGAGAGATTATATGTGTGCGTGTGTAATTACATCAGTACATATTCGCATATAGCATGTATTGATCCAAGTGTGTACGTATCTATTGTAGATTAGGTGATATGAACAGAGGAGTATAGTGAAGGGAAGGAATGATTTCGCAAACATTATATTATATTGCCTGCTTTACTGAAAGTATTGTCCACAAAGACTGGGGCCCTTTTTTTTTTTTTTTTTTTTTTTTTTTTTCTTTCTTTCTTTCTTTCTTTCTTCAAAAATCGGACGAGCACGACAATACAACGTCTCGAAGTCGCACTCAAAACGTGGACCTGAATGGGCCTCCATCGACACTGCCATTTCGAGTCGATCCGCAACCAACGTAAACAAGGTTGGAAACGTTGTAAACGTCTTTGCAGTGAGGCGGCCGGCAGAGCTGGAAATAGTCTGAACACGTATAAAGAAAATCATACAAAAGCAAAGTCGATCACCTCGCTGCAAAATGTGAGGAATCTTGTTTCCAACAGTCTCCGGTTGTGCGACCCCGACGATTTTGTCAGGATTTAAAACTGCTTTAAGTGTATTACATAGATATGTGCATGTCCTTTTGGAATCATGCAAATGATCATCCAGAAGCTATACAATTTTGAAGGCGAAGCAAACTGTAGCCTACCGTAGTCAAAGCGTTCAACTTTCTTTCACTTTTACATCTCAGAGAAAAAAGATGATGAGAATGTAAAGCGGGAAGGGATGGGGTGATATGTATTGGATATGAGTTGTAGTAGTAGTGGTAGTAATAGTAGTAGTAGTAGTAAGATATTCTAAGATGTCTTAAGCTACTTTATCACCTTTCATATTTGTTTTTAATTTTTTATGGTTTATTTATTTATTTGTTTTAATTATTATTTATTTATTCATTATCATTCTTTGGTCTTTTCTTATCTTTTTCAAATATCAACGCATAAAGCAGTAATTCATGCAGATATGCTCGACATCCTCTCCACACAACCACAAGCTTGGATGCATTGATTCATAAATTATAATTTGTTTCTATCTTTATATCTCCATATCGATCTCATGCTCTAATCACCCCTTCCCTCGCTCCCTCTCTCTCTCATTCTCTCTCTCTCTCTCTCTCTCTCTCTCTTTCTCTCGCTTACCCCCCTCTCCTTCTCTTATCGCTCCTCCCCTATCCTTCTACCTATAGAAATATTCAAGAGTTACAAGTTTTGATCCAGGATTTGACGGCAGCTCTAGATCAGGGATTGGCAACCCAAAATGTTGAAAGAGCCATAATGGACCAAAAAAACAAACAAAAAACAAATATGTCTGGAGCAGCAAAAAAATTAAAAGCCTTATAAGGCTATGACGTAAATCTTCGTTGACAGAAATGTTGAAATTTAACATTTATTCTACACATTTTTACAGCATTGGAAAACGTTAAGAATGCTTGTGTCATGTTTGTCCTCCTACAGAAACCATATTAAAACAAAAAATATATTTCCCTCCCCCATCATTTTCTATTTGCAAACATTTTTGAAAAAGATCCAGGGAGCCACTAGGGCAGCGCTAAAGAGCCGCGGGTTGCCGACCCCCGCTCTAGATCATTGTAAGGTGGAGATGAATATTGTATAGGGGATTAGACTGCTCAAATTTCACACGGATCTTAGAAAATTGGGCATTTACACAAGCTTGAGGTTAATGTATATTCGATGGCTAATTGTATACATAGATATAAGTACAAATATGTACAATATATATGTACAAATAAATATGTACAATATGTACAATAAATATGTACAAATTTGTAGATAACCACAGATGATACGCTTTGTCAGTGAACGAGGGGTAGTCAGTTGTTGACCAGACTGGTTTATGTGTTCATTTGTCTGCGAAATTTTATTCGTACGCAGTGCCTATCAATTCAACCTGCCACCACCTCCATAGACAAGCAAAGTAAAGCAACGTAACTATGCACAAGCCCAAGGCACAATATGGATTTTATGACCCATAGTGAAGGTTAGTCCCCTCTTCCCTCTTTCCTTTCCCCTCCCTCCTTTTCACCACAGACACATAGATCCATCGCTAGCCGCCACCCACGCGCCAATCAGGTGGTGGTAGTGCTGGCTATTTTGGTCTTGACCTTGGTCTTGGTCTTATGAATTGGCAAGTATGTGAGCCCCACGCAAATGTCACGACCCACACAAATTCGAGTTTTAGATGAAATATTAGCTCAGCCGGTAAGGTCTACATTTTTGGGGTTCATCTCTTGTTTATAATGTGCACGAAGTATAGTTATATTTTTATTTCTCTTTTCTGTCATTTTTCCTTTACTTTTTTCATTTTATTTTCCATTTGTTTCTCTATATTTTTCTTTTCCTTGTGTCTTTATTCCTTCCTGGCTTCACACCAGTTAAGGCTTCCAGTCCAGGAGCATTATGAGTATGTACTAAAAAAAAAAAAAAAAAAAAAAAAAAAAAAAAAAAAAAAAAAAAAAAAAAAAAAAAAAAAAAAAAAAATCTAATCCCCGCCCGAAATTGAACTGTCAGCGCCCTTACCGTATGGTTTCGTTTAGAATAGCCAAATCCCAAGTTATTGCTGTGGCCCCCCTGATCGAGTCGCATTCCAAGAAAAAGTCCTCATCGCCCTTCTCCTTCACCGCTTTTGTTGCTGTTCAGAGATGAACAACCGTGGGAGCAATTTTCATTTGCTTATTTTATTCATTCTTTTATTTATTCATTTATTTGTTCATCTATCTACTATTTAATCATTTATATATTCATTTAATTATCTATAAATTGATTGGTCTATTCAATCTTTTATTTATCTATTTGTTGATTGATTTATTCACTTATTCATTTATTCATTCATTCTTTTAGGCGTGACGTATTGCAATGGCCTCCTTCCCGATGATGGTAAGAATGGAAGAATGAAACTCGATTATTCTCGAACATTATAGAAGAGCCTGATGTCTCCTACCTCGTTCTTCTTCTGTCGTTGACGTTCTTTGTGAATGGAGGAGTGCCCGGCCGCTCCTCCATTTGTCCGTCCGCTGAAGAGATGTAATCAGAAAAAATCGCGGCGAACGACGCCATTCCTCCCTTTCGTGTGATGACATGCTTTCGTCTTACACCGCGACAGATGAAGATGTTTCTTCCGAGAACTTCATTTCTTTTGATATGGCGAAATGGCAGACATCCACTGCCCACTCCCTCCACCACCCGTACTTACGAATGCTTGTCTCACCATCTACGTTTTCTTTACTCCTTCGCTTCCTCCTCTATCCCCTCCTCCCTACCTTCAAGAAATAGTGTCTGGCAAAAAATGATTCATCATGACAATATAAGTTCTCGATATTGAAGAATGGTCTTATTTTGTATGAACGTATGTACACGTATGTATACTTGAATATATGCACATGTATCCATATTCATCTATATATTTGTATGTATACATGTACTTATGTATGTATACGTATTTATTAATGTATATATTTGTATGTATTAAGGGAGAGAGGCTGGAGAAAATGAATAATTTTAGATACCTGGGTGCGAATGTGGCAGGAAAGGGAGGAGTGGGGGGTGGAGGTAGAATGTAGATTTAGAGAAGCGAGTAAATACCTTGGGGGATTAAAAAGTGTAATGAGAAAGAGACATTTGGGAATGGATGGTAAGAGGAGATCGTATGAAGGAGTGATTGCGCCGACAGCACTGTACGGGGCAGAAATATGGAACATAAGAGAGGAAGAGAGAAGGAGTTTGAATGTGTTTGAGATTAAGTGCCTGAGAAGTATGATGGGGGTTACTAGGCTAGATAGAGTGAGAAATGAGGAGGTGAGGAGGAGGACAGGGGTGGAAAGGGAGTTGGGATATAGGGTGGATGAAAGAGTATTTGAATGGTTTGGACACATGGAAAGAATAAGTGAAGAAAGATTAGTAAAAGATGTGTGGAAGGTAGAGGTGGAAGGAGTGAACATGAGGGGGCGACCTAGGATGAGATGGAAGGATGGGGTAAAAGGGGCATTAGGAAAGAGGGCAATGCCTGTTGAGGAAGGACGGGAGAGGCGAGAAGATAGGGGTGAATGGAGAATGGTTGTGTATGGATGATGTTGTGATCGATGAGGTGGAACGGGTGGGGGATGGGGGGGTGAGGGAGTATGTATGAGAAAAATTTGTCGCAGCCCGAAGGGATTTCTCCGTCTTCTCCTTTTCTGCGTGAGGGGACGGAGAGGGGGCGTCGCCGATTTAATTAAGCGGCCTTGGTGTGGATGTGCTGTGTCTTGCGACACTCCTTCTGACCCAGGGCAGTGGACAAGGTGCAGGGATGACCCGTCATCCAGGAGGTGCCAAGATAAGAAGGAGGGAAGAGGGTAGAGGGGAGTGGAGTATGTGAGGATGGAATGGGTGGGAGTGGTTTCTATGCCTTGTTTTTTTTTTTCTACCTTCCGTGTAAAGGGGAAAAAAGGATTTTGCTCTATGTATGTATTTGTGTATATACATGAACATATGTGTATGTTTTTGTATATATTATGTATGAATTAAACGTATATACTGTATATATGCATGAATTATATGGGTATATGTATGTATACAGTATATATTTGAGTATGTGTTTCTGGGTCTGTAAGCTATATATCATAAGCATGCTTTGTTCGTTTTCAAGTACTAATTCAGGTCTCGAAAGGATTTTTTTTTTCTAATTCTACCTTTTTATTTTCTTCCATTCTCTCTCAGCTCAATCCTCATCTTGTAGTAGTCGGAAGTATTGTGATTACAATATTATATAATGTATTGTATTTGTAACACTATGTAAATATGTACAAGTATGTACCTCTGTATAGAGCCATCTAGCGGGTTTGTGCTAATGGAATTGTATTCCCGAGTGATTGAGCGTGCCCATGTTGTGTAAAGCAGTATTGTTCCACCTGTGGTTGAGGGCACACGCTCGTGCCATACTTTTGTATAAATAATAATTGTGGCAACATGTTATAACTTTCATTAACCCGCCATTATATTCTTCTATTGTCGTCGCTGTCCTTCTCCTCATCCTCCTCATACCCCTTCTCTTCTTCTTCATCTAGTCCTCGCAAGTTCTCGTGTTTCGCTACCGTCCTTTATCCCCGATACTTTCCTCCGTTTCCCTTCCACCCCTCGTATTCGTTACCGAGACTTCTGTCTTTCCCCTCTCCAGCGAATCTATTATTATTATTATCACGATTGTTTCCGCCGCCGCCGTTTTTCGAGCTGTTCTCCCACTCGGCGCCATTGTCTTCGCTCTTTCATCATCATAAGCTTTGTTCAGCCACTCGAGTCTTATTGCGTCATCATCCTCCCTTCTCGAGTGCATTGGGAATAATTACCTTCATCCATCAACATAACTGCCTCGTACATCCAGAGAAATTCCGGGTTTGTTAGGGTGTGTTTGGATGTGCGTCTATGTATGTCTGTATGTATATGATCTATTGTATATTTGCATACATATATGGTTGTGTTATACATATGTGTATGTAATAGTTATGTGAGCATATGCACATTGTTCTTGTGTGTACGTGGACGCGTGCAGATCTGTGTGTTTACGTTCGTGTGTCTACGTGTCTGCACCTACGTGTGTATGTTTGTGTTTGTGTTTTGTGTGTGTGTGTGCGCGCGGGCGCGAATGTGTTCGTATATATATATATATATATATATATATATGTGTTCGTATATATATATATATATATATATATATATATATACATATATATATATATATGCAAGGTTGACCACGAAGAAAAACTATTAAAGAAAAGCGCTTTCGTATATTCACATTATTTGCACTGAAGATGTGAATACATAAAAGCGCTCTGCTTTAACAGTTTTTCTTTGTGGTCAACCTTGCATTTTCAAAAACACACGCTTCCAGTGTTTTTCCTGCATATATATATGTATATGTATATATATATGTATATATATACATATATATATATATATATATATATATATATATATATATAATGATAAACCAGCCATTAAAGGTCACTGGGGGCTAGTCACAATAGCCTTCATAATTTGACAACTACAATGGTTTCCCTCAACTGAATAGAATCTTATGTGGGTGCCAGGATAATCCGAAGGGTCGAATATAGTCACCAAAGCGTCGACCTCGTACAGCAGTGACGCCCCAATTAACGGGAATGAAAAAAACATTTTCTCTCGCAAACCCGAATAATATAATTAATTCAAGGACATTACAGTGTCGGACGAGGTCAACCATCTTGATTAGGTTACGTGGCCGACAGGTATTGAGTGTCTACGCAGAACGACCACCTGAAGGACGGAGGAGAAGTATGACGTTTGCCTTCAAGAGGGCGGCCTGTTCATGGCAAGTGAAGGCAGGCTGGAGACGGACACGCAAGAAAGGCCTGTTCTAGTATGCAAAGGACGAGCATTCCATCGGGCAAGTTGACATGCAGAACGGGTATGCATATGACAGATGTGTTTGGAGTTGGCCCACATGCATATATATCAAGATGAGGAACAGATGACGCGAGGCAGGCAGGATCATGAATACCACACATAGCGAGAACCCAAAGTTAGGTCACCGAATCAAATATCCATGCATAGAGATGGACGACCGGAAGGCCAAAATTCGAAAACCACGCGCATCATACACCACGCACCACGTTACATAATAGATGATGATGATGATATTGTTTAACGTCACAAACTTCCCCCTTATCCAGAGGCTAGGACGATGCCCCTTACAGAGGACTATGTAGCGTGGAATTAAATGAACCATGCCCTTGGTTCGCTTCGCCGGTGGCAGGGTTCGAACCACCATTCCCTCGACCTTCGCCGCAAATAACGACGCCCTAACCCGCCCACATCCCCGAGATAGCGTAAGACGTGAGACCTATCACCACTGTGACATTAGTATCCTCCAAGTGATGACGTCAGAAAATTCGTGAAGAGAATCCGAAAATATCAGGTGGCGACCAAGTGTTGATGATAATGGGATTGGCTTGGATCCGGCTAACGGGTTATAAGCGAGCGAGAATTTCCATGACATGCTTGTGTCTCTGCTGGCCATTTAATACAGCCGTGCTTTAGATATCTAATTTTTCGTAAGTACAACATTCTACCCCTGGATTGAAGGAAGTCCTCCTGTGCCAAATTCAGTGAGTTATTGGTTATACTTTGAGGGTTTCTGACACACGCCCTGACGTGTTTCCAACTCCACATTCGACTTCAAGAGCTACAAACGCAAGCAACGTTTATCACATTTCTTCCTATAGCAACACTGCACAACGGAATTCCCAGTACATATTTACCCAATGCCTCCATCATCAACACTACTACAATACATAATCACCATCCTCTTCAATAACACATCAACACCGCCACCGCCTCTGTCAACACAACACTATCACTGCCACCACCACCGCCACCTCAACACCAACAACAACAGCAACAACAATAACAACAGCAAAAACAACATCAGCAACATCAACAACATCAGCAACATCAACAGCAACATCAGCAACATCATCATCAACAACAACAACAACAACAACAACAGTATTAGCCCCCTTACTTGAATTTCGCAACCTGTTCACCCAGGGATCACCCCTACTCTTTTCTAATGCCGACGGTGTTTTCTGTTAACCCATCTGTGCTCGCTGGAATGGGGGAGGGATGTTGTTGGACACGAGAGATTTTGCTCCAGTTGACGCCAGATGTTTTTGTTCAGCTGAGTTGGCAACGCTAAGAGTGGTTTCCCTGATGCTTCCAGAGCGGTCCAATATCTCGCCGGACTTCGACACTGTGATGTCCAGGAATGTTGCCCGAAGAAAGGTTCTCTGGAACTGCAGTCATTGGTTCTTTGCCTTATATAGTTATTGAGATCCAGGGTGGGAAATGGGGTTTCTGGGAGGGTCAAGTAAGAGGAAATTATTTCAAGGAGTTGCTTGAGAATTGTGTCTTTTCTTAGTCTTTATGTTCCTACATTCAACTTTTGCACTAATCTCTCTCTCTCTCTCTCTCTCTCTCTCTCTCTCTCTCTCTCTCTCTCTCTCTCTCTCTCTCTCTCTCTCTCTCTCTTGTCAATAATGAAAACAAAGCCGTTTTACCATGAGCCAAGAAGAATTTGTGCTTTGTTTGAATAATGTGAATGCGCTACAAATATGTCCCGACAGACTTGAACACTCCACCCGGAACTCCATTTGGAATAGGTCTGATCGTCGGCCAAACAGAATCCCCTGACGTTCGCTTCAGCGGAAGTAATGTGACGCGCGACTTCGCTGAGCGAGGTTCAGAGACTTTGACCGTCCTCTCCTGAACGAGTCTTCTGGAGTCAGCCGGAACAATTCCAGTGAGGTGTACCACTGTGTTCAATGGATATTGACGCCGGGGGGCATTCGCGTCTGAGTTTACGTTATCTTCATGTCGTCCATATTGTAGCTGGTTATAAAGATGAGAATCGCAGGACATTGCTCGGTTACAGGTCCTTATGACAGCAGTATAGTGCCAAGGGGCTTAGCGTTTTGTGTGGTGATGCATGGAAGCCTTTGTCTCCTTTCAGGTTATTGTTGTCCCGCGTATTGGAGGATTGGTTCTCAAAGGGACAATGTGAAACTGTTCTTCGGTTTAAGACTTAGGCCAGGATCTCTTCCTCTACGGATAAGTTGTTATAAGAACATATATACATTAATCTTTCATTACATGATGCAATGAGAGGTTGATATTGATGTATTTCTAAATGGTCCCTTTTTACATTATCCCTTAGTGCCAGGTTTAAATGTTTAAGACTTAGTCCATGGTCTCTTCCTCTACGGAGAAGTTGTCATAAGAACATATATACATTAATCTTTCATTACATGATGCAATGAGAGGTTATTGATGTATTTCTAAATGGTCCCTTTTTACATTATCCCTTAGTGCCAGGTTTAAATGTTTAAGACTTAGTCCATGGTCTCTTCCTCTACGGAGAAGTTGTCATAAGAACATGTATATATTAATCTTTCATTACATAATACAATGAGAAGTTAATGTTGATGTATTTCTAAATGGTCCCTTTTTACATTATTCCTTAGTGCCAGGTTTAAATGAATTCTACAGTTCCAGCGATGCTTTGCAATGAGAGGTTATTGATGTATTTCTAAATGATCCCTTTTTACATTATCCCTTAGTGACAGGTTTAAATGAATTCTACAGTTCCAGCGATGCTATGCTGCTCGTTTGTCCTTACACCGCTACAGGTAAATAGTAAATGATAATAAATTAACATGGTTATACGTTAATTTATTATCATTTACTATTTACCTGTTTTTTTATTATTAAACTATACCTATGCATTTATTTATGTATTTTATTTGTTATTTACATTATTATAGTTTTTTATTTATTAATTTATTATTATTATGATTTTTTCGCATCCGACCTAGATATGGACCAAAAGGTCTCCTGTCGGCATGGTCCCCCTTTGCAATCCTTTACGCATGCGGGACGGGGAGGCTCTTCCGGGAATTTCAAGCGGACGAGGACACTCCCTTCCTACCTACGTTCTCCCTCCCTCTCTTAATCTTTCCGAGAAACAAAAGGTTCTTTATTATGAAATCACGAGTACTCATGCTTAAAGAACGACCACGATTTGCCTCCATGTTTATGTCAGCACGCAGGGGAAAAGGGGTTTTCGTTGAAATCGCCTCGATTTCTTGATTGTGTTGGACACTTTTTCGATGTATCGAGGCGCAGGAGGAGGAGGAGGAGGATCTTCCCTTTTGAGATAGCGAGCGAAGAGATGGGTCTTCTCAGGAACCCCCGATCTCTTGCATCACCTCCACTTCCTCCCTTTCCTCGTCCTTGTACTCGTTTTATTCTTTTCTCCTCGTCCTCATCCTTCTTGTTCTGTTTGCCGTCTCCTTCGTTATCGTCTTTCCAATTTCCTCATCAATTATCTTCTTTTGCTCCTTTTCGTTTACAAAGGCAAAGGCGGAGCATACCGACAGGAGACCTTTTGATCCATATCTAGGTCGGATGCGAAAAAAAAAAATATTAATAATAAAATAATAAATAAAAACTATAATAATATAAATAACAAATAAAATACATAAATAAATGCATAGGTATAGTTATAGTTTTCCTTCCCCATTCTCCCCCTCTATAAACATGTCCCCCTTTCCTTTTACTCATTCCTTTCCCTTATAACCTCCTTTTTTTGTCCTTCATCACAGATCTATCCTCCAGCAGTAAACCTTGTTATTATAATTACCATTGCCTCCGCCGCCATCTTTGGTGTGCCGTGACAGTCGGCGTCACGGTCTTCTACCTTGATCGTCTCGAGATGCGTATACTCGTATCCACCCACACGACTGTGGGGGCATAATTACTCTCGTCCATCAACATAATTGCCTGGTGCATCCTCACCATTTCCGGACCTGTTGCTTCACGCTTGAATAAACGATTGCGTGTTTGTGTGTGTATGTGCGCGCGCGCCCGCGTGTGTGTGTATACAAACACACATACATATGTACGATATGTATATAGAGATATGTACACACACACACACTCAAATATATATATATATATATATATATATATATATATATAATGTATGTGTATGAACAATTGTACATGTATACTGTGAACTGACCTGATCTTATTTTCTGTGGTTATTAATATTCAGGGTGAAAGAGAACAAGTAATCCAGCTGTAACTTTATATTTTATAATGCGAGTATTATGATGCATCATTGTACGTCAGGCAGCTAATTCTGCCCAAGAGAATTTGTCTTGTATTGATGAGGTTAAGGACACTTGAGTCCTTCATCGCCCACAAGTGCTTAAAGGGGAGTTTACACGGGCAAATGGTTCGTCGAACGCTGTTCGACAGACACGTGTTTAAAGTGATGAGTGAACGGGGGTATTTGGTTGTCAAACACGTTGTTCGACAACCAAATACCCCGTTCACACGTTCACACATCACTTTAAACACGTGTCTGTCGAACCGCGTTCGACGAACCGTTTGCCCGTGTAACGCCCCCTTAACTCTGGCTGCCATCACCGTGTCTCCCGACAATGGAGATGTAGAGGTGCGTCTTCGTCGATCCTTCCAACACGATCACCCACTCCTCCACGACAAACATCGACATCACCTCTTCCTTACGGTCCTTCCTGCCACCATTATCCTCACCGGTTCAAATTATTGCACCAACAACAATATCTCTTTCTACTTTCCCTTTCACTTTCCTCAACCTCTCCA
>NC_134812.1:3767781-3780281 GCF_046742065.1 Oratosquilla oratoria | reverse complement strand
GGGCTGAAATAAATTCAATATCGCTGCGCTGCGAGTCGTTACTCCAATTCTCGTGGGTGGGTGGGTGTGTGCGTGTAAGGTCACACCATAATTCGGTCCAACACGTGATCCTAGACCATGGTGAATCACACACACGCACAATCTTTGTTAACGAGGGAGTGCCGCGAGATGAATAAAATCGCATGGCTATAGCCGTAAATAAGGTGATCCTGATATGGACGAGTGCATAGACGTGCATATTGAATACAGTTATATTGCGAGCCACTGAGGGGGAAATATGTATTGATTTGACAGTAATAAGAAAATATCAATATAAATCAGTGTCAAAATGGCTACATCAGTTTCCTATGTTTTCTGAAGATGACAAACCTTAGGATACCTGGGTCAGGCTCTTTCTAGCCCATACCTCTCTCACTCCCACTCTCTCTTTCTCTCTCTCTCTCTCTCTCTATTCTCTCTACTCTTTTTCTTCTCCCTCTCTAACACCGTCGTGGGTGTCAGTTTGGATGAGAGCATTCGTATGTATGCTTGCAGTCACCCTTGTTTGTTTGAGTGCGAATATGTACGCTACTGACTTTGTTTGCACAACGCCAACATGTGCTCTCTGTCCCTCGCGCCTCCTCGACAGGTGCGAGATTCCACACCAGCGGCACGGCAAGTGGCACTGGCAGCGGCGTCAGGTTCCATCGATGCCAGGGGGTGCGGCGGCTTCAGCGATGACGACGTCGGAGGTTGTGGTGTCAGGAATAGTATTGCTCAGTCATGCATCCTTTCTGTAGGTTCAGCTTGACTGGAGAGACTTGGTGGGGGGTAGTGAGTTTAAAATAGCGATGACATTTCATTCTTCTTCTTCTTTTTCTTCGTATTCTTCTTCTTTTTCTTCTACTTCTTCTTCTTCTTCTTTTACTTCTTCTACTTCTTCTTCTTCTTTTACTTCTTCTTCTTTTACTTCTACATCTTCTTTTTCTTCTTCTACTTCTTCTTGCGCCTGACTCTATCAAACGACAGATGGACAGACATTGATATTCCTCAGTGATTATTTTTCACTAAGTGTAAACAATCCCATCCAAATCAGGAATGCCCCATTACTCAAGTTCTCCACCTCTCCTCCCCTCTCTCACTCCCGTTCTCTTCCCCCTCCCTGTCCGAGTTGAAGATCACATTGTTCATGTTCAGTCTCGGAAGGACGACTCCTTTTATTTGAAGAGGAGAACGAAGAGAAGTCTGCATTCATAGGTCGTCGTGTCACCTGGTTGGAGAGGAGGGGAGGAACTCAATTATTCTTCCAGTCAATCTCTCTCTCTCTCTCTCTCTCTCTCTCTCTCTCTCTCTCTCTCTCTCTCTCTCTCTCTCTCTCTCTCTCTCTCTCTCTCTCTCTCTCTCTCTCTCTCTCTCTCTCTCTCTCTCTCTCTCTCTCTCTCTCTCTCTCTCTCTCTCTCTCTTCTCTTTCTCTTTCTCTCTCTCTACCCTGCTGCTGCAAGAGAGAGACCAATAACCCTTACGGTCAGTGAGCTCCGTCGTCATGCATGCACAAGGTTGGAAAAATAAGATAAAAACTTAGGGACACATGACTGTTCATGAACAGCTTTGCTTGACTACTCTTTTTCGCCCTGTGAATTGAAGGCTTAATCATCAATTTGCACTTTGGACACCAAGATATATATCACAGACATTTGGTAATCTGGTGTGAACGCAGGCTCACTCTGGACTGCAACATATGGACATGAAGGATGTTGCAAGCTTCTATGTTAGTGTCAGGTCCAGTGCCAGTAAACACTTGGACTGTGGCTACTGATGACTTCCATATTGCCCTCATGACAGTGAAAGTTCCTCGGTGGAAGCATGGGCAGCAACAGGAAGTCATAAGAACATAAGAATGAAGGAGACTGCAAGGGACCATAATCCTGGCCACCGCTCCAATATCATAAGCCCCTTGGTATGTAGGATTTATTTTTTTTTTTTTTATTATTTTTTTTTTTATCATTCCAGCCCCACCCCCCATTCTTCAATATCGTTATCTAGTTGAGGAAAAGGGACAGAGGACGGGCCGCGCGCCCAAAGGCGAAAAATGGCCGAGTCTGGTTCCTACGCAGGATGAGGACTATGTGACCCTCAGTTGCGTTGCGACGTAGAGTCACAAAATCCTCTTACCATTGCCAAAGAGACACACACACACACACACACACACACACACACACACACACACACACACACACACACACACACACACACACACACACACACACACACACACACACACACACGACTCGTAGCGCAGATGGTATAGTTTCCGGCAGCCACTATGGAGGTCCGGGATCGAATCCCGCCCAGGGCTGAAATAATTTCAGTACCGCTGCTCTGGGGGTTGTTACTCCAAATCTCGTGGGCTGGGAGTTGGGGGTGTTTGTGCGTGTAAGGTCACACCATTACCCATAGATCGGTCATATACGAGCTCTGAGCTCTCTTCCGGAAGGGAAATAGCTGTCGATCACGAGTCCAACCCGTAATCCAAAGACCATGGTGAATCACACACACACATACACAACTACACACACACAAACACACACACACACACACACACACACACACACACACACACACACACACACACACACACACACACCATTGTCAGCGGCGGGAACATCAGACAAGAGAAAGAAGCCCTTTCAGCTGACGAAGTGGACCGAAAGTTTTCTTTTGCTGAGGTCGTAGATCTGGTTCTTTGGTAGGGATGGCGGGGTCGATCAAAGAGAATTGCCCCAATTAGGACTTGGGTGATTATGAGACTAATTAAGCGAGACCCTGGAAGCCAGAGCTGTGACAATTAAGTCACTATTGCCCGCGATTAACGAAGTGTTTATTTAGAGAAGCTTGGTATGGTTTTAGTTTTGGTGAGAGGGGTAATGACCCCCGGTATGATCAACGGAACGCATGCACGCAAGTAGTTTATTTTATCAGATGGTCGGTGCCCGTTCAGGAATAGCTATTGGTATTGCACAACATGAACTGATGTTTGTACTCCAGCCGGACGTGCCAGATCAAGGGTCAACATTTATTTTTTTTTTTTTTATTTTTTTTATTTTTTTTTTTTTTTACTTTTCCGTGCGTTGGGCCTGGTAATCTTCTTTGTAATAATAACAGGAGGAGGAGCTTGGAAGTAAGAAACACTACTATTGTCGCTGCTGTGGCCAACAGGCATGTACCCATAGTGATACGTCGCTCTCTCAAAGGTTGATTTCCCGGAAGACCAGGACGTTCAGCGTGGGTTGTTTGTCTCATACGTTAGTAATTAGCATAGATTGCTTGCTTATCGTGTCATCTGCCTCGTACTGGCGTAGCCTGGAGTGCCGTTTGAAAAGGGACTAAGAGAGAAAGAAAGAGAGAGAGAGAGAGAGAGAGAGAGAAGAAGGGAGTGGTACAAGGAATGGGGACAGCATGAATATGCCACGTTGAGGAGCATCATGCTCACGGGGACCCCTTGTCACTTGCGGAGGATGAACCAGAGCGAAGCATATGACAAGTAAACATGAGTTTATGTCAGTGGAAACGGGTTTGGGTGTGACTTGTGTTATTTCAAATTGATGTAGGTACGGATCAAAAGATCTCCTGTCGACCTGCTCTTTCTTTGTAATTCTTTTGTAAGTATCCAGGTACTTGAACTTGGACTTAAGTGCAGTCGGTACTTGGACTCAACCCTGATACACACACGCGTGCTCATGCATGCACGCATATAACGCACTCACGCACACACACGACTCGATGGCGCAGTGGTAGAGTTCCTGGGCGACTCTACGGCGGTCCGGATTCGAATCCCGCCCAGGGCTGAAATAATTTCAGTATCGCTGCGCTGCGAGTCGTTATTCCAACTCTCATGGGCGGGGAGTTGTGTGTGTGTGTGTGTGTGTGTTTGTGTGTAGGGTCATAGCATTACCCATAGATCTGTTATATATGTGCTCTGAGCTCTTTTCCGGGAGGGTAATAGCTGTCGATCACGAGTCCAACACGTGATCCAAGACCATGGTGAAACACACACACACACACACACACACACACACACACACACACACACACACACACACACACACACACACATGTCATAGCATTACCCATAGATCGGACCTACGAGCTCTGAGCTCTCTTCCAGGAGGGAAATAGCTGTCGATCACGAGTCGAACACGTGATCCAAAAAGACCAAGTGAATACACACACACACACACACACATGTACATGATTGAATGGGTACCCCTGCATGGATTAAAATCTGGGACTTGGGGACTCCGAATGTACGTTTGATGGGATCTTTATCCGGGTTAGTCGTTTATTCAGTTTATCTGAAACGAATATAAATGTTGTATATGCGTGTGTGTCTGTTGTGTACAGCCAACCGAAGATATTCATTTCCTTCCCCTTTCCCTCTTGCGTTCGCTCTCATTTTCGCTCCCCCTCTCATTATTAATCTCACTTTCAGTCTCTCTTCCCCTTCTCATCTCCCCTTGCCCCCTCTCCTATTTATTTATTTATTTATTTTAATATCGAAAAAAAAAATGTTATTGACTGACTTCCCGCTCACTATCCTCGACCTCCGAAATAAGACGATAATGTACTTTCGTTCCATTCGATCGGGCTGATGACGTCTCAAAATTCAATTAACTTGAAAGGCAGAACGCCCCCCCCCCAACTTTAGATTATTATTTTTAATTTGGTTTTACTTGTCGTATTTTATTTTTTCCCTTGTGAATGTACTTACTTCTTATTATGGGGAGATATGGGGGAGCTTCCGTCAGCAAGCTTCTCCATAGTCAACCTCCGTAACCCATTTCGTCTCCAGTTATTGTCGTAATATGTCACGATGCGTAAGTCCTCTTGTCACGTGCGTTTCACCCGTCACCCACTGTGCGGAAGGAGATGAACATGAGTCGAGGGTACGCCACTTCCAGTCTCAAACGAGGTCGTATGTTACGCTCTCAACAGACGTAAGTTTTCATCACTCAAGTCTTGGTTGTAATCGTCCCTCTTCCTCTGTTTCCCGTCCCGAAGCTCGCTGGCTGAGCGGGTTAGGGCGTCGTTACTTGCGGCGAAGGTCGAGAGGGATGGCGGTTCGAATCCTGCCACCGGCGAAGTTGAACCAAGGGTATGGCTCATTAAATTCCACGCTACAAAGTCCTCTGTAAGGGGCACCGTCCTAGCCTTCCGGTGGAAGGAGTTTCTGACGTTAAACCATATCACGACCTCCGAAGTGAGGTTCTTCGCGTCTCCTCCACTCTCACCGAAGTGAGTTCGAGAAGATGTGGACTCTGAGGCGGCTAGTCTTCTCATATCGGCACATTGATACTTTGAGCCGTATTAGAGTAATTTGCGTTTCCCTGTCGATCCCTTCCGTACACTGAAACTGGTTCTAGAATAAACCAGGTGATGCATTAAGTGGTTTCTTAATGACAGAAATGTAACAAGAGAAGAGAGAGTACTGAAACCGCTCTACAAGAAAAAATTGCACTTGACAAATGCGACAGCAAAAATAAATAAATAAGTAAATAAAAAGCTGACATTATTCATTATGGGAAGACACGGCGATGGCATCATGGTAAGCAAAAATGTGGGACGACAAAGGTCATTGTTGCGTCTTCGACGATAATTTCAAGTAATGGAAAAAGAAAGCACTTACACACACACACACACACACGCACACACGACTCAGTGGTGCGGTTGGTAGAGTCCCAGACAGTCAGTATGGCGGTAACGGCGGCACCTGGTTCGAATCCTACCCAGGGCTGAAATTATTTCAGTAAAACTGCGCTTCGAGTCGTTACTCCAACTCTCGTGGGCGGGGAGTTGGGTGTGTGTGTGTGCGTGTAGGGTCATAGCATTACCAATAGATCGGTCATACGAGCTCTGAGCTCTCTTTCGGGAGGGAAATAGCAGTCGATCACGAGTCCAACACGTGATCCAAAGACCAAGGTGAGACACACATACACACACTAATTCCCCACCTCCCCCTTTCTTCCTTTCCACTTCTGTCTCCCTCCTGGTCCTGGCTCAGGCTGGTAAAAGACTTCTGCCTCACATCAACCACGCGACTCGGGACCACTGACAACCCGCAAGCCAACCCCGTCGACGATTACAAACATAAGTGCAAAGGTAACCATTAAACCAACTGGTTATAGTCACACCCATCTTTGACTATGCGGTGCAATTTTTTTTTTTTTTTTTTTTTTTTTTGTCACGTTAAGGGTCTTCCAGTCCAATTAGATGCCATTCTTTTCCATTTGTCTCTTGAGAATAGTCTGTCTTCGTCCTTTCTTGTTTCGTGGCCAGACAAAGCACTTATACTCATTGGTATGGCTTGAAAGAACTTGTGCCTCGTTTGCATATGAATGTGCCGCAGATTGTTTTTGGCAAACTTGGGACCTTCTCTCTCTTGTCTTATTCTGTTTTTTTTCATGTTTCTTATTAAAGTAATTTTCATCGCGATGGTGCATTTCATGGAACTGTTTCTGGCTGAGTGCAGACGCTGTGGCCGCTGTGTTTTATTTAACTGAAGTCATTTGGATACGGCAACATCACCTAAACAAGATGCTGTGATGCCTGTCATTTATTTCATATTATTTATTTATCTATTTGTTCTTATTTGTCTGTTTATTATTATTTCTTTGATTATCATTTAGTATTATTTATCTGTCAATTTATTATTATTTACTATTTACCTGCTTTTTATTATCTAACTTTACCTATTTATTTATTCACTCATTTATTATTATTTATATTATTATAATTTTATTTATTTATTTATCTATTTGCTTGTCATTATCATCTTTCTCTCTCTCTCTCTTCATCAGACCTAGTTATGGACCAAAAGGTCTCCAGTCGGCATGCACCTCCTTTGTAATCCTTTGTTCAATGCGTACAACCCGAGGGGGATGGGGGGGGGGAGGATACGCGAGAATTTTCCAAAGCGTACCTACGCCAGCATCTCTTGTTTTGTAACGAGCTGATGCTTGCCATAAGATGTGCTTTTATGCTTTATTTCCAAGTGTTCCGGACGGCTCAACAGCAAATAAACGCAATATTATTTTTCTTAAAATCTTTCGATTTGGGACATCTTTACTCGCAGTGCAGAAGAGAACGAGAGCGGGAAAGAGAAAGAGTCTTGTTAGATTAGTACATCCGACTTGATAACGTTGGTGCTGTAGGCACTTCCTGTAAGCGAAGACACTGCTGCTGAATTTCGGACAAGACGAGGAACAGATGATACCAAGGAACTTGGCAGCTATATGGAGCTGATCAACTGAGATGTGCTTCGCACAGGTATAGGGAGATCCGATCGGTCCGCTAGGAATTTCTGGATTATTACGTTAGAACGGATCGAATATCGTTGATGTGCAGACGACGACACGACATTGCTCACCTGGAGTTTGGTTATCAGCGGATCTGAAACATTCCGGGCAGTGGCGGCGCCAGGGGGGGGCTTGGGGGGGCTTTAGCCCCCCAAAAATGTGGCCAGTCCCCCCATTAGCCCCCCCAACTGAAATGAGCAAATTGAAAATTTGAAACACTCATTGAAATAATTCATTAAGTGGAATTTTTAATTGCCAAGGCTAAAGATTTGTCAGCCATCAGTGCTAGCCCAACCATTAACCCCCTCCCCTTCTGAAATGAGGATAATATATGTTTATTATCATATTACTATTAGCCCCCCAAAAAATTTGCTCAGCCCTCCCTTAGCCTCCCCAACTAAAAATTCCTGGCGCCGCCGCTGATTCCGGGGGATTCCGAGGTCAACCCTTTCGTCCTTCGCGAAAACGAATCTCTCAAGGTCAACCTCTCGGGTAAGGGTGACCCTTCCCGGAGGTGGCAGACGGCAGATGATTTTATTCACCTGGGAGGAGGAGTGTGGGTCCAGGCCCGAATGAGGTCTTCATCCACGAACGAAGAGATTCCACCTGGGCAGGTGGAGTGGATCGTCCTTCGTTCACATCCCTCCTCAGTGAATTGCCAGGTCCTCCTTGGCTGAATAGAATCACTCTGTGTTCAGTCAAAACAACATTCAAAGGGTGCAGTCAAGGGGGCTGAATCAGTCCGTGTGATTATGGTCAGAAAGAAATGTACAAAGGGATTCTCTCTCTCTCTCTCTCTCCCTCTCTCTCTCTCTCTCTCTCTCTCTCTCTCTCTCTCTCTCTCTCTCTCTCTCTCTCTCTTTCTCTCTCTCTCTCCTCTCTCTTTCTCTCTCTTTCTCTCCATCCTCCGTTCTTACGCCCTTGTTTCCCCGATTCCTCTTCCATCTTAGCTCACCCGCTATTTTCCCCTCTCGTCCTACTTCAGCATAAATCTCGTTGTCGTGACCTCAACTCTCACCTCTCCTCTCTCTCTCTCTCTCTCTCTCTCTCTCTCTCTCTCTCTCTCTTTCTCTCTTTCTCTCTTTCTCTCTCTCTCTCTCTCTCTCTCTCTCTCTCTCTCTTTCTCTCTTTCTCTCTTTCTCTCGTGATATCGTTCTCTCGCTTTTGGTGGGCCTTGAACAGTCACTTGAAAATTCTGGAGTCGAATCCTTGTGGTTCCACGTCTCCCACCTCCACCACCATCTGTGGCAAAAGACAAACGAAAACTTCTTCGATTTTGTGAATTTGTGTTGATAGATCGGGACGCAGGAGTAACCGCGTGGGATGTTTTTCAGTTAGGGAAAGAAAAGATCTTTGGCTTGTTTGTTCCCGAGGGGTCACGGATGGCTGAATAAAATGGTACGGCTGCAGTGCTGTACGCCCAAAATCCGATTGATAAAAAAAATCCCACAAAACAAAATCACATAGTCAATATCCCATTGTTCATAATCACACACACAATGTTCAAAATCCCACGTTTAAATATTCCAGGATGTTGATAGTATGAATATACGCTATATCTATGTTAAATTATACTTTAATTCGATACATTTATTAATTAATATAAGCCTAGGATTGGTTAGGTGTGGGATTTTGACCGACACTGTGTGGGATTTTGGCCAATACTGTGTGGAATTTTGACTGATACTGTATGGGATTTTGACTGATACTGTATGGGATTTTGACCAATACTGTGTGGGATTTTGACTGATACTGTATGGGATTTTGACCAATACTGTGTGGGATTTTGACCAATGATATTTTGGATGTGGGATAATGACCAATGTAATTATGACACTGTGGGATTATGTCATGGATTCTGACCTGAGTAGAAAGGAGAAACGTCCACTCGCTACGGAAGGGGTTAGTGGCTGTAAGCTGTCGATTTCCGCTGCCAAGTAATCATGGACACGAGGTTAGTAGGGAACCCCGGGGCGCAGCACTATTGTGTGCTTCGTAATCGTAAACGATAACGTGGACGCAAATATTGACACACATTCTGTCGCCCTGCGCTCCTTAATAGATTCTTGCACGGAACCTCCCCCGTCGTTCCCCCTCCTCTCTCTTCTCTTCCCGTTTTCTTTGCCTTTTTCTCCCTTTTCCTTCACCTTCTTCCCAAGGTCACTGGCGGAGCCGATGGCTGTGGTTAAAGTTGTGGTTTAAGTTGTGGTTGTAGTGGTGGTTATGGTTGTGGTAGTGGTTATGGTTATGGTGGTGATGATGTCTTCTCCCCCCACACACACTTTAATCCTTCTTGAGACTATCAAATGGAGGAGAAAGCGAGAAATTACATACGAGAAAAACCCAAGTGCCTTCCGGAGCAGCGCCGTAGACGCAGTGCTGTTATGCCCAAGGAGACACAACAGGAACGAGTACAGGCAGCATTACAAGTTCCTGTGGAGATTTCCTTGGTGCGTCTGCTGGAATGCGTCAGAGAGGGACTGGAGTGTTATGCACTTGATATTGCGCGTGTACCTGATGCCATTGGGATTGTGGTCATTTTCGTCCAAAGGTTTTCGACTTGATGGTCTCAGCAGCTACCCCGGGGGGATACAAACCTGAATCCTCTCTGTCTGTCTCTCTCTCTCTCTCTCTCTCTCTCTCTCTCTCTCTCTCTCCTCACTCTCTGTCTCCCTGTCTTTCTTTCTCTTCTTATGTGTCTCGACTTGGAAGAAGCCGCGATCTATCGTTCTGGCGATAGAATTCTTCTTATGTTGGCCGCCACATTTGTGAGCGAACTGTTTCCGCGGTTTGTAAATGACACATTTTCTCTCCTAAGTCGTCTGGAATCAACTGGAATGAAATGAGTAAGAATAACGCCTGACGGAAGAAGTTTACATATATACATATAGTCGTGTAGGAGAGAAAAAGAGAGAGAGAGAGAGAGAGAAGGATGAGGTCGGAGGAGAATTGGAAAAGACAGAACAGTGGGAAGGGAATGAGAATGTAGATGTGAAGCCGAAGGAGGTGGTGATGGATATATTTGTCGTTGTTGTTACTGCATTAGTACTAGTTGAAGTGGTGCCGGTAGTTGACCACTTAATGTTGTGGTGGTGATTGGTTCCTAAATTTCCAAAGTTGCGGCTGGAGTTCTTCCCACGCCGCAGTTACCATGGCAACCGTGAGTGGAAATATGTCCCTCTTCAATTGATTCAAATCCTCTGGCGGTAGTTGTTTCCAATTAAACCTTACGTCTTTCCCGAACTGGCAAGTCGAGATGGGTTCTGACTTTTTAGTGGGAGGGTACCTGCGCCCTCTTGGCAGAAGAGAATCGACTAGTGACGGGAGGAGGATAGAGTGGTGTGTTTATGTGGAACTTTTCTGTGACATCTTTCCTCTGAGAGGACAGACCACTTAACCCGTGGAAAGGCCTGGGGAGGGGGGGGGTCGTTTATTTCTGCATTCTAACCTTGCCTGTCGTCAGGCTAATCGATTCGGAGGATTGTTTACTTGTGTTTCTTTTCTCTGTCGCCAGGCGATTTTATTCAATTGAGGGAAGGAAGGGGAACCCCATAGACCATAAGGTGGATCACACGTCATTTGCAGAAGAAGCGGGTGGCTAACGAGGAAGGAAAATAACGGGGAGAGTGAATGGAGCAGGGAAAAGGGAGACGGGGAGATAAAGTAAATAGAGCG
The DNA here is from genome assembly GCF_046742065.1 of Oratosquilla oratoria. Taxonomy (NCBI): domain Eukaryota; kingdom Metazoa; phylum Arthropoda; class Malacostraca; order Stomatopoda; family Squillidae; genus Oratosquilla; species Oratosquilla oratoria. Next base: position 3,769,275 of record NC_134812.1, on the reverse strand, counting down.
CTCATAACAGGATTAGGCGTCAAAAGATCTGATCACTCGTAACTGAAAAAAAGAAGAAAAAAATTGGGGGAATGAGAGATAAAGTATTTCATGCATACGCAAAAGATTATTTTTTGGTGATGCTCAAAGCTGACAAATCGAATGATTCTTGATCAGATTTGGCTATTTCATTACTCGACGCTGATCAAGGAAACAAACGCGAATACAGAAAAAGAGGATCAGGACGCGAGGGAGCAGGAGGAGGAGGAGAAGGAGGAGGAGGAGCAGTTGTAGGAGGAAGGGAAATTTGGCGGTCGTGCTAACTTTTACATATATACATGCATACATACGTCCATACATACATACACACATACGTACATATATATATATGCACACAAGCAAACATACATACATACATACATACATACATACATACATACATACATGCATACATACATACGTAATACGTACATAATACATACACACATGCATGCATACATGCATGCATACATATATACATACATGCATACATACATATATATATACACACAAGCATAGATATATGCATACATACATATGTATATACATACATATATACATACACGCACACATACATACACACACATATAAACATTCATACATACATAAATACATACGTAATACGTACATAATACATTCATACATGCATGCATACATACATACATACAAGCATACATACATATATACATATGCTAATAAGAACACGGGTACGTGTGTCCACTTATGCAAAGTAGACCACTTGGAAAAAAGAAACTAAAGAAGCAGAGCGCTTTCGCATATTACATCTTCAGTGCAACAAGTGACTTGTTGCACTGAAGATGTAATATACGAAAGCGCTCTGCTTCGTTAGTTTCTTTTTTCCAAGTGGTCTACTTTGCATATATACATATATAAATAATATACACACACACACACATATATATATACATATATATATATATATATACATTCGCATACACACGCACGCACACACACACATGCATTCATCCATACATAGATACATACACACAAACATACACACATAGATACAAATATACATACATTTACATACACACACACATGCTCTTGCACACACACACATACACAAACATACAGCTATTCTTTGAGTCCCTACTTTGTTTCTTGATGTTTGCCGGCCGGCCTTCCTTATCGTTGTTGTTAGTCCTTCCCGATTTCCCAGATGGATGGCATTCTTTCAGTTTCTTCTTTGTATTTTGTTGTTTGTCGCCCGGCTTTCCATATATTTGTTGTTAGTTCTTCCCTCTCTTCCAGCCGGCAGGCTATTCATTTCCTTATTTGTTTCTTCCCGACTGCTTGCCGGCTTTCCGTATTATTGTCCTTTGGTCCCTTTCGCTTTACCTGCCATCCGGAGATTCCATCAGTTTCTTTATCGTCTGTGCTTGTCAGCCTGCCATCCTGTTGTCTTTGTTCTCACGTGTGTCAAAAATTCCCCCCGAGGTCCGAGTGGTCAGGAGT
>NC_134812.1:3685281-3765281 GCF_046742065.1 Oratosquilla oratoria | reverse complement strand
CATCTCTCTTTCTCTCTCCTCTCTCTCTCTCTCTCTCTCTCTCTCTCTCTCTCTCTCTCTCTCTCTCTCTCTCTCTCTCTCTTTCTCCCCTGTCTCACTTTCTCTCTCTCTCCCTCCCTCTCTCTCTCTCTCTCTCTCTCTTTCCTTCTCTCTCTATTTCTCCCTTCTTTCTCCCTCCTCCTCTCCCCCTTTCTCTCTCTTTCTCCTCTCTCTCTCTCCTTCTCTCTCTCTTTCTCCCTCTTCCTCTCCTCCTTTCTCTGCCTGTCTGTCTATCTGTCTGTCTGTCTATCTGCCTGGTTGTCTGTCTGTCTCTCCGCTAGACACTACACGAAAAATATTATTTGGCCTCAGATATCACAGGCCGAATTTCCTCGAAAGCAAACTGCTGGAAGACTGCTAGATATATTACTGTCTTGGACATTTGACAGCAGCGAGTGAGGGGAATGAGGTACCTCATCGTCTGAATAAAGTCGTGTGGCAGTGGCCTGAATAGGTTACGACTAGCTCACGACATGGAGGGAGTGATGAGGTGAGGACGCCTTTTCCTGCATTAAGTTCTCGGGATGCCAAGTTGTTGACATTCCCCTGTTTCAACGTTCGTCAGGTTTCTCTAGTAACTACTTCCCACAGTCAAGACACAATACTTGTTCACCGAAGCACTTCCCACCGCAAGCACTGTCTGAGGTGGTGATGGATACGGAGCTGCCTAGTGTAGGCCTTATGGTCTTTTGCAGTCTCCTTTATTTCTTATGTTCTTATGTCACCCCAGGGTTTCGAAAATGTTGTTCAATCTGATGTGTAACCGCTTCATCACGAAGGTCACTCTATACAATTGAATGGAATAAGAATAAAGGAATAAAGGAGACTGCAAAAGACCATAAGGCCTACACTAGGCAGTCATAAGGCCTACACTAGGCAGAAATAGCATGTGATAGTTTCCTGAGTGCGTCACCAGACGTGAAGAGATAATTAATCAGCCACCAGTATAGTCGAGCATGGATTAGCTGCATTGAGAACCCGAATCAAAACTTAAATATCCGAGAATCTCAGGTGAGGACTCGGGAAGCATTATTGTTACCGTGATAATCATGGGAACGCTCAAAGACGAGATGATTAATAATTCAAACTCATCATTACCTGTATGGAAGCTCGCTGTCCGAGCGGGTTAGGGCGTCGTTACTTGCGGCGAAGGTCGAGGGGATGGCGGTTCGAATCCTGCCACCGGCGAAGTTGGACCAAGGTCATGGTTTATTAAGTTCCATGTTACAAAATCCCCTGTGAGGGGCACCGTTCTAGCCTCTCGGTAGGGGGAATTTGTGACGTTAAACCATATAATTATCATTTCTTGATCGCCCCCTGGGGATTCTGGATGTGGCTACCCTCCACTCGGGGCGGGAAAAGGAAAATCGACATCAACATAGTCAAGAGAATTTAAGCACTCAAACTCTATTAAAAATGTGTGTTTGTGTGTGTGTGTGTGTGTATGCCTTCATGCGTGTACATTTGTTGAGTGTGTGGGCTTTAGTGTGTGTACATTTGTGTTTGCTTTCATGCGCGTACATTTGTGTGTGTGTGTGCGCGCGTCATGGTATGTGTGTGCATGTATGTCAACATGCGTATATATTTGTGTAATGTGATATAATTTTGTTTGTATATATTCAAGACTATAATTCGCGACGCATATAAATGTATCGTTTTAAGGGAATTTGATATGCAAATTATATTATATACAAATCATACAAAAAAGTCCAATGAAAAAAGAAATCGGTAAGAATTCAAAGAATTGATGAAAGAAATAACAGTTATTAGATATGAGGTAATTGATATTAATATAGATTAATTAATTAGAAGACAGATGTGAAGGAAAATATAATTTGATTATTCCCCAGAGAGCCGAGGATGGAGTTACTTATTGGGACAAAGAGAGCAAAGAACAGGGATAAACCGAAGAAGAGAACTCTTTTTTCGAGCGAGCGAGAGAGCCGTCTTTCAGAGAGGGGAGGAGTAAGACGAAGAGGAGGAAGGGGGAGGAGGAGAGGACGAGAAGGGGAAGAGGAAGAGGACGGTTCTGAAAACGCGGAGGCTTTTACCATATCCTCCTATTCTTCCTCCTGTTACTCTTCCAACAGCACCTCCACCTCTTCCACCTCTTTACCTCATCACCTCCTCCTCTTTGCGTACTTTCTGCGTGCGCCGCTCTAACAGCTGTAGCCTCTCTATTCCACTCCTCCCTCCCCCTTCATGCTCCTCTGACAAGCTAAACCATCCCACTGTATCTCTGCACGGTGTATGTCTTCCATAAACACCGACCACACGGGCTCAAACAAAGAGCGTGGGAGGGACATTCCACACATATACACACACACACACACACACACACACACACACACACACACACACACACACACACACACACACACACACACACACACACACACACACACACACACACACACACACACACACACACACACACACAAAAAAAAAAAGCGTCAACTTCCTAATTCAGTCACGGCGATGGACTTTGTCCGGTAATCGTTGTTCCAACGTCGAAGTCTTTAGTATACTCTCGGTGTTCTTTAAAGAAGGATGACAGAGCTTTAGTACGTCGCTTTAATGTCGTAATTGGCCTATTTGCTCTCTTATGGTGTAATTTCTTGTTTCCCTCTCGTCTGTATCCTTGCATTATCGTAAAGACGGAGTGTATTTACGTTTTTTTTTATTACGATTATTTTTTTTATTTATTATTATTATCATTATTATTTTTTTTTCTTTTTTTCGGTATTGAATTTCTTCGTTTTCAAAGTTTGTTATTTGCTGATGATTTTACGCCAAATGCGTGATCAATTTTACGTAATTGAAGATATCGTTTCCTAAAGCTGGGGGAGATGTGGCATTATCTGCTTGAAATTAATTGTGCTTGTATGATATAACGCAATATATTATCAGTTTCATTTTACTGTGGCTTTTTCCTCCTCTTTTTGTCCCTCTTCCTCCTTCTGTTTCTCCTCCTTCCCATCCTCTTTCTCCTTCTATTCCTCCCCTCCTCCTCCCCCTCTTCCTCCTTCTGTCCATTTCCTCCTCCCATTCCTCTTCCTTCCCATCCTCTTTCTCCTTCTATTCCTCCCCTCCTCCTATTCCTTCTCCCCCTCCTCCTCCTCCTCTTATGCCTTTCCCTCCTTCTCCTCCTCCTCCTCCTCCTCCTCCTTCACCTCTTCCTGTACCTCCTTTCCCTCTCCTTCACCTCCTCAGCCTTCTCATTATATTTCCTTCCCTCTGTTCCACCGTTTCACATTCTCGCTTATGGTTCTCCCCTCCCTTCTTTTCTTCTTCTTTTCTTCTTCCCCGGTGAGATCTTCCATCTAATTCTCTGCTGCTTTATCTTCATCGTTGGTAATCTCTCCTCTTTTGCTGAAAAAGGTAAATTCTTCTTCAATAAACAATTGCAGGATCGCAGTAAGATTTGCAGCTGCCGACTATAATTGCTTGACATCGACAAAGGAGACAAAGTTTGTTTTGTATTTGATAGAAATGTGTTCACGAAACACACACACACACACACACACACACACACACATATATATATATATATAAATACATATATACATATACTGTATATATATATATATATATATATATATATATATCCTCTTAAAGATAACTACTGACACAGATAATAATTACCTAGGTACACACACAAATAGGTACAGAACAAATATTTGTTTTCGCGCAGCAAGCTCTCTCTCTCTCTCTCTCTCTCTCTCTCTCACACACACACACACACACACACACACACACACACACACACGTAGGTGAGTAGATGAACAGAATCCTTATTACAGAACTCTAAGTGTCTCAGCTTCGTTGCTTCCTTACCCGGGTGGGGGGGAGGGGGGGTCTGGAGTTGTGTGTTGGAAACGACCCATGACCCACGGCCACTACACAGTTGCCATTATATCTAAGAACATTATCTGTTAATCCCTTTCGATTGAACTGTCATGGATATATCAGATTCATGGAAATGATTGATGAATGATTTATATTTTGAAAACGCTATGTCGGAAGTAGCATCATGATTAGGTTTTGTTTCAACAGGTCACGTGATAATTATACAGTTCTCTTCATTACAAAATCTTTGAACGCATTCGAGGAAGAACACTGGAATGTGTATAATTGGGAGCAATTTAGTTGAATTGCTTTGGTGTCGTTGGGGCATGCGAGAGGGAGACAATGGAGGTTTCGGTAATTGGGAGTTTGTCGGTGATTGTTCCTTAGGAGGCAGGAACGTGGATAGGCAGTCTGGCACGCAATCGCTCGCCCGCCATTGTGTGAGGATTCTACGCCAGGAGACGCTGAGTAGCTGCGGCCAAAGCCGTCATCTTTGACCTATGCACTTGGACTGTTTGGGCAGGTAACAGTCACTGCTGGGAACTGGAGAGAAGAGCGAGGCTCGAACCCACAAGTGAACAAATGCGAGACCAGCATGGTTCCTATTACGCCACCAGGGCAAATATTAACTAGAAATGTTGATTACATGAAGTTTCTACATTTGGTGACGCATACAGAGAAATGAAACGAAGTGGGTGCATCGCAGATTCTACCAGGGTGAGGAATACACAGAATGTTTTTAATTTTGTATTTTTATTCATTTAGCTTGCGGGGTGGGGGAGGGGAGGGAGAGGGGTTATAAGGTGTAGACAAATGTCACCTTGAACGTTACATGTATGAGCACTTGGGAAAAAAATCACTCTTGCTGAAGCGCGCATGTAAGGTTTTGTTCAGGCTTAGGGAAGCCTTTTCATTGGAGGGGCTTAGTACAGTTTTAAGTAATTGAACAAAAAAAAAAAAAAAAAAAAAAACTCTTGTCTGTCATGTACGCGAAGACTCTTACGGCTGATGCCGGGCCAGAGGTTGTGCAGTAACGTCGGAGCAACCCTTCTACCAGTGAGGTTTTCTCTCTACACATTTAACTGAATCGGTGGGAGTTGCCACAGATGGCGCACAGCTGCGAACAGATGGTTGAGGCGAACAGCTGCGAACAGACGGGGGCTAAGTATGGGCGCAGAATCCCCCAGGGCTCAGTCAAGGCATAGGTTACTTCTACTGTGTGTTAATATCTTTGGGGAGAGCAGCAGCAGCCGCCAAAATATTAACATTTTGAAAATCTTGTCTCAAAGGACAAAATAGAAAAAAAATAATTCATTAAGTTTCAGTGAGCGTATTTGGATAATTTTTCCTCCCTCTAAGCTTAACAGAGGAAAGGAAAAAGAGATTTTTAGAACTCTGAAATATATCTTTAGGGGTCATGAGGACAAAAATGTGAAAATAAACCAAGATATAAAATATTGCCACTTGAAGTCTAGCATGGGGATCAAGTAGGGGTGGGAAGGAGACATTTCTTGTGTTGACTTGAGACCGAATCTACTTTTTCGCTGCCAAGAACCCCGGCACCACGGAGATGAATCGGGTACAGTTAACCAAGCTGTCGATTAGCCAGTCATTATTGTTCTGCGGCGCTGAGGTGGAATGAATATTTTTGTCGTGGTTTGAAGCCGACATTGGATTCTGTGTTAGGGGGATTCCTCTGGCGTTGTCTCGGTGGTATGAACAGAGTAGGAGGAGGGGAGGTGGAGGTGAAGAAGGTTGAGGTTAGACACGGACAGACAGACAGATAGAGAGACGGGCAGGCAGTAGGTCAACGTTCTTCATTTGAGGCAAGATGGACCAAAATCTTCCAGGACTGAAATCGAGTCTCTCCATCCACGGCTGAACGAAGTTGATTCTTGTTGAAAAGGACTCTATAAACTCTCTACTAACGTCTTGGGAGTAATGAGCTGAGCGCCAAGTCATATCCTGTGTGTATATATGTATGTATGTATATATATATATATATATATATATATATGTGTGTGTGTGTGTGTATGTTGGTTCTGGGTGAGTGAGAATGTGGGTGTACATTCCTTAGATTTGACCAAACGAGCCATCAACTCTAATCCCAAATGGTTTTATATATTGATCTGGAGTCCACCATTTCATCCAAAAGTGTAATGAATTACAAACGCACACGCGCGTGCATGATTGTATGGACAATAAAGAGCATAAGTGATGGGAAATATGCTCTAGGGACACAACATGCTTTATTTATTAAAATATTTCCCTTTAAGACAAATTAGACCGATGACCCAGATGGCGTGCATGTAGCGTCCATGTAGTAGGTATCTTTTGTATGTGTGTGTGCATGTCGGTTTTTGTGTGTGCGTGCGTGCGTATGTTCGCGATTGAGGAAAAATATGTACCTGTTTGCATACTTTGAACTAAGGGCATTTTCTTATGTTATATCATAAGCTAACATAGTCTTCATGTTTTACATAACCGTTTCTGTTGAGAGCAAAGAAAGAGGTTTTATAGTTGCATCCCTTGATGCTTGTTTACAGGGAATATCTCTGTGGAAGGATGAACGATGTAATTAACAAGATACCTCCGATATAACCCTCTAGAGATCGTTTGTTTTCATTTAATTCTATCAAATTTCCTAGGCTTCCCGTCTGAGATGTTTGCTGAGTGGTAGTAATCAGTTCAGGCAGACACGCTACTTTTAACCTCTTGGTTCCTTCGATTTATGCTTTAGGAAAGTAAAACTCCTCTTCTGGTAGTCATCGAAACCAGGAAAAAGGTCTTCAAGGACCCAATTAGTATGATTGGCTCTAACAAGGTTACTACGAGTTGTGGGTCCTAAGTGCTTGTGCTGTAATGAAATTTAATCCGCGCACAGAGGTGCCTAGTGTAGGCCTTATGGTCTCTTGCAGTCTCCTTCATTCTTATGTTCTTATAGTTCAGATGTATGTTTATGTATTGAACCTTTATTTTTACATTGAAATCGGTTAGTCGTATTCAGACTTTCATTCAGGAGTGGAGAACGTGATGATTAATTGGTAGAGAGATGTGATGATCTCAGTGCTTCACTGAGATGAGTGTCACTTAGTGATAGATAAGGCAACAATTAATACAAACAAACACAGTAATCTATGTCATTTCGCAGGATGTGCTCAGGAATAAAATGGCAGAGCAACGGAAGAAGTTTTGGATTTAAATATAATTTTCTATTAGACTTCGTAACCCAACAGGAGAAAATACAGATTTGTGTCTCAGTGTTGTACGAAATACTGACTCGGGGTAAACGCTGCAGCGGAAGTATAGCATCGCATTGCCACTCGACGTCGTTTCCTCGATGCGCCAACTTTTGTCCGTCTGTGTCGGAGACTAATGAACGCCCGACGTGACCTTCATTCCTCTACCGCCAAGTTCGTTTCGTTTTCATGCAGACTCACGCTCTTGGAATCGTTAGCGAGCTCTTCATGTTAAAGCCAATTTGTGTAATACTGAAATACCAAACAATTTCTGCTTGTATGCTGAGATGCATATACTCGAACATATTCGTATATGTCTGTGATGTTTGTCTCTTCTAGTTTGTGTGTGTGCGTGCGTGTATGCGTGCGCGGGCGTGCTTGTCTGTGTATGTGTGTGTGTGTGTGTGTGTACCTACTCCTGAGTTCCTTTACGTTCAACTGTATAAACTCATCCTTGTACTTGCACACATACATATTGGAATGTCTGCATTTGCACAACCACGCTCATTTTTTCCTTTCCCTAGAGTGTCCTTGCATTTTGCTGCACGCTCGAGTGGTTGCATACAAAGGCACAGAATATACTGAACAAATAAGGATAGCATGTACATCAGATTTCAAGCATGTTCACGGCCCATTTTGGCTAAGTAGTTAATAGTTAGTTATTTCTTATGCAAAACATATTTCTCTCACTCTACTGCAGAAGCTGTAGAGCTCTAAGATAGATAATTTCTCGGATGCCTTAAGCCAGCCCCGTGCATCCTGGCCTTTTCAAAATAGTATGTTATAAAGTTTCGGCTTTCCGGTTACAACCAATGAAGACCCTACTCGACGCTTTTTAATAAAAATCGCCTGACGCTTGGCTAAAATATTGTACTCTGCGCAAGACACCATTACGTAATAGCATGCGAACACCTGATAGTGGATGAAAAGTGGAAGAGAATGGAGGTCACTTCACAAAAGATCTCAAGAACTAGAAGAGAAGGAGGAGGAGGAAGACGAGGCAGTTATCGGAGAGCCATAAGTCTGGAATACTCGTACATCTTCTGTTAGCAATACGGACTGAACACCAGGAGCTACGCACAGAGTCTGCTGACAGATAAGGATAAAAGGTACTCGAAAGATGAGAACGAGGAATGAAGAGGGGAAGGAGGTCAGGAACAAGAGAGGCTGGGAACCATGGAGGCCAAAGAGACAGAGCTTTTGAATTTTTGGGTCAGAAAAGGGAAATTTTTGGAGGTTTTTGGAGGGCCGGAATCAGAGGCCCGCTAACACTCCTTCAGCTTCTGACCCTGACCTGGATGTCGCCGTGTCACGATTCCCTCTGGAGCCTTGGCAAAGAGGGAGCGTGTGAGTGGCTGTGTGTGTTTCTCTCGAGAGTGGAAACCAATAGATGAAGAATCACCTTTCCATCTGGATCTAAGAACGAATTACCAGGTTGACGGCTCGGGCGAGCGGTAACCTCCATCCATCCAGCCAGCCAGCCCCATTTGTGATGAAAAGGTCAGATTGCTTCTTCTTGTTTTTGTTCTCCTCCGTGCCCCGTTGGCCGGCTGACGCAGCTACTGAATACAAAACGCCATTGGCGTGGAGGTAGAAATTATGGGTTGTTGTTAATGTTGTTGTTGTTGTTGTTGCTGTCGTTGTTGTTGGTGGTGCGGTCAGACCCTCAGACCGCTCTTCTGGTAGTGCGGTCAGACCCTCAGACCACTCTTCTGGTAGTGCGGTCAGACCCTCAGACCACTCTTCTGGTAGTGCGGTCAGACCCTCAGACCACTCCTCTGGTAGTGCGGTCAGACCCTCAGACCACTCTTCTGGTAGTGCGGTCAGACCCTCAGACCACTCTTCTGGTAGTGCGGTCAGACCCTCAGACCACTCTTCTGGTAGTGCGGTCAGACCCTCAGACCACTCTTCTGGTAGTGCGGTCAGACCCTCAGACCACTCTTCTGGTAGTGCGGTCAGACCCTCAGACCACTCTTCTGGTAGTGCAGTCAGACCCTCAGACCACTCTTCTGGTAGTGTGGTCAGACCCTCAGACCACTCTTCTGGTAGTGTGGTCAGACCCTCAGACCACTCTTCTGGTAGTGCGGTCAGACCCTCAGACCACTCTTCTGGTAGTGCAGTCAGACCCTCAGACCACTCTTCTGGTAGTGTGGTCAGACCCTCAGACCACTCTTCTGGTAGTGCGGTCAGACCCTCAGACCACTCTTCTGGTAGTGCGGTCAGACCCTCAGACCACTCTTCTGGTAGTGCGGTCAGACCCTCAGACCACTCTTCTGGTAGTGCGGTCAGACCCTCAGACCACTCTTCTGGTAGTGCGGTCAGACCCTCAGACTCTCCCATTGACCAAGTCAAGTACACTGTGCGGCGGATCGCTTCTGTCCCGACTCGGCCCTTTGCCTTTTATCCAGCCTTCATCTTTGTTTCTTGTTTAATTGACTTTGTTAATTTTTCTCGGCGTAATTTGTTTATTCTCGTGACCAATTCTGAGGCGACTTTTAATCTGATGATTAATTTATGTTTATTCGGTGTTTGTCTCCGTTCCATACGTTTAACAGTTGTCTCGTTCTTTCTTGCACGTTTGTGCGTAATAATAATAATAATAATAATAATAATAATAATAGTAATAATAATGATAACAATAATAATAATATACGGTTTATTGGGTATAACAGCATTACTGTGTGTGCTTGTCTGTGTGTGTGTGTATGTAATGATAATAAATTATAATAATGATAAACGGTTTGTTGGGAAAGTAGCAATACAGAGATTTACTGATAATATACAATACGTGTAAATCAAAGCTAGCTTGTTTTGAGTGCTCAATGACTTAGGCGTTGTTCCTTTTGATCGGGCGTTCAGGGGTTTTATCAATGTTTGTTTACTTGCGAGATAAAGTTTACTCATAGGGCATCGCCAGTATGCGTTGAGATCCTGACTCCATGCACTTGAGATGGGGTATGCCATGAGTGGAAACGGGAGATCTGACCTTACTCACAAAGTCAAAATCCCTTGGGAACGTCAGCACTAAAATAAGAAAGGGTCAGATTCTCGCATCTAAGCAGCGCTGCCCCCCCTCCCTCCAACTTGCCTTGTGGTAAACATTGAGTCACATCTTGTTGTTGGACGCGGTACATGGTGGGTAACCGCACCCTCGTTTCAGTTTCTATCAATGAGTCGGTATCGGTACACAGAAGGGCTACACATTGTTGCACTGCACTAAATGTAAAGTTTCTTAAGTCTGGCTGGGGGAGGTCAACAGGCTGACCTTAGGCTGCTGCTACAAGCGCCAATGTGACACCAAAACTGGGAGACCAGGCAGACACGTCTGTACCCCGTGGTCGCTTGACTCCGATTATAATTATGTGTGTGTGTGTGAGTGAGTGCTCGCGCGCAATGCAGTTTATATGTTTGGAATTATATTGTTTGATTGTAATTGAATTAAATGGAGGAATGATCCCGGAAATGCACGTTATCCATTTACTTACTTTTAGAAGTCATGGAGCCGTAAATAATGTAGCATTCAACACATGATATTTTTTATACAATGACGCAAGCACCAAGAAAATGTTCGACCATTTTCCGATAGACGTGGTTTGTTACAAAGTTTGAAGTAACAAAATTAGCGTCGTTTTTACGCACGATTTCCTCGAATCAGGGCAGCAGCAGCCACGGCATTTCACGTCCGAAAAGTTTGAATTTTTTTGAGTTATAAAGAATTAGTTTATTCCAACCGTTAAGCACAGCACAAGTGCGTGTAGAATTTTATCCAACCACTGTCGGACAAAGAACAGTGTTTCTATGTGTGAGCATTTGTATGCATACTAATGTCTACTTTTATATTTGTGCGTATGAGTGTGTATGCATGTGTGTGTCCGTGTGGGCCTACGTATGAGAGTCTGGAAGTGAGTTGCGCCGTACATAGCGTGATGTTCCATGTCACACACGTCACGAACCGTGTCTCTCTTCGGCTCTTTGTATCATTCTTGACGCGCTTCGAAGTGTCTCCTTTGATACTTAGGCAATGCCAACAAGTTGAGACCCTTTGTCTTTTCTTTCTAGCCAAAGATTAGTGTTACACATTGGATAATAAAAAGGATCTCAGCGTAGTTATCAGTAATTATCTCAAATCATCTGAGCACTGTCTTTTTGCTTCAAGGAAAACAAATAAGATTCTAGGACTGATTGTTCAATCCAAAAAAGTCCATCCGTTATTAACAAGCTGTGTAAATCGTTAGTTTGGCCACATTTGGAATATGCCGTTTCTATATGGTCACCGAATCTCATGAAAGATATTTACAGATTAGAAAAAGTACAACGGCGAGCCACAAAACTTATTCCAAATATCAAGGATAAATAATACGAAAATCGAATTAAACATATGAATGTATTTTCCCTAAAACAACCTAGACTCAGGAGTGATTTGATACAGGTCTTTAAGATAATAAAGGGAATTGACAACATTAAAAGTGACAAAATGTTCACACTGAATGAGAATCAGACAAGAAAAATTGGTCTCAAACTGTCAAGAAGTAGATTCAATTTTGAAGTGGGTAGTGCAATGTAGTACAGTTAGAAAATTTAAGATTCGTTTACATAAACACCTAAACAAAATACTGTAATGCTTGCCATTTATTTTGCTTTATTTATTTGTTATTATTTGATATTTATGTTTTTTCTATTATTTACTCATTATCTATTATAGTTTATTATTCATCTGTTTATTCGTTATTAATTATTATTCATGTTTGTTTATTATTTATCATTATATATTCATATATTTTATTCATCTATTTAATTTCATTTTTATGATTTTTCCTCGCATCCGAGCTAGTTATGGACCAAAAGGTCTCCTGTCAGCACGCTCCTCGTTTGTAATCCTTAGAAAATGTGAGAGATGTTTGATGGCCCAAAACGTAGTGCTAGAACACGAAAAATGTTGAGGTTTTGAAAATTTGCGCGTCTTCCGAAATGGGTTCCTGTCGGGATATGGCTGGCCGGGAAGGCCGGGAAGGCCGGGAAGGCCGGCGGTAAACAACTTGTTTGACGTGAAGCGACGGCTGCACGTGAAGCGTCGAGACGTCGGCGGCGTCGTGCAGCTGAAGTCTTCCTTTTTTTTGTGGGAGCGTAAGACATACCTAGAGAGAGAGAGAGCGGGAAGACGAACGACGTGTCGAAGTAATGGAGGTTGAGTTAGTGTAAGCGAGGGTGAGAGAAGAGGCATACATACATATACCAAAGGCTTTTTCCCCCTTACACGGGGGGTAGCCTAAAATAAAAAGGCATAGACACCACTCCCACCCATTTCATTTCCCATATATTCCACTCCCCTCCACCCTCCTCCCTCCCTCCCATCTTGGCACCTCCTGGATGACGGGTCATCCCTGCATCCTGTCCACTGCCCTGGGTCAGAAGCAGTGTCGCAAGGCACAGCACATCCACAGCAAGGCCGCGGATGTGCTGTGTCTTGGCAGATGGTAAACTGATGAAAAAGAAGTAATAAGGAGAATGTGGGGTCACATAAAGAGACAGAGTAAGAGTACACTAAGATAACTTTAGAAGATGAAATCAAGCGAAGGGTGAGAGGGACGAAAAGTTATAAATTCCCTAAGAATGAACGAAGTGAAAGAAGTGAACTGTGTATGTTGGAACACACTGATAAGTACAAAGAGATTCAGTTGATTTATATCTAGTGATAACTCTACTAAGTGTTGGAGTAGGTGGCGAACGAAAAATTAAAAAGAATGATGGGAAAAATAATGTTGAAAGCAGAAAGGTGTGTTGAAAGGAGAGAATACAATAAGCTAGGAGAAGGGAAAGTCTTTTGGAAAGCATAGTAGTAGGGCGAAAGTAACGAGGGGGACAGGGGAAGATGAAGAGGGAAATAGAGAGAGAGAGGGTGTTGAATAAAATGAAGCTTGAAGAGAGAGAGAGAGAAAGAGGGTGTTGAATAAAATGAAGCTTGAAGAGAGAGAGAGGGTGTTGAATAAAATGAAGCTTGAAGAGAGAGAGAGAGAGAGAGAGAGAGGGTGTTAAATAAAATGAAACTTGAAGAGAGAGAGAGAGAGGGTGTTGAATAAAATGAAGCTTGAAGAGAGAGAGAGAGAGAGAGAGGGTGTTGAATAAAATGAAGCTTGAAGAGAGAGAGAGAGGGTGTTGAATATAATGAAGCTTGAAGAGAGAGAGAGAGAGGGTGTTAAATAAAATGAAGCTTGAAAAGAGAGAGAGAGGGTGTTGAATAAAATGAAGCTTGAAGAGAGAGAGAGAGAGAGAGGGTGTTGAATAAAATGAAGCTTGAAGAGAGAGAGAGAGAGAGAGGGTGTTGAATAAAATGAAGCTTGAAGAGAGAGAGAGAAAGGGTGTTGAATAAAATTAAGCTTGAAGAGAGAGAGAGAGAGGGTGTTGAATAAAATGAAGCTTGAAGAGAGAGAGAGAGAGATAGAGAGAAGGATCCAGCGTAAGAGAAAAGGGAAAGGGACGGAACTAGAAGACGGAGAGAGGGAGATGCAGTTGGGGAAGAGAACGAATAGGAAAGATAATTAATTAAAGAGCGAAGTAGAGAGTGGAAGAAGGAAAGATGGAGAGCATAGGACGGGGAGAGGAGGGAAAGCTGCAGATGCAAAGGAATGAAATGCCGAGGAAGAAGACGGGAGTAGTAAGGGGAGACATAGAAGAGGAAGGGGTGAGTGGACTGAGAGAAAATGGAAGGGGTGAGTGGACTGAGAGAAAATGACACACAGGAAACCCACAGTCGGAGAAAATAAACTTGGAATAAAGAAGATTCCTATATTCCGACTGTGGGTGTCCTGTGTGTCATTTACAAATGTGCTACTACATTTCTGTTTAGAAATAAGAGAAAATAGTGGAGTTGGGACAGGAAAAGGAAAGGACATCATCAAGGAAAGGAAGAGGAACTCAGAAAATTGGTAGAAGGAGGTTTGCAGCAAATCCGTACAGAAGGGGACGGGATCGTTCTGCTTTCAAGCTTCGTAGGTTTTGTCCCCTGGTTTGACCAGGAACTTACGGAGGGGACAAGGGTCCGTCGGAAGACTTTAGAGCAGAGGTTCTTAATCTTTTTTCTCCAATTCCCCACTTTTTAGTGAGCCAACTCTCCATTTACCACCACAGCATCGGTCTTTGACAAATTCGATTTTAACCCATGCAGTGTTTAGTACGTAAATATACGCTTTGCTTTTTTTGTGCCATTTTACGGCCCTTAATTTTTGTTTGCATATATTAGATTTTTTACTAACAGTTATCACATGGAAATATAATACATATGTCATTCCCCACTTGACAACTCCGCCATTCCCCACCAGTGGGGAATTCCCCACAGGTTAAGAACCACTGCTTTAGAGAAACCTAATGTGGAGACTCCATTTCCTTCTTTCGAAAAAGAAGGGGATTCTTAGATGGAGGATAAGGTAACTTAAGGAGGGACTTTCTCTCGAGTAGGATTTTTACGAAAAAATGTAGAAGAATGACCCAGAAGGGACAGAAGGTTCATAAAACTGTGTAGTGGAGAAGGAGAGGAATAGGTTCATAAAAATTATAAGGAAGAAGAGGAGGAGGAGGAGGAAGAGGAAGATAGGGAATGTATGAAAGAGATGGTGGTGGAGGAGGAGGAGAACGAGGGAAAGGGGGTGAGAATAAGGAGAGAATACTGAAGACTTGAAGGATCATCTCCGGAAGAATTTTATTCTTCTGCCTCGGGGAAACTGCCCCGAACTGTGACCCGCAGATGAATTTCGTCCCTTTGGAGGCGCCCTTGCCCCTTTCCCCCCCCCCCTCGTGTTCCATTTCCACTCTCAGTCTTGCCCTATTCATCTTTTTCTCCCTGCTTGCCTCCCTCCCTCCCATCCTTACTGTCGTCCTTGTCGTCGTCCTACTATGCCTCAGGCTCCCATCTTACTCCCACAACTTTCTTTGGTT
This sequence comes from Oratosquilla oratoria, assembly GCF_046742065.1. Taxonomy (NCBI): domain Eukaryota; kingdom Metazoa; phylum Arthropoda; class Malacostraca; order Stomatopoda; family Squillidae; genus Oratosquilla; species Oratosquilla oratoria. The sequence goes on along the minus strand of NC_134812.1, from coordinate 3,750,225 downwards.
CGGATTCTCTATTGCTCACTTCACGCGTTTTCTTCGCTTATGGATATATCTTCTAGTTGTGAGATGGTTTTAGTTTGCGACAACCGAAATTATAACTACTCCTCCATTTCAAGCCCGTACAATGGAGGCGCAACAAACTGAACACCCCAAGTTCTTCCTTCTCGGAAGCTTGCAGTACTGTTGAGGAAAGGGATGAGCTAGTATAGAAAAAAATGCATGTTTAAAGTACGCATACATTCGTATAGTTTGTGGGAGGAAGGAGGAAGTAATCTTTATCATTATGGCCTCTCTTTGCACAGTATACACATAAAGCTGTATAAATAGTCTCTCTGTATGAGAAAATTCGGAGCGAGACGTAAACGCACATTTCCGAGTATCAAATGAGCCCGAATGGATTGAATTACGGAACTATTTTCCCGAATTCATGACTGAATGCAACTATTCCGCGAATGAAACTCGAAACTCCAAATACGACACAACGAATCTAATATTTCATGTCGGGACCGGGCCCATTAGTAGTAACCTGTTATTGCATCACATTATCCAACTATGAACATTTGTATGCAAATTGGCTTCGGAGGCTTGTTGGTTCGTATTTCGTTCAGATCGCGGTTGAGTTTCAAGAGCGGATTCATCCTCATCTGGCACGCCAGTCGCTCCTCGCCCAGGATCACGGCAAAGCCCGTTGGTTGCTGTAGATCAGCATTTCCCAAACTGGGGGAAATTTCCCCCTGGGGGGAAATTTGAAGTTACCAGGGGGGAAATAATTACACCACCTACTAGCAATATATATATCTGCTGAAGAGGATCACAGTAAGTGATCGAAATATACAGATCTCTATATCTTCGCTTATTCTTCTCCGAAAGTGGGTCATCAGTATTATTTTACAAATGTGCTACGACATATCTTTGTTGTGATATATATATATATATATATATATATATATATATATATATATATATATATAAGATATATATATCAGATGGATTTTCTCATGCCTGAGAGAGAGTATACCTGTTGTAGATGGATGGTGTAGTTTACTATGTAACTATGTTTATCAGTTTATTTGTACATTTTTGAAATAGATTAGTAAATAGTCACAGTGTGTCTTGCCATGAAAGGGGAAATCTGCATGATTAAACTGGTTGTCGGGAGGAATGATAGAAAAAAGTTTGGGAACCACTGCTGTAGATGGGATCTAAGTCTTCATGGAACAGACCTAAGGACCGTATTTCTAAAACCTTTCGTCAGCCATGGCGAGCGATCTCTACTGTTATGAAATAACTTCTATTAGAAAATAGCTTCGGTAGCTATACTTACGGTAACTAGATTTCATAGATTACCTATTAAGACACCTAAGGTTACCTAGAAAACCAGGTCAAGTTCTACTTTCTAAAGGTAGACAGTGTTCGCCAGGGCTGGCGAAAAGTTTTGAAAGTACGACCCTGAATCGTGCTTGTTATTTCTGGGGTCCCCTTTTCTACTTGGAAACGTCCTCCCAACCTTCTGACTTGATTAATTCGTTTGGTGTCAGAGTGATCAAGACTTGGACCCTCGAGGTTCCTCGGCTCAATTTCATCTGCGGTTAGCCAGAAGCAAATGTACAGAACGCATCGTCACCCGCGAATGTTTTTTCAAGACTTTGGTATCGCCGCTGATTTCCAAAGAAGGTAGAGTTGTTTCCGCCAATGGATTTGTAATCACGCGGATGAGCGTGCCTGACGCCAAGGGTAGCGTCGGTGTTGTATCAACCGTTTGCTCTGTATTGTGCCATACTTTTGTATCATTAATACTTTAGTATTACATCGTTTCATTATCCACCATAAGCCGTGTTGTGATTGCGGTGATGAGAGTATGTCCATGAGGCTGTGGATGTGAACCGGGGAGCTGTGAGATGAGTTTAGGTCTCATCGTTCGCGACTCACATTTCCTTTCTTTCCAGCATAAACAACTTTACCACGACTCCCATCTCCTACGCTTGTTGGACCGCATGTAGGAGTAGGAGTGAGTACCCGCAACCTCTCGCTTCGTTCGTTTTTGTATATAAAACATGTGGTGCAGTTCCTTCCTTGCCATTGCGCGATAACTCCCGACGTAACCGTTTTCATAGTCTTTCTTTTTTTCTGACTCGTGTCAGGCCTTCTCCAAACTCTTCTTTTCATGGTTAAAGTAAATAAAAAAAAATAAAAAAAAAAAAAAATGATGAAAAATAAAAAAATCCACTCGCGAAACTTCTTCCTGGCTATTTTCCCGAGGGAATTTTTCTCGCATTATGCACCACATAAAGTTACAGGTGATCTCATTCCAGAGATACTATTACTGCCATATACCATAATCCATTCACATTGCAGGCTAACCACCACCCCAACAAACAACTACTTTACGGATTTGGGCTCATGATATACAAAACCATCTTACCTTCATTAACATTTAAAAAGGCGACGTCCTCAAGGAGATTTATTCTGGCTAATACCAGGAGGTGTTTTTCTTAACCATGGGCTGGGGCGTCACGTGAATGAGTAATTTCACGTCGAAAAGGGACTTTGTTCAGCAGAACAAATTTGTTTTGGGGCCAGACTATAGAATAAACACTCACGTCGTTAATAAACGCAGCGAGAAAGTGTTAATTGCGATAAGCTCGAGTTTGTTTCCTGTGGTCCCAAGCAAAGTTAACGAAGTGGGTAAAATAGTTTTAATCGACATAGTTTTAACTCCCGGAACACGTCTTGGGATTATACTGAACAGATTATCTGTGGGAGGCTTTGTAGTCTATCTGATAACACACGTAATCTTGTCGCGGACGTAAGCGAACGTAACGACCAGATCAAGTGGTCAAGAAACAGAGGAGATATAGTATGGCGTCCATACCAGAAACGACCGCTTTGCTACGCAGGCTAACAGGTAATTGGCTACTGGAACAAGCCACCTCGCTGATCTCAGCGACTATTGTTAGGGACGCACCGGGACAGCAGCTTTTCAGGTCACGAAGCGATCGCTGATTGGCCGATTCGACGGTCGCGTGATCCCGGAGCACTATATAAGCCTGTCACTTGCACATACAGACATCTCCTCCGTTTATTAAGTCCGCGACCGGATAAATGAACATAAAATTACGTAAAGCCCACAGATCATCTAACTCCATAGCAATGCATGTGGAATAGCATGGCCACTTTCCAGACTGGAACAACACAACCATATTAAATAAAGGATCATCCAAGAAACTGAGGAAGACAATTGAGGCAGCATACATTAACACTAATAACAACATTAACCATAGAGAAGGCTTTATATGTCTAGCAAAAGCCACAAGCTTATCAATAATAAAAGAATACACAAATAAAATAACAAGCTCTCCGAAGCGTCCCATGAGATGACCCGTCTATGTATAAAATCCCCTGTTATGTTTGAGTTGTTAGCTTTGTGATCAAGACCCTGCGGGTCGAAACGTTAAAGCGTGAAATTCTCCCATTACTCCTCGTCTGCTTCCTCCACCTTCAGTCTTATACACACACACACACACACACACATATGTATATATATATATATATATATATATGTATATCATGTTAAAAACGACGGCAAAAGATTTAGTAAATATTTTTTCGTAAGCTCTCAATCTTCCGAAAAGTAGATTTCTGGAAGGGGGGAGAGGGAGTAAATCTAATTTCCAAAACTCATAGGAAACACAAAAGGTATAGTAAACACAAAAACACACACCACACAGTAACAAAATACCAGAAATTAATACAAAAAAATACAACACACAAAAACAAAATACAAACAGAACAAATTAAATATAACAAGACGTTTCGCAGCTCTTTCTGTATCCTCAGTTGAAGTGCATGTACACACACACAACAACACCGGGACGCTGATGCGAGTCTGCCAATCGTGATAATCATATTGTTGAACAAATTTTATTTTTCTGCCGTGTAGCGGCACAGCTGGGAGATGTTCCGAGTTGACACAAGCCGTTAGTGCTGTTGATGACGATTGCCTTGATCAATCCTAGACACGGCCGTTGACACGGCTCTCAAGATGCATTTACTGGATAATGTATTACTTACGAAAGTGATTATTGAAGTGTTTTATCAGGCTCTTGGGGCGTATTTGCTATCTGCATGTAATATGATTTTCCAAACGTGATTACGAATATTGAAGTGTTTGGGAAATTGTCGGGTATGCAATAGTATCTATCTATGTAGTGCGTCTCTGATACTATATCGTACTTCATGATAAATGTCGTTGATGTCATTCTTCAGTTGGAGTAAAGGAAGGAGGACGGGTAAGGACCTATAGAGTTTACAGTGATACCCTCTTCTGGGTAGACAACACTCTAATTAGAGAAAATATTCTAACTGACTATTTCTATACACCAATTACATATTGGTAACATCCATGCCGTTAGTGAATTCGCAATATTCTCTCTCTGTGTCTCTTCCGTTATGTTATTATCATCGTAGTGTAATAATGAACGCCATTGTCAACGGTAATTACACACGACCAATTAGAGAGTTTCCCTAGTCAAGAGATTATGGTAGAGATAATAATACTACGTAAATCTTATACCCAGGCATAAAGACTTTGCCTTATAGGTGAGGGGAAGGAAGTGTTAGTTAAACAGTATTATCGGACAAAACGCTGAGATTACTGCACTCTGAGGTCTCTCAAGAGTCAAGTGAGTCATGTTCCTTACATTTACATCTCGGGGATCCCCTGAGGTGAACCATTGTTAAACAGTATTGTCGGACAAAACGCTGACATTACTGCAGCTTGAGGTCCCTCAAGAGTCAAGTGAGTCATGTTCCTTACATTTACGTCTCGGGGATCCCCTAAGGTGGACCATTGTTAAACAGTATTGTCGGACAAAACGCTGACATTACTGCAGCCTGAGGTCCCTCAAGAGTCAAGTGAGTCATGTTCCTTACATTTACATCTCGGATATTCCCTAAAGTGAACCATTGGACGTAGGAATCCAAGTCGGATTACACACGTGTGCCACCTCGTCGAGCCTCAGGGATCTGAGACTTCTAAAACTCGTGTTCGTGTGATATTTTTTGCTCCATTGCCTGGAAATGTGGAATTCATAGAAGCACGAAATTGTGCATACGACTCGATGGCTCAGTGGTAGTCTTCGCGGCCGTCACTACGGCGGTCCGGTTTCGAATCCCGCCCAGGACTGAAATAATTTCAGTATCGCTGCGCTGCGAGTCGTTACCCCAGTTCTCGTGGGCGGGGAGTTGGGTGTGTGTGTGTGCATAGATCGGTCATGTATGAGCTCTGAGCTTTCTTCCGGAGGGAGGTAGCTGTCGATCACGAGTCCAACACGTGATCCAAGACTATGGTGAATCACATGAGTTCACTCAGTACGTACACGCAGGATTGGCTGTGACAGATTTTTGTGCATGCGCGTAAACGTAGCTGTACACACAAATATACATAAAATTGCACTTACAGGCACACATGAACACAAACACACATATCACATGCGCACACGTATCATCCCTAGATTTGCTTGGTTTAGCGTTGTTGAAAGAAGAATTTATGAGATCGATGATCCGAGGTCTGCCTTCGACGGTGTTGCATCAACCTCGTCCTTGGAAGCAAAGCAGATGGTACTCCCGTTACTCTCTATCGATCTATCTGTTCTTGTTCCTTTTTCTCTCTCTCACTTTCTATGTTATCTTGTCTGTCACATTCAAAACTACCCAGCCAGGCAGCCCTGCAGGGCCTCGCTTGTTAACCCATTCAACTCATGTCAGCCGCTTGTGGTGTAGATACGAAAAACCGTATATGGTAGGCCTCGCGCCGGCCCGTACATTCGAATATCATCTGATGCGGCTTGACCGCGCGAGGACTGACGTCATATTTTTGTGGTATTTGGTCAAACATTTTGGTGTTTTATGATTTTTTTTTTTTTTTTTTTTTTTTTTTACCAAATTACAAGAATCTTGTCATCGGAGTTTAAAGGGTTAAGTCCGGCGCATCGTTCGTTCCTCCAAGCGACCCGGCGTTTCGTTTTATCTTGTCCGCCTCCGGCTCGCGTTCTTCTCTCTCCGCCGTCCCCGCGCGGAGGTCGCGCAGTCCTTAAAACTTCGAACTGGGATGGGTAAGGGAATTGTTCCAATTGAGGGACATATTTTCTACAACACCACCACAATCAGAACTATCAGGGTCATTGCAAACATATGTTGTCCTAAATCGTGTGATTGAGATTTGTGTCTCGTGGGACGAGAAAGGGAGGGATATGGGAGAGGGAGAGAGAGAGATAGAGAGATAGCAGGGAAAGAGAGAGAAAGATAGAGAGGAGAGAGAGAGAGAGAGAGAGGGAGGAGAGAAAGAGATGGAGGGGGGAGAGAGAGATAGAGGGGAGAGAAATAGATAGATATAGTAAGAGAGAGAGAGAGAGAGGAGAGAAAGAGATAGAGGGGAGAGAGAGAGAGATAGAGGGGAGAGAGAAATAGATAGAGAGAGAGAGAGAGAGAGAGCTCCCCTACAGGGTGGGAGGGTGCCAGAGTGTCCATTGTGTTCCAACTGAGCCTTCGGTCCAACTTCTAGCCGAATTAAATATTCGAGCATCAGGCAAAACATAATCTGCCAAGTGCGCTCCATAACCAAGCAGCAGGTTTGAGAATATTTTGTAAACTCAAGACACTTAGAAGTTTTCTAGCTGCCTTGCCCTTCATCCTGAGTGACGCTCGACGAGTTTATGTAGCTGAGGAATATCGACGAGCAACTACGGGGTCAGTTCTTCGTAAAGTCTTCTTTTAAGACATGAACTGCCTCGACACACTCTTTGTCTTACTTTTTTTTTTTTTTGTGTGTGTTGTGTGTGTGTGTGCAGAGCTTGCGTTTTCGTACTTCGCTACATGGGCGCTTACTTTACCATGCGTGTTCATTGTACTGTGCGTATGTACCTTACGATGTGTCCACCTGCCATTTTACAATATATTTTACGAAGCTTGTTATGTATGTATTACAACACCTGTCTAATACGTTTTGCTGATCGTAATTCACTGTGTGTGTCATCCGCGCTGTAGTTAATGTACAACAAATTGAGCAATTGGACGATATATGAGGTGAAAAGAATAGTATATTGTGCGCACTTTTACGTGTTATATTGGATAGAATTTGGCCCTGAATGCCAAATCATTTGAAATTTGAGCGTGTGTGTGTATGTGTATGTGTGTTTGTGTGTGTGTATGTGTGCGTACGTTCGTGAACTTGCTCTCACGCTTCTGTAATCGTTTGCGTGCGCGTATGTATGTATGTACATGCGTGTGTGCACCATACCCAGTATAGCCCACCGAGATCGCAAAAGTGTCAGTCAGATTAAGTTAACTGGTATTGCTAAGCATCTCTGACGGGATTAGTGAGGATTGTTTATGTTAGTTGGTATCGTTAGCACCTTTTCATTATGTAACATAGCAGATGGCTTTATCAAAGTCCCTGAGGAAGAATCATCCATGTTGTCTTTGTTTCCCTACGAAATTTGGAAAGAGCTGGGAATGCTATAAGTAATATATATATATATATATATATATATATATATATATATATATACACATATATATATATATATATATATATAAAATATGTATGTATATATTGTGTGTATATATATATATGTATATATATATATATATATATATGTGTGTGTGTGTGTGTGTGTGTGTGTGTGTGTGTGTGTGTGTGTGTGTGTATTAGCAAGTTTCATTTAAATAGATATTATTTTTCTGGCCACGAATAGGATGATAAAAATATTGAAGAAAATTATATACCAAAGGAGACAACGACAACGACGCCGTAGCGTCGCATCTAAGTTTTTTTTTTTCTGGAGAATGATGTCATGTCGTCAGGCGATAATGAGGCCTTCCAAAAATAACGGAGGGGACATTTCACTTCGATGCCCAGCACACAAAATGTGTCGGGTTTGTTATTTTGTTTTGTTTGTTCGTTTGTATGTATCTTTTCAGTTCGATGGAGGCTTGAAATCTGTCATTATTATTCCCAGGTATTTGTTTCTTTCCCCCAAAAAAACGCTGACCTGGGCAGGGGACTGAGTGAATGTCTCACTCGTACAAGCTAAAGCAATGGTTCCTAACCTTTTCCAGTGTCCGTATACCTTGATATCCCAGAAAATGTTCTCGCGTCCCCATCCAATACAAATACAACGCAAACATATGAAAAGGATTAGTGATACAAAACTTGCTTTGCTTTCTCATTGTAAACATACAGTACCATGCACTGGCTATCATGTCTCCGATGTAACGAACCCTTCTGAAAGTGGACTCACCCCGGATATGCTCACTGTCGTCTGCTTCGAGCTACAGAAGGGAGAACGTAGTAGTAGTAGAAGTAGTAGTAGTAGTAGTAATAGTAGTAGTAGTAGTAATGATGATAATAATAACAGCAACAACGACAATATAATAATATAATACTAGTATAATAGCATAATAGTAATATAATAATATAATGATATAATATATAATAATAATAATAATATAATAATATAAAAATAGTATAATAGCATAATAATAATATAATGATATAATAATATAATGATAATATAATAATATAATAATAATATATTAGTAATAATAATAATAGCTTTATTTTGCATTGAATCAATATGCATGAAGTGCAGATAATGAAAAGAACACATAGTTCGAAATAACAAATACAATTGCCGAGGATAACACAAAAAAGTGTTTGTGTGGGCGTATGTGTGTGTGGGACTGTTATGGTGGGGAAGGGACGGTTTGTTCACCTGAAAGCACAATTATCTTGAACGTTGTGTTAGCGTGGTATGTGTATATCATACCATTATTATTGTACTTGTGTGTTGCTTATTTGGGGAATTATATGTTTCCCCCTCTTTATAAAATTGTCATATGTTTTGTTGTTTGTTGTTTTATTATTTATTGTAATTATGTGTAATCATTGTGTATATTGTAATTATATTGGATATCGCAAATGCGATGCACGTCTTTTGGCGCGAATTGGCAGCTTGGCGTCAGTTGAGAGCCAGCTCTCTTTGTATACACACGCATTAGTTGTCAGTGGTATCAGTGATTACAGTGTATTTCCTACCAATTGACTTTCATTTCTTGTAGCCACCCGGTACATTTGGTGGCAGCGGTGCATTAGTTGTCAGTGGTATCAGTGATTACAGTGTATTTCCCACCAATTGACTTTCATTTCTTGTAGCCACCCGGTACAACCTCAATTCACAGGCAATGGTTGCTTTATCTACCCAGGAAGAAATGCAAGCGTCCTTTATATTACTGAAAGTAGTCGTCACACGACGTGTCCTAATTTTTTTCAGTGCCACAAAACAAATTAAACTTGCAGCAACTTTTTTCAGTGTAAATTGCATCGAGACCCAAACCACGGTTTCTTTTCCGAGAGAGCAAGTTATTGGAAAACTTTGAATTTGGGAAAGAATAAAACAACTGGAATTAGAATATATATAAAGAAAATTTATTGAACTCTTCGATTTCTAATAATGAAATTCCAGGTACGTTTCTTACTTTCAACACCCGTACCACAGCAATCACTATGTTTTTCCTCCTCTTTCTCCTTCTCTTTCCTCTTCCTCCTCCTCCTCCCCGTCCTCCTCCTCCTTCTCCTCCTCTTCCTCCTCCTCCTTCACCTCTTCCTCCTCCTCCTCTTCCTTCTACTCCTCCCCCTCCTCTTCCTCCTCCTCCTCCTCTCCACCCACCCCCATGACGTCGTTCCTCACGAGGCAGTGTCCTTTGGGCCACATCGCTCTTCTTCGTCTCTTCACGTTGAGCTTCTGCAGCACCAACATTTCTTGGGACATTTTGGACTCAACTATCATTCCCTGTCTGTCTGTCTTCAACTTGCGAGTTCACACACACACAACACACACACACACACAACACACACACACACGCACACACGCAAATATGCATTAAATATGCACCCACACATATGCGTACAAACGCATCCACTCAGATATACCCACACATACAAACACACATTAAATGCACACACACGTAAACGCACGCTCACACACACACACACGCACACACACACACACACACACACACACACACACACACACACACACGCAAAGTGCGCGTGTCCACACCAGAAATGTGAAATGTAGTTGAACTGTAAGGTGTCTTCACAGACCTCCGGACTCACGTTCTTCTCTGAAGGAGTTCGGGAAATTCTTCGCATTTGTTGCTGACACACACACACACACACACACACACACACACACACACACACACACACACACACACACACACACACACACGATATCGGGAGAGAGTGGTGATGGATGTTTTCATCCCCGACTCTCTCTCTCTCTCTCTCTCTCTCTCTCTCTCTCTCTCTCTCTCTCTCGCTCTCTCTCTCAATCTCCACCCATTCATCACAAGTCACGATTTGTTTTCCTGTGTACATGTCTCCTTTCCTTACGTTTCTTATAAATCAGGGTAACTTAATTTACAAGTGCAATGAGACGGCCGTGTGATATTTGTCTTATATCGTTGTTATGATTCTTGTTAAGACGACTTAACGAAGTTGTTTCCGGTAAGAGGGAGTTTACACGGTCTAACGGTTCGTCGAACGCGGTTCGACAGACACGTGATGTGTGAACGTGTGAACGGGGTATTTGGGGTTTAACCGTGTTCGACAACCAAATACCCCGTTCACACATCACTTTAAATACGGGTCTGTCGAACCTTCTGAAAAATATGTGTGTGTGTGTGTGTGTGTGTGTGTGTGTGTGTGTGTGTGTGTGTGTGTGTATGTGTTGGTGTGTGAATGGCTATTGTGTCTGAATGGTTTGTGTGTGTGTGTGTGAATGGCTATTGTGTCTGAATGGTTTGTGTGTGTGTGTGCATGGGTATGTGTGTGTGTGTGTGTGTGCGTGTACGTGTGTGAATGGATTTTGTGTTAGATAAACATTTTTAATGGGCTATATCCAGCAGAATTAGTGTGTGTCAGAAGAACGTAATGTTATTTTGGTCTTTTATGATGGCGATTTCCTTGTTTCGAGTGGAATAAATGCAGAAGTCTCTGTCGATCGTTACAGGTTTTTTTTTTTTTTTTTTTTTTTTTTTTTTTTTTTTTTTTTTTTTTTTTTTTTTTTTTTTTTTTTTTTTTTTTTTTTTTTTTTTTTTTTTTTACATTTAGAGTTCATTGTGGTAACCATCTTTCGAGTTCGGAGTTAAGGCAACAGCTTTTGTCCCGATTTTGTACGAGGCGGCAGGACACTCCTCCTGATTGGCCATTCTTTCCCTTCCCCCCTCTCTCTCTCTCTCTTTCTCTCCCTCTCTTTCCCTCTCTATCTATCTATCCGTCTCTCTCTCTCTCTCTCTCTCTCTCTCTCTCTCTCTCTCTCTCTTTCTCTCTCTCTCTCTGTCTTTCCCTCCCTCCCTCTATCTATCTATCTACCCGTATATCTCTCTTCTCTCTCTCTCTCTCCCTCTCTCCCTCCCTCCCTCCCTTTCCCTCTCTGTATCTATCTATTTATCCGTATCTCTCTCTCTCTCTCTCTCTCTCTTTCCCTCCCTCTATCTATCTATCTATCTATCTACCCGTATATCTCTCTCTCTTCTCTCTCTCCATCTATCTATCTATCTACACGTATCTCTCTCTATATCTATCTTTTTCTTCTCTCTCCCTTTCTTCTCTCCTGTATCGTGGGTGCGTACATCCGATCAGACCCTTCGCCTAACACTCCCTGCCGTCCTCACTTCCTCGTTGTGATCAGTCTGAGTTTCCACCGAGCCGACGAAGCCCACCTGCCGTTCGCCAGAAGAGAAAGTCGTTCGGGTGATCCCTCGGCTTTAGGAGAGACGATGTTTTGTCTTTTTACAATCCAAACGAGAGTTCTAAATATAGCTTTTGACATGTTATTAAATCTGCAACTGATTGAAGGAAGATTTAATTGAATTAGCGTGTCGAAACGCAAAAAACGTAGCAGGTGAGGTGAAATCGCATTATCTAGTCGAACTGCCTGGGATTCTATCAAATATTGACGTGATGGTAATTGTCTCTGTACCTTAGAGATATATTTGCTAAGAATAGAATGTTGTTGTATATCACCACTTGTGAAGGTTTCGATTCATATAGAAAATGGAAAGACGTAGATGTTGTGTTGTCAAGGATTTTTTTCTTTCGAGAGCAAAGGATGGCGTCATATAATCCTGGACACGAGCCCGTGTGTACACATGTACGTTTGTGTGTGATTCACCATGGTCTTTGGATCACGTGTTGGACCTGTGATCGACAGCTATTTCCCTCCCGGAAGAGAGCTCGTATTTGACCAATCTATGGGTAATGCTGTGACCTTACACACACACACACACACACACACACACACACACACACACACACACACACAACTCCCCGCCCACGAGAGTTGGAGTAACGACTCGCAGTGATACTGAAATTATTTCAGCCCTGGGCGGGATTCGAACCCGGACCTCCGTAGTGGCAGCCGGGAATTCTAACCACTGCGCCATCTAGTGTGTGTGTGTGTGTGTGTGTGTGTGTGTGTGTGTGTGGGAGGATGATGGAGCTCTACGAGTTCATATGCAATGCGACGAAGAAAATAATATTTACTTTTGTTTCGATGATGACCACCCAATGGGACATTTTTGTCACGGAGAGCTCAGTCATGCAACACATCACTTCCGGGGACGAACGTCATTGGTTGTAAGACAGTAATCAGGCTTCACGTTCTCAGAAGAACTGATTAGAAGGAATCTGTTCCAAGACTCTACGTTTGCGATTTAGAATAAGAAAGAAAGTATTATCATCTGTTCTTTGCTTGTTCGCGTGATTGTACATGTGTTCGGGTATTTAAGCGTGGAAACCTTTGCTTAGATATGATATTCACTTTTTGTTTATATGTATATTGTTTGTTTATCTACTTGTTTGTATAAGAGGGAGGGAAGGGGGTGGATGGGAGTGGAGTATTTAGGGGTGGAATGGGTGGGAGTGGTTTTTATGCCTTTTTTTGGGGAGGGGGAGGCTACCTCCCTTGTGAGGGGGAAAAAGCCTTTGGTACATGTATGTATGTTTACATTGCAGAAACCACAGGGAAAATAAAGTCGGGATACTAAACGTTTTCGTCTACTGTATTACGACATCCTCAGTGGATGTCGTAATAGACGAAAACGTTTAGTATTCCGACTTTATTCTCCCTGTGGTTTCTGCAATATGATTTAGTCACGCGTTATTGTGATTATTTTTGCAGTATATTTATATATTCGTTTGTTTATTGATTAACTAGTATCTATTACATAACTAATAGTTTTCTCCTCTTGTTCCGCAGGTACGAAGTCCCCTCTGGAAACGCAAAGTGGAGGTGTGTATTGTACTGTAGCCTCAAGGTCGGATGTGGCGGGATGGGAGTATGGGAGGTATGTGAGGAAGTACAGTAGGGTCTTGGATCTCGCAAAGATCACCAAACACCTTTTCCTCCTCCTCAAAGGAATTTGGTTCCTCCTTTCCTCCTCCGTCCTCCCAATCCTTCCTTCTTTCCTTCCTTCCTTTCCTTCCTTCCTTTCTTCCTTCCATCCTTCTTTTCATCATCCTTTTTCTCCTTCTTTCCTTCCTTCCTTCCTTCCTTCTTTCTTCCCTTCCAGCTCTCGGACCTCAAGTCTCCCCTTCCGACCCTCTGCCTCGCATGCTCTGACTCTCACTGTGACCTCAGACGGTCTTAATTCATCTCTCGACCCTCAGGCTGGCAAATCCTCTTCTCTCTCTCTCTCTCTCTCTCTCTCTCGTGGATCGTTCTCCTTTCCTTTCTTCTTCTAACAAACCCTTATTCGCTTTCTCTGCCACCTCAAAGACCTTTACTTTTTTCTATTTTTCGTACATTCCGTTTATATTCGCCCACTGACCTGACTCGCCTTAACAAGACCTTCGCCCACCTTATCTGAGACAACTCTCCCTACACTGGGTCGCACGATTCCATGAAGGCGATGTGAAGCAATAGATGAAGTAACAGCCATAAAGCGACCGTTATACCACCGATCCCTTCTATGACGTCAAGTCGTCCGATGTTGGGTAACCGTTGAGACACCGCGTCATGTCGTCAGACATCAGGCAGCGGATGTAAATGCGTCGCCTCCCTTTGATCAACCATACATAACCCAACGAGTGGACTTGTGTTGTGACAGCAGATCAATTCCAGTCAAACTTTTTGAAAGAGACGTTGCCAAGTCTATACCAAAATCATGAATAGAGGTAGCGCTTTATAATATGGTATGCCGCGATAAGCAATTTTTATAATTCATATATGGATACCATTAGGAGATTTTAGTCTGCAAATAGTGAATTTATGCATTCAGTGGGTCTTCAGTTAATACGTGATAGGCATTTTTATTCCTCCCACAGCAAATGTACATCTTTGTACCAATAATAATCAACGAGATTGGACGCCAAACACATCTTCGGAAACATAAAGATACGCTCCTCTCCCCTTGGCCGCTTAAATCCATTTAGATACCGCGAGAGCAGAGATACCTATTCAAATCAAAACTTTAAACAGCCACGATTTGAACCGCGGCTTTTCAATTACAATGTAAGTCAATGGAGGCGTTCACACGCAACCGCGCAGTTTTTTTTCCGTCACCATGTGGTACCGCCGCTGTCTCCGCCCGGTTCAAACAACTGGTGTGAACAGGATCCAAGGCTATGAAGAGAGGTCTGTTTTGGAAAGAGCGGATGGAGGTGGGAGGACGGAAGAGTTTGGGCAACTCAACCATGAGGAGGAGGAGGAGGAGGAGGAGGAGGAGGAGGAGAGGGAGGACAGCTACCGGCCAGAATTGGAGGACGGGACGGGAGAAGAGAGTAGGTCGCAGGAAGAAGAAGTGGAGAAGGAGGGGTAGGAGAGAATGAGAGGAGAGGGAGGGGCAGGAGGAATAGTAGGCAAAGGAGGAATAAAAGGAGGAGGAGGAGGAAGAGGAGGAGGAGGAGGAAGAGGAGGAGGAGGAGGGAGAGGAGGAGGAGGAGGGAGAGGAGGAGGAGGAGGGAGAGTCTTTCCTGCTTTAATTCCTCCTAATGAAGCCACAGAATCAGAAGGATGGCAGCAGACTCTGAGAACTTCAGAGACATGGGAAAAGCACTTCACTGAGGCTCTCGAATAGTAAAGAACACACAAAAGGAGTGTACCAGTTGCGCACGCATGCATGTAAACAGATTACAATAATGACGATATCATCACTCATATCATTGTCCTTTGTTACCTTACTTGCTGATGGCGAAAGCAAAAATTTAGCCCTCTTGTCCCCGTGCCCAATACTCATGAGATCTTTTTCCGATCCTTTCTTGCCCGAGGGGACGGATAGGGGGGAGGTCGCCGAATCAATGAAGCGACCTTGCTGTGGATGTGCTCTGTCTTGCGACACTGCCTCTGATCCAGGGCAGTGGACAGGATGCAGTGATGACCCGTCATCCAGGAGGTGCCAAGATGAGAGAGAGGGAGGAGGGTGGAGGGGAGTGAAATATGTAGGGGATGGAATGGGTGGGAGTGGTTTCTAAGCATTTTTCTTTTTGGCTACCCCCGTGTAAGGGGGAAAAGCCTTTGGTATATGTATGTATGTATGTTTCTTGTCCGTAAGCGAGACGACGAAGCGTCGTTTACTCCTGTTCAACACAAACGACAGAATGCTTTCTTTTCAGTGCCCAATGGCAGTTACAGAGGGAATATGAATTCATCGAACGATCGTCAAACCGTCATGCGAGTCGTCCAATTTCAGCTGAAGTAGCAATTTCACGAAAGGAGGTAACCTCAGAAAGAGGTAGAGAGGTGGCAAAGAGATATGGACTTCGGGGGGTAGGACAGTTTCTGCCTCGGCAGAAACGTCTGCTTTCAATCAAAACATAGGGAAGGTCCTCGTCTTTGTCGATCCCTGGCGGACAAAGGAATCACCCAGATGGAGGTATTCATTGGGGTCAAGGAATTTGAAAAGGGTGATGCAGGCAAGGTCATCATATTAAGACAGCAGGGGCAGGACTCGTAGTGATGGATCTGAATTGGATAGAATTAGGTTTAAGAAGGAAATAGGCAACGGCTGGTTTACCAACAGAGGGGTTAACCATTTAGTGAGTCTTGAAACTATCAAAAGAAAATTAAATAGATTTATGGATAGGGATGATAGGTGGTAATGGACATGGAACTGCCCAGTGTAGGCCTCATGGTCTCTTGTCGTCTTCTTTGTTCTTAAGTTTTTTTGTTCTAACCGGAGTGGTGCAATACCCGACCGTCCGAGGTCACCAAAGCTCCTGGGGCAACGGCTCGCACCACACTCCGCTTCCACTATAGCAGGGGTTCTTAACCTTTTTTCTCCAATTCCCCACTTTTTAGTGAGCCAACTCTCCATTTCCCACCACAGCATCGGTCTTTGACAAATTCGATTTTAACCCATGCAGTGTTTAGTACGTAAATATACGCTTTGCTTTTTTTTGTGCCATTTTACGGCCCTTAATTTTTGTTTGCATATATTAGATTTTTAACTAACAGTTATCACATGGAAGTAAAATACATATGAAAAGACAGTGGTTCTTCTGTCCGACCGGTCATTCCCCACTTGGCAACTCCGCCATTCCCCACTAGTGGGGAATTCCCCACAGGTTAACCCATTAAACTCCGATGACAAGATGTCTTGTCATTTGGTCAAATAAAACAAAAAATCATAAAACACCAAAATGTTTGATCAAACATTTTGGTGTTTTATGATTTTTTGTTTTATTTGACCAAATGACAAGACATCTTGTCATTGGAGTTTAATGGGTTAAGAACCACTGCACTATAGTAATTGCGCCGATTAAGGATACAATGAAGGAGAGTTAACTCAGACCCATTAATGTACTGTACCTTCCTTACCCCCTAGAGTGGGAAGGAAGAAAGATGAAGCAGGAGACTGAGAGAAAGACAAAAAGAGAAAGACAAAGAGACAGAAGCGAATAGCTTTACTGTACCTTCCTCACTCTTTAGAATGGGAAGAAAGAGAGATGAAGCAGGAGAATGAAAGAAAGACAGAAAAGAGAAAGAAAGAAACAGAATCGAGTAGCGTGTAGATAAGAGGAGACACGCTCAGTCTCTTTCTTTTAACCAAACCCAAATTACTCAAAAACAAAAGAAAAGGACCCATCTATTCACAACCCTCCTTTCGTTCCCTCCCCGCTGAACGGGCAGCCAATCAAAACAGACCTTTCTGTGCTCACGCCACAGAAACTCGACACCAATGAAGGCTAACCCGAGCTTTCACACACTACCAAAAAAAAAAAAAAAAAAAAATCAAAGGGCAGACTGAACACGAAGACTAGCTGGGAGAAGAGGAAAGGTAACAAAAAGGGAGGGAGAGGGGGAAAGGGAAGGAGAGGGGAGAGGGAGGGACAGAGAGAAAGAGATGTGGGACAGAGTGAGAGAGGAGCAGGAGGGAGAGAGAGAGGGCTCTCAACTCTTTAATTGCCACTTGCAAAAGTATTTAGTATTGTTATATGTTCAAAGTGTTTGCAAAATAGTTCTAGTTTTAAACTGAATCTCAGATCTTTAACTGTATATTTTCCTTTGTATAGTATAGCTATTCGTTCACACGCATTTTTTAGATTTGTAATTATATACCCACATTTTCATTTATTCTTTATTTTATGGGAGACTGAGTTTGACTAGGAAGTACAGGTTAAAAAAGAACAAGAAAAGGAAGAAAATCCAAGAATTTAAGATGGTTGACCAACAAATAAACCACAGGCTCCAGGCTGACTGGGAAAGGATCCTGTCGAACTTCATTTAAAGAATTTGAGCCAAAAGTTAAGGCATCGTCTCCTCATCTTTCGACTTCCGTTCGAATCGGTGGAGTCTTTCGACTGAGGCACATGTCGTCTTGGTCCGTCCTTCCTTCCCTTCTGAGCTCTCTTTGGGCCCTCAATACTGAAGAAGCTGTTTGTCTGGGCCAAAAGAACCAGTGGGTTACAATAGCCAAGCATGAATGCCTGCAGGATTTTTTTCGGCCCATGAAGAAGAGAGATGCAGAAAAAATGAACAAAAATTCAAACCAGCACATGTAGCAAGGAAACATTACATACATGCATATATATACATACACACACACACACACACACACACACACACACACACACACACACACACACACACACACACATATGTATATATATATATATGTATACATAATATAATGTAACGTGTATGTGTGTGTGTGTACGCGCGAGCACAAGAGGACTAAGATTCACATCTTCAAGTCACTTGTGCCCCTGTCTTGCTGCACGGCTGTGAGACGTGGACATTGAACGCGGACTTAAGAGAGGCGTCTCGATGTCTTCAGTACTAAGTGCTTTCGGAGAATCATTGGGCACCGCTGGAATGACTTCATATCAGACCATTTTTGTCTCCATCGCAAGACTGTCGTAACTCAAATTTCGTGATTTTTCAGGAGAAGCATTTTAAAGTATCTAAGTCCTATAACTTTAATAATTTTACCCTAAGCAACAAAACTTACCATTTTGATTAGGTAAATAGGGCTCCACTTGACTTACGACTTTATTACCAAAAGACGCAGAATTATTCGGCATTCTTATAAACCATTGTAACTCTATACTTGAATTTTCTGAGTTACGGCAGTCTTGCAATGATGCAGCGTGTTGTCTCCGCCTTCGTTAGTTTCCAAGTCTCACAGCCGTCGACTATTGCTGGCAGTATACATTGATTGTAAATTTTACGTTTCAAGCATAAAGGTAAAGAGCCTCTCATGATCTTATACTTACCAAACGTTTTCCATCCGATTGTGATATGCCATTTTATTTCATTATCATGACCTTTGTTAACTTTCACTATCTGGCCTAAGTATACTCCTCAACTTCTTCAAGACTCACTATTGATTATATTCTTTTTACTTTGAACTTTCATGCTGAACTTTACTATGGTTTCACTCATATCAGTTTCTAAGCCTATATTGAGACTTCCCCTGTTCAAATCACTCAACATATCTTGCAAGTCTTCTGCTCTTTGTGATATAATGATAATGGCATTCGCAAATCTTCATTTTTTTTCTTTCCAACTCAATTTTCTAAAAAAATATCTTCCAAGCAAGTTATAAATCACTTGGGTGAAATTGTATCGCCTTGCCGTATTCCTTTCTCGGTTTTTTATCTTTTCTGTATCTTTATGTAGTCGAATTACAGCGGTACCTTTGGCTTAAATCTTTAATAGAACCCTTACAATCTGTTAGTTTCCACCCTGCTTGCGTAGCGAGTTTGGTACTTTTATTTTTTTTTACCGAGTCAAAGGCTTTCTCTTAAATAACAAAAGCTAAAGAAAGATCATTGGATCATCGTTTTTTTTTTTTGGGGGGGTGGGGGATTAGTACCCACTCGGACCTCAGCCTTGCAGATGGTTCGGAATAGTTCATGTACACGGTTTGTTGTCCACACGATGCCACTCTCATTATCGAGGTCACCCTGATCTCAGGGGAACAGGGGTTCCCCTCAACCGGAAGCGGCGCCAGGGGGAGGGTGTGCCCCCCAAAAAAAAGCTGAGGGTTGCCTCAAAAGTGGAGGTTGTGAGGTGCCGCGCCACTCCTGCCGCAGTCAGTGGCGGGCTAAGTCTCAGACGAAGAGTGCCCGTGGCTCTACACTCTAGTACAGTGGTTCTCAACTTATGGTTCAACGAGCACTTCTGGGCCACAGTGGTTCATAAATAGGACCGTGAATTGAAAACTAGTGATAGTTTGTTGATGCATTTCGGTTCTATTAACTAATAATGGGATTTCTAGGAGGATAAAGAACAGCAGGACATAAGAACAGGGTACATTAGGGGAAAGGTTGAGAACCCTTGCTCTAGCAGGCAGTGGTGGAGGGGCTGTTGCACTTCGGTCCCACGGTTTGCAGCGTTCGTAATTGTCTCTTCCCGGGCGTAGCACTTGCCATCCACAGCGATATCCTAGGCGGATCCTGAGGACGGTAGATTCCGCCTTTCTACTCGGAGGCAATGGATTCCTCGTACCAAGTAACGAGGTAGTACCACAGTGGAGCCTCTAGTCGGGAGAATCGTCACTACAAGACTGATTGACCTATGTCTCTTTGAGATCCGGCTGGGTCAAACAAGTTGACTTAAAAAAAAAAAAAATATATATATATATATATATATATATATATATATATATATATATATATAAATATATATATATATATTTATATGAATGTGTATATATATATGTGTATATATATATATATATATTTATATATATATATATATATATATATATATATATATATATATATTTATGAAGGTCCACTCTCATTTACAGTTTTTATTTATTATATATACATTGTTTAAGCATTCAAAGGGGGGAGTCGTTTGAGTGACAATATTTATTTTATCCCTTAGTTTTTAAATTATGAATAAGCATAAATATTTGAGATATTTATTGGGATACAAGAAGATTCATGTTTGGTGATATTAGGCATCTAACTATCACCCTACTGTCACGGGCTTGGCGAATGATATGGCTTGATCTATGCAGTTTAATGCTGTTTAAGGGATAGGAGTTACGACTGCTGTGGGCGTCACGTGATAGTTGTATGATCTAGTAGTTACGACTGCTGTGGGCGTCACGTGATAGTGGTATGATCTAGTAGTTACGACTGCTGTGGGCGTCACGTGATAGTGGTATGATCTAGTAGTTACGAGTACTGTGGGCGTCACGTGATAGTGGTATGATCTAGTAGTTTCGACTGCTATGGGCGTCACGTGATAGTGGTATGATCTAGTAGTTACGACTACTGTGGTCGTCACGTGATAGTGGTATGATCTAGTAGCTACGACTACTGTGGGCGTGACGTGATAGTGGTATGATCTAGTAGTTACGACTGCTGTGGGCGTCACTTGATAGTGGTATGATCTAGTAGTTTCGACTGCTATGGGCGTCACGTGATAGTGGTATGATCTAGTAGTTACGACTGCTATGGGCGTCACGTGATAGTGGTATGATCTAGTAGTTACGACTGCTGTGGGCGTCACGTGATAGTGGTATGATCTAGTAGTTACGACTGCTGTGGGCGTCACGTGATAGTGGTATGATCTAGTAGTTACGACTACTGTGGGTGTCACGTGATAGTGGTATGATCTACGTTTGGGGAATGTTACACTGTTAGCAACTGCTTCGACCAATCCCGACCGACCTTTTCACCAGAAGTGTCTCCGGCCATTCTCACACCGAACGAGGTTCTCCATCCGTTAGACAGTCCTTGATGAAGAATGCCCGGATGTTCGAGGAGGGCAACTCGTCATCCCGGCTCCTCGAAGTCGGTGGCGTGTGCTGCGTTCTCCTCCTCCTCCTCCTCCTCCTCCTCCTCCTCCTCCTCCTCCTCCTCCTCCTCCTCCTCCTCCTCCAGAGAACTCCTCGAGATGAGTTAGCGTCCCTGTGTCACCGGCTTACAATACCCCGTGTATGTTGGTTACATATATAAGCCAGGTTTTATTAAGGAATGGAACTGAAAGGAAAATATTCCACGCGCCGTGGGGGGGGGGGAGGGAAGAAGCCCCGAATTTATGGAGAAAAGAAGAATGAGAGGGACACCGTGAATTTGAGTTTATTGAGAAAGCGGATGGCCACCGCGTCTTCGGAGCGCCAGTTCGAAGGAACATAGACCCTCATCATTTAACGATTATAAAATTTCTAGGATCCTCTACACACAATTCCATTGTCCTCCGCTTTTATGAATTGCGATGAAGTTATCCTTGGAATAAGGTTTGCATACATTAACTATCATTGTAAGCTGCAACAAATAAACCCACACGAGAAAGAGCTGGCAGACAGGTCGGGATATAATGTCGAAATGAACAACAGCATAATGTCTTCTGAGTTACCAAACCTTCTCATAGAACAACTTCGGAGCATACGTGCTTCTCCCTTTGACCTACACGCACATATAACCACACACACATCCACACACACTTAAGCAATTTCAATTGAGAATGCATTGTAGCGCGTAAGATATTGATTATTATATAATAAAACACGCTCCTCGCCTGAAGCAAAACATGACAACATCAAGTCAAGAACTCGCTGACCCAGTTCGACAGAAGTCAGGCTATCCGCTTAACCCATTCAACTCATGTCAGCCGCTTGTGGTGTAGATACGAAAAACCGGATATGGTAGGCCTCGCGCCGACCCGTACATCCAAATATCATCTGATGCGGCTTGACCGCGCGAGGATTTACGTCATATTATTCTGGTGTTTGACCAAACATTTTGGTGTTTTATGATTTTTTGTTTTATTTGACCAAATGACAAGACATCTTGTCATCGGAGTTGAATGGGTTAACACCGAGGACCGACCATTCTGTGAGTGAAGCATTTCTCGATCGGAGTTCACATTGATACCGTGACATGACACGAGGTCTTCTTGCGTCATGTCACCCAGAAGTGACACAGGTGTGCGTGTTTCTCTTGCGATTTCAAACTCATGGAGGAGGGGAAAGGGGCTTTTTGTTGTCCTTGTTTTGGGTGGCTATTGAAACCAAGTTCGAATAGACAGATTATAGCATAATTTTTATACAACTGAAAACAAATGCGTGCGCACACCACAAAGGCTGGCTTCAACTAACGCCAAGCTCCAGCTTGCGCGGGAAAGACGTGCATCGCATTTGCGATATCTAATAATATTACAATTATATGTAATGTACACACAATCACAATAAATAATAAAACAATGAACAACAAATCATACGACCACTTTACAAAGAGGGGGAAACATATAACTCCCCAAATAAGTAACACACCAGTACAATGTACGACATTTTATACTACACACCATGCCAACACATCCTGTCTTAGGGTCGCACTTCCAAATCTTTTCGCCACCCCTAGCGAACGCTGTCTAACCACTAGAAAGTAGGCCTTGACATGGTTTTCTAGGTAAACTTAGGTGTCTTAATAGGTAATCTATAAAATATAGTTTCCGTAAGTACAGCTACCGAAGTTATTTTATAATAGAAGTTATTTCATAATGATAAAGAGCGTTTGCCAAGATTGGCGAAAGGTTTTAAAAGTGATGAAGACTCTCTTGGCCAAAGAAGGCTTTGACAGCTTCAGGTGATACAAAACGTCATCACTTTCACAGGCTTAGAAATCCATGTACCGTATATAAGAACTTCTCCCTCTCCACCTCCCTCTCTCCCCCTCTCACCTCCCTTTCCCCCTCTTCCCTCTTTCCCACCCTCTCCCCCTTTCTCCCCTCTTCTCTTCCCTTCCCCCCTCACACCTCTCCCCTTTCCTTCCCCATTTCCCATTCTCGCCCCGCTCCCTCAATCACTTCCCCCTCAGACCAATGGAAGAGGAGTGATAACCTTTAGAAAGACTGTAAAGCAGTGGTTCTTAATGGGCAATTAGACGGTCAAACGGTTTGACAAACCCGGTTTGTCAAACAAGTGTTTGAAGTGATGTTTGACCGTGTGAATAGGGTATTTGGTTGTCAAACACGTTCGACAAACGTGTTTGACGACCAAATACCCCATTCACACGGTCAAACATCACTTCAAACACTTGTCTGACAAACCGGGTTTGTCAAACTGTTTGATCGTGTAAATGGCCCTTTAGCCTGGGGGACGGAACCTTAAACCTTGGGGTACGAGACATGATAGCCAGTGCATGGCCCTGTATATTTGCAATGAGAAAGTAAAGCAAGGTTTGTATCACTAATCCTTTTTATATGTTTGTATTGTATATGTATTGGATGGGGGTACGAGAGCACTTTCTGGGATATCAAGGGGAACTGGCACTGAAAAAGGTTATGAACCACTACTGTAAAGGAATCGGCGATGGCCCACCCACCGACCTAAGTGATGAACAGCGTCTACACAAAAACAACAACCAGCTGCTGCTGCTTATCGGTTCGAAGGATATTCGTTCGACCTGTTTCCTTAAACAAAGTAAAGTCTCTTTTGTCGGCGTTATCAGGAGCTGTAAACACTGACATAAACGAGCTCCGCGCTGAGGCGTTCCATCGGCCCTCACTCTGGGTGCACAGCCACAAGCGAGAGTCTTGTGCTATCCTATGAATGTGTGTGTGTATGTGTGTGTGTGTGTGTGAGTGTGTGTGTGTGTGTGTGTGTGTGTGTGTGTGTGTGTGTGTGTGTGTGTGTGTGTGTGTGTGTGTGTGTGTGTAAGGCGCCCGAGGGCGGTGGCTTTTGCAACGGACAGCACAATAGGTAGGGCCGGGGTTCATCTCCCCAGCAAAGTGCACTTCGCAGATTCACCATGGTCTTGGATCACGTATTGGACTCATGATCGACAACTATTTCCTTCCCGGAAGAAAGCTCAGAGCTTATATATGACTGATCTATGGTAAATGCTGTGATCTTACACGTATACACATCCTGCTCCCCGCCCACGAGAGTTGGAGTAACGACTCGCAGCGCAGCGATACTGAAATTATTTCAGCGTTGTGGTGGGATTCGAACCTGGACCGCCGTAGTGGCGGCCGGGAACTCTACCACTGCGCCATTGAGTGGTGAAGTATACGCACGTTCGTATGGTTAGCCATTTGTATATCTAAAGGTATTTCCCTTTGACTGAACAAAGTCTCCTGATAGCAAGAGTATAATGATATACTCCAAGGGTTAATTAAGCGGAATTTTGCATGCACACAGACCTAATGCTGCCGAGACCCACGTTTCTTTTAATCCCGTGTTATGCAGATACTTTGAATGCATTTCTCAGGCACAGAAACTTCGTTTAAGAATACAGCTCATCAATTAAAAGAAGTAGAACAACTGTATAATTAACGAGCCCTGAGAACCAGGGAGGAAACGACTGTCAGTATTACAGGGGGGGACCAACGACGGGAACATTAAGTTTTGGCCCCGCGAGAGAAAATCTTTTCCCTGTAACTTGACTCAAGAACTCGTCAGCATTCTCACTGGCAGCTAGAAGTGCAACCCTGAGTGGCTGACACTCTGTCCCTGGACCGGGCCGAGATCTCTTTCTGTCAACTTCAACTGTGAGTCCTCCTCCTTTTTTACACAAGTAGAGTTGACAACCGGAGTCCATTCTCCTCCTACCACCGTCATGAATCGGTGACAGATTTGTGTCCACACTTACACAACACAGACTGCATTCCAAGGTTTCTTCCTGGAGAGATCTATGCGAGGTTCTGAGGATTCTTGAGTCGTGCTCGAGGGAGTGGGAAATCTACTTTGGACGGGGAGTTACGATGCGAATTGGAAGGTCGTTCGTCCGTTGCTGCTGGTGCGAGGAGGTGAAGAAGGAGGAGGAGGAGGAGGAGGAGGAGGAAGAGCAATCAAGTAACGAAGAGAGTCAGTACGCAGCGGATGAGCCAGTTAAGTGATACGAGTCCGAGGGGTCATTTCTTCTCCTTTGATGGGGCCGTAGGTGAAGACTTCCTCAAATGTTCCCCTCACAATCCTTCTATCTGCTGCTCCTGCGCCCCAGGGAGATGACAAAGACGCAGGTTTTCATGGAAGGCTGGTGCGTGTGCATATTCCTGTGCAAGCACGTATACTCGTACACGCACAGACAAATACACAAACACACACACACACACACACACACACACACACACACACACACACACACACACACACACACACACACACAATTCGTAGCGCGGTCCGAGTTCGAATCCCAACCAGGGCTGAAATAATTTCAGTATCGCTGCGCTGCGGGTCGTTGCTCCAACTCTCGTGGACGGGGATTGGGTGTATGTGTGCGTGTAAGGTCACAGCATTACCCATACATCGGTCATATATGAACTCTGAGCTCTCTTCCGGGAGGGAAATGGCTGTCGATTACGAGTCCAACACGTGATCCAAGACCATGGCGAATCACCATGATGAATCACACACACACACACATACGCACACACACATACGCGCGCGCACACACACACACACACACACACACACACACACACACACACACACACACACACACTTTCTCTTTTTCTGTATGTCGCATTCTCCCCTGTTATCTGCCCATTTCGCCAAGGGTTTGGTCTGGAAATGATTGATTACTTCTTGTGATTTAGATTAAGACAAATGAGGGGAAACCGTAATCTATATTGTGAAAAAGGGAAAAAGAATTATATAAATACAAATGGACTCATGGAAGAGAAAGTGATGAAAGTTTCTCGAGGAATCAAAGTTGAAGACGGGGTGATGGAGGGAAGTCAAGGAGACACCTGGTAAAGAAGGAAGGGGTTTACTTCTATTCAGACAATAAATAAATAGATAAATAAATCAATCAATCAATCAATCTCAACTCAAGAAACAATAAAGGGGGAAGAATTACTTCTTCGTCATTGTTTTCTTCATCTACTCCTTGTCCTTCTCCTCTTTCTTTTTTTAGTATTATTCTTTTACTTCCTCTTTTCCATCTGTTCCACCTTCCTTTATCTCCTTTTTTTTGTCTTATCACTTCCTTCTTCCTTGTCCTTCTCGCCCTCGTCCTCCACTTCCTCCTACTTATCCTCCTCCTCCTCTCCCTCGTTCTCCTCTTCTTCCTCCTTGTCCTTCACTTCACCTTCGTCCACTACCTCTCATCGTCCTCCTCTTCTTCCCACTTGTCCTCTACCTCACCCACGTCTTCCACCTCTCATCGTCCTCCACTTCCTTCTCATTGTCCTCCTCCTTCTCCTCCTCCTCCTCCTCCTCCTCCTCCTCCTCCTTCTCCTCCTCGTCTTTTTCCTCCTTCACCTCCAATTCCTCCTCCTCCTCCTCCTCCCCCTTCCTCCTCTTCCTCCTCCTCCTTCTCCTTCCTCCTCTTCCTCCTCCTCCTTTTCCTCTTTTTCCTCCTCCTCTTTCCTCCTCTTCCTCCTCCTCCTTCTCCTTCCTCCTCTTCCTCCTCCTCCTTTTCCTCTTTTTCCTCCTCTTCTTTTCCCTCTTCTTTCACCTCCATTTCCTCCTCATCCTCCTTCTTCCTCCTCCGACTCCTTCAGGTAATCTTAGGGAAGCGAAACGTTGGAGTGCTGCGCAGAGTGAGGAAGAGGGTTTGGCAGCGAGGCTGAAGAAAAAATCGCGGAAATAAATTGGGGGGTGAGGAGGCGTCTTCCCTTTCGATAAGCATTCAAGGGAGGAAATTGAGTTTGAAATCGTTCATCAAGTGACACAAACGAAGAAAGAAAAAGGATAAGATAAAGAAAAAGGGAAGTGATGACATGAATGCGCATGTACGTGTATATACAGAGAAAAGCAAGGGAGAGAGGGATGCGTGAATTGATGCATATTCATTTGAATATATATATAAATATAATGAAGCACATATCTACATAGAGACGCATTTGCCAGCTGCAGGCCATCATAATGATAATGATAAACGAATTGATTGCTTTAAGGACGTTAAAAGGTATGAAAATTACTAATTATCTTGTGTTGAATTATTTGCATCGAAGTTCCTGAGCGCAGGATAAGGTTGAAGCTAAGTGGTCCTCTAGAATCGGGGACTCTTGGAGGATGTCGATGGATGACGCACAAAGATGACGGGCATCACATGAACTAGGGAGAGAAGCTGAGACTGAAGAACAAAAACGCACACATGGTGTGTGTGTGAGTGTGTGTCTGTTTGCGTGTGTGTGTATATGTGTGTGCGCGCGCGTCTGTGTGTGTGCGTGCACGTGTGCATCTGTGACTGTGTGGTTGGTTACGTTCTGATGGAGTTTTGTGTATGCGCGCGCGTGTGTGTGTATGCATGTGTTTGTGCGTGTGTGTATGTGTGTGCGTGTGCTTGAGCGTTTGTCATTCCTAAATGTAATATTCTGTATATGTGCCCCTGACTAGAGAAGTGCGGGCGAATTATTCAAGCATTTGTGCTCTTCCTGTATAATTCTCATTGAAATGTTATGGCGGTAATATGAAGAGCCATTGCACATCAGTATCTTCACTCGTGCAAACGAGATGTCGAGGTTTTAATCAGGTGCGCTCAGTACATCATGTAATTTCCATCAGCCCAAAGCGTGGCGTGGGCAAACACGATTTCTATTCCATCAGAAATTAATTAGCCATATATATTCATGTTTGTGTGCTTGCTTGTTATGATACCTATTGGCATTTTCTGTTTTTACATAAAAGTTACAAATTATTTTCTGGTAACGCATATGGTATAGAATTGTTTATATCTTCTCAGGGGATATAGTGTCCTCATTATTTTTAGCCTCAATAAGATATGTATAGTACAAAAAGACTAAATTTTGTACATTGCGTGTCAAATTACTGTCATATGTCTTTTGCAGTAATGTTTAGTGGCTTTCTGGTTTTACGTGTGGGCACTATATTCTACTAGAACAGCAGTTAATCATGAATGAAGCTTTGGAGAATTCAGGTTTGATGGAACATGGACGAATCTCCTTTGAAATGTGCACTTGTGGCGGTGGCTGGAGGTGGAGGAGTGATCTGATAGGTGGAACTCAGGTAGAGGGGAGGAGGAGGAGGAGGAGGTGGGGTAGGAGATATGGTTCAAAACAGGGAATATGTGATAATCACGGTAGTACATGTAGTAATAATAATATTAATAATAATAATAATAATAGGTTTATTGAAATAGCAGTGATACACTGACAGTAATACAATACAGTAATTATATGAGTAATATGCCTAGTCTAAGTTTTACAGTGATAGGCTGACATTAATGCAATACAGTAATTATATGAGTGGTATGCCTAGTCTAAGTTTTACAATGAGTTTATTGCGCGAACAATGGATGGAATAGCACTGTTCTTGTGTCGGTCAGTCCTCGGTGCTCTGATGAGTTGGATTTTGTTGGAATGTCGGGTGGCATGGCGGGCGGGTGTGGCGTCAATTTGTAGGTTATTCTCCAGTGTGTATGTCTGTGTGTGCGTGTGTGTGTGTGTGTGTGTGTGCATGTGTGTGTGTCTGTATGTGTGTGTGTGCGTGTGCATGTGTGTGTGAGTGTGTCTGTGTGTGTGTGTGTGCATGTGTGCATGTGCGTGGGCATGTGTGTGTGTGTGTGTGTCGTGAGTGTGTCTGTGCGTGCGCGCGCTCGCGCGCGCGTGTGTGTGTGTCATTAATGCATACGGTAGATCATGATGCATGAAGTGGGTAGGACTTGTCTAGCCAAGTGATAAGAGGCGTCGTGTGTCAGGCACGTGGCAGGTCAGGCCCTCGCATAAACAGACAGCCCACATCGTGGCCACGTGGTTAGCATTAGAAGAAAACAGAAATATAGTTCCACATAACTGTGACGACATTATCCGCAGAAGTGCCTGAAGATAAGAGTTCGTAATGAGGACAGACACCAAGAGAAGAGGAAGACGTTGTGCCGGGGCTTGTGCTCCTTACCTGCTCCACTGCGGAGCACAAGTCGAACCTGACAAGAGCTGTAATCAGAAAGCCTTTGAAGCCCGAAAAGAAGCCGGTTAGGCTCGTTAATATCGAGTCAATGTTTGCCCTGGAATAATGACTTCCACCCGGCAGAAAAACAACACATACCCTCTGAGAAGAGAGAGGGTGTATATATATATATATATATATATATATATATATATATATATATATATATATATATATATATATATATACGTTCATGGGGATTACCTTTTATCCACGGACTAACCCTACAACTTTATGTCACATGCACGACACGTGATCCACAAACCTACCGCAGAACGTCGTCAGACATTGACGCCGGTCAACTTAAACTTACACCAAACATTACTGCCAACATCTTGCTGACCTACACATTCCCCCAAATCACAAACAACAGGTAAGCGTGACGCCATGACCATGCGACCCTTCCAATTAATGACACAAGTATCTCACCAGACAAATCACTAACCATTTCCTTATACCTACCAAACTACACAACCATAACTGCAATCCATACATCACGTCAAGGCACGTTCATTAATACTAACTAGACACGTAATACTACAACTAACACACAAATAATGTATAAATGCCTAACCTATTATCTAGCCGTAAATCCTAAGCAGATATGTAAAGATAGGCATATTTATGTATATAACCTGGGGACTCTCCCTAAGAGGGAGTACCAGAGGAACTCTTCTTTAGAGGGGGCACCTAGGAACTCTCCCCATAGGGAATTACATTCCAACTCTGTAAATATCTCTTCGCTTCGATAAATCAAGAAAGCCCGAAGAGATTTTATCTTTCCCTGCGCCAACCAAAAATGTAGCCATCAAAGGCTACAACCTTCCGCCCACAGGCGAGGGGCTACTTAAGCAATCCTTACACTAGTTTCCCCATATTCGAACTCTGAAGCCCGTCTGTATATATATATATATATATATATATATATATATATATATATATATATATATGAATATATAATATCCTAATACGATTATCTCCAGCGAAGACTCTTTCCTCAGTTCCCCCCGTAGGGACCTCTGAGCGTTCAGCACACACGACGACGCCTGTGCCTTCAGGGTCTCTTAGGAATTTCGATATGTTGTCGGGAGTTTTGCCTCGTGGAGGGCGCTTCAAGCTGGTCTAAATCCCCGATGCTCGAACTTGCTGTCTGTCTCTGTTGTTGTAAATGGAAGTCCCGTATGTTGGTATGTTGCAGCCGTCCATATGCCTCTGTCTGTCTGTTTGTTCCGCTCTGCTTTGCGAGTAGAAGTCCTCCGTCATGTTATTTGTTACGGCTGTCACGTTTCGACCAAACCCGGTGTGTTATTTGCAAACTTTTTTTTTTTCAGCTGCCTCCGCCTAAATTATTTTATTTTTTGTAAAGTTTATTTTGGTTGCTATTAATTGCTCCCTCCCCCCTTCTCTTTTTTATTTCCTCCTGGGGGTCTTTTGTCTCATGATTTTGAATGAATGTCGACAAAAGCCGCTGATTTCTATATAATGTGATGGTTGTAAGGCATTCTTTATCATTTCTAAGATATAACTGCAAGGAAAATAATGTTGAATTTATTATTATCTATTGGACCAACTCTGAGGTGTTCCTCACCAGTCACGCTTACCGTACAAACAGGACCTCGGTGCCGTCAATCTACTGTTTTTTTTTTTTTTTTTTTTTTTTTTTTTTTTTTTTTTCTCGAGAAAAGGGCCGTTGCTGCTCTCAGCTCTGCTCGGGGGAGTGTCGAGAATTCCTCTTGAATTGGCCGTCCTTCTTTCTATTGATTTTATTTTTCTATATATCCCTTTTCCTTTCTTGTATCTTATGCTTATCTTTGAAATTCATATTAACACATTTTGATATCACAAGACGAAAATGTAGTAGCACATTTAGTAAAATGTTTTAAATTACCCACTGTCGGAGGAACACAGGAAAAGAAACAGACGAACTGTATATTTCGACCACTATTGTGGTCCTCTTCTGCTGAAGAGGACCACAGTAGTGGTCGAAATATACAGTTCGTCTGTTTCTTTTCCTTTGTTTCTCCGATAGTGGGTAATTTAAAACACATTTTGATATTCTATATTAATACATCTATTTGTGATTTAGTCTTCTAACGTAGTGGTCTTCTTATGTCCCTATTTTTCATTATCCCCCACGCTCCACATTTCCTCTTGATATTATTTTTTAATTCTGGTTTGGCTCGTACTCTTCTCATGTTTCCTGACGGGCTGCCAACCGGTGCTTCTTCTGCAGCAGTCTCGCGCGTTTTATTCTCCCTTTTATTCAGCCATTGGAGCAAGAAAGAAACATTTCCCCACCCAAACGGCCACTTGGAGCCTCGACCAAGGAAAACAAACGCTTTGGGCCATTCGCAGTCGGATCAAACACGGCATTCCCATTCAAATTCAAATTTGGGCGACCCCTATAATGCCGCCAAAAACGGGGTTTAAACTGAGGAAATTGCTTAACATTTTTAGGGGCCTGGTTCAAGCAGAGTTCTTGGTGCGGTTTTTGGTTTTGCTTTCGTCGTGGTGTGTGCGTGTATGTGTGTGTGTGTGTGTGTGTGTGTGTGTGTGTGTGTGTGTGTGTGTGTGTGTGTGTGTGTGTGTGTGTGTGTGTGTGTGTGTGTGTGTGTGTGTGTGGAAGCGTGAGACATGTGGGAGGAGGAGGAGGAAAGTGTACTAGTAAAATGTGTTTGCTAGGATGAAGGTTTGGAGGGTGAGCGCATGCCCACGTATTATATACATGAAATGATATGTACATAAAACAATGATATACATAAAAAACGTAATGATTGTGGGAAGAGGAAGTTGATGGAAGAGAAATAGAGGCGGGAGGGAGCGTAGGGAAGAAGACGAGGAAGAAGAAAGTGGAGTAGGAGGAATAGAGAGGGAGAAATAGAAAGAAGTGGAAGAAGTAAATTGCAAGAAATAGAAAAACTGATAAAGCAACAGAAATGATGGAGAGATGGAGGAAAGAAAGACAAGTAGAGAGGGAGAGAAGGAGAGGGAGAGTGACGTAGATGAGGTAGTTCAAATGTGGTGAGGTTGCCTGCTTCGGAGACATCCAGAGAGTAGAAGTATAACAGCCTTGGCAATAGACGATTGGACTTTGTAGAATACTGTAGAGCAGGGGTTCTTAACCTTTTTTCTCCAATTCCCCACTTTTTAGTGAGCCAACTCTCCATTTCCCACCACAGTATCGGTCTTTGACAAATTCGATTTTAACCCATGCAGTGTTTAGTTACTAAACACTGCATGGGTTAAAATCGAATTTGTATATTTACAAATTCACGAAATGTGACAACAAGATGACACCAGAAAGAAACAAAAAGAAACAAAAACACATCGATTAAAAAGAAAAAAATAAGACCGGTCATTCCCCACTTGGCAACTCCGCCATTACCCACCAGTGGGGAATTCCCCACAGGTTAAGAACCACTGCTGCAGAGCAATGGTTCTCAACCTAGAGTCCGTGACCCCTTGGGAGGTCATAGAGTTTCAAAAGTGGGGTCACAGTTCGGAAACTAGTGATTGTTAGTGGATGCACAGCGATTAACTTTAGTGATGAATTGGTCTCATGAAGTCTAAAGAACAGCAATACATAAGTGTGGAATACACGAAAGAAAAGGTGTTGATAACCACTGCTGTAGAGTGAATCAGAGCAGAGCAAAGAGGGAGAGAAATTTCAGAGAGAGAAAGAGAGAGAGAGAGAGAGAGAGCTCATGTTACATACCCTTCAGGTTGTCGCGTGCACAAAGCTCCAGCCAATCACGCGTCGCGTTCGTTAATACAGACGCCAATCAGTGCTCGCAATATTATTGACGGGGTTTTAACAGCGGCAGCAGCAGGAGCAGGTAGGACGAGTCTGTCCCGACGAGACAGATCCCCCCCCCCATTTCCTAATCCCGACTGATTGCTCTCGATGCAGCTGTCAAATTGAATCAGGGTATATGGAAGGATGGACGGATAGATAGAGATAACATGGTGTCTTCTTTTCGAGTCATACGGGACCAGGGTCTAAACAAGAACAGGTTTGTTCCCTCTCGGAAAGAACACTAACGTTATGACGTCATGAAATGTGACTGTGGACGGACTCGACACTTGTGTCGTGAACTTCCATTTCGTGAAGTCGTGCTGCTGTTTTTCTTTCTAAGATGAAATGACCTTTTCTTGTTCAAACCTTAGGAGGGAAAAAGAAGGCAGAGGTAGGAATTGAGGCCAGTTAGTAAATCAGTCAGTCAGCCAGCCGGTCATACAGTCAGGCAGGAAGTCAGTGTCAGTGCAGGGATCTACAAAGCAATACAGAACTTGTTTGAAAGGAATACAGTTATTAAATCATGTTGATATGTGTCATCATTTCTCCGATGCTTGTAATCATAGCTATGATTTTAATCGTTCAGTCTACGCACGATTTAATTCCGATTGTGATATAATCATAAAAATTTATTAAACATTCAGGTTTCCTTTTTTTTTTTTTTTTTCATTTATTTTTTGCGAGCAACGGGCTGCGCCCGACCCCGCTACGCGGGGGCTCGGCCCTTATGACGAGTTATTTTCGATCGTAGCCATTCAGTCATCTCCGTTCCCGTGACGTTACCGCTCTCGGCCAACCAGTCGTCTCTATTGCCATGACGTCACCACTCGGCCAATCATGGGCCGGAGGGGACGCGTCCCCTTGACGGATTTCCGATTTTCGGTCCGATTTACATCGATATCAACAGGAATTCTTTTATTAGTATATAGTAGTGGCAAGGAACTTACTTCAGGAGACCCTTAGCAGTGGCTGAAGCCTCGTGCCTTATATTTGCCCTGTGTGCCGGAATAGCCAGGCTTAGTGTCAGTGCGCTCGTGTAGTCGCAGATTGGGATCGACATGTGTTCAAAGGGCGAGGTCGAAGCCTAGCGGGCCACAAGCGAACAACCAATGGCCACCAAGGGGAGGTGCCAGAGATGAATAAAATAGTCCAGCGGCAACAAGGATAAAGAGGAAAAGTGCCATCCGGTACGGAAGGGGCTGTCTTCCATGTGGCGTACTTTTTGGTCTTTGCTATGGCTGAAGGAGGACGATTGTTTGCTTCTGAAGCGGAAGGGAGGACTCGGGCCTGAACTCCCTTGAGAGCGATCGAGACCTCCTTCCAGACAGAACCAAATCCATATATTGCGTTATTATGCTGAAAGAATTAATGTGTATGTTATTCATAACGCTTTTCCATTATTAGTTACTATTTTATAAACGTGGAAAATGTTCGATAAGTAAAATCCAAGACTCATACGGTGGCATTCATAAAAAAAATGATTTCCTTATATAAATATTTCCTTATATAAATCCTTGGAAGAGAATTTTTTTAAGAATACCATCGTAAGAATCTTACGGTGGCACTCATAAAAAATATTTCCTTATATAAATCTTTCCTTGTATAAATCTTATATAAATCTTAAAAGGGAAAGATTTATTTTTAAGAATAACCAATACGTTCTTCATGGATTTCGATATTGCCATTACGCTCGTGCCGTTTTTGGCACGAATGCGCCCCGTAAGCTGCGAACGACTTGACGTCACGTCGTGTTAACCGTCTCATGAGTCGACGTTGGAAGAGTCATGAACTAGGAGCGACATGACGTCAGGTCTCTTGAAATTGAGTTTCGCGAATCGTCCTGAGAGATGAAGGAAGATTGCGAGGAAACTCTTCTTCGTGACGGATTTTCATCCTGTCCATTTAGATGGCTTCTGATCGTTCCCTGGAGAGGGAACGGGTGAAAGCATGCGAGCAATTTGAAACAGGATTGGAGGAAAAAGTTGAATGTAGCATAACATATTCATGTAAGTAAAATTATATATGTATATGTGTGTATATATATATATGTGTGTGTGTGTATATATATGTATGTATATATATATATATATATATATTCGTGAAGCGTGGCAGGAGATTCTCTTTCAAGCATATTCTGTTGAAAACGACAGCAAATTCATTAGAGATTAATTTCTTTCGTAAACTTTCTAGCTTTCGGAAAGTAGATTTCTGAGGAAAAGAGAGGGGGAGAAGCAAATTTCCAGTTGACATTTGGGGACTTATATTAACACAGAAGTCTATGTTATACACAAAATAAATGAAAATAACTGCATTTTGTTTATTTTCATTTATTTTGTGTATAACATAGACTTCTGTGTTAATATAAGTTCCCAATGTCAATTGGAAATTTGCCTCTCCCCCTCTCTTTTCCTCAGAAATCTACTTTCCGAAAGCTAGAAAGCTTACGAAAGAAATTAATCTCTAATGAATTTGCTGTCGTTTTCAACAGAATATATATATATATATATATATATATATATATATATATATATAAATATATATATATATATACATATATATATATATGGGAGACCATTATGGGTTGATGGGTGTGTGGGACAAGTACAAGCAGTGGCACAGAGGAAGGGATTTGTGCGTGTGTGTGTGTATTCACCTCGGATCTGCTGCAGTCTCTGTCGAGACAGCCAGACACCACCCTACGGCAGTGAGCTCAGAGCTCATTATTTGCCGATCTCTGGGTAGGTCTGAGACCACTCACACACCACACACCGGGACAGCAAGGTCACAACTCCTTGACTAACGTCCCGTACCTACTCACTGCTAGGTGAACAGGGGTTACACGTGAAAGGAGACAAACCCAACTTGTGTGTGTGTGTGTGTGCGTGCGTGCGTGCATTCGTCCTTGGTTATTTAACTCGTGGCCCACTTTCACCCAAAAGGGGCCGTCATCCTGTTATCCTCTTGGACACCGTGACCCACAATGGACTTTGTGTCGCTATTCGGCAGACGATTTCCTTCAACTGAAAAACTAACCCTCACCTCCCCCATCCATCCACCCGACTTGGGTTCTGACTGGTCCAGACCCCATTCAGGCTTAGATTCCTCCCCCTTCCCCCTTCCCCCTCCCCCCCCCCAACCGTCGGCTGAAAGCACTTGACAGACATTTGCCATAACAACACATGTTTGTATACCTATTGTTGAAGGATCTAATGTCTATGAGGAGGTAATCAAGTTCATGTATACATATTGTGTGGTCATTACCGAGCAAGGCGGATACAGACGCTACATGTATAGTACTAAAGAGAGGCAATTGTCAGTAATAACAGTTCGGAGTTGTTGTCAGTAGATACTGATCGCACGAAGTGTGGAGTTCGGTCCGGGGGAGGAGGGAGCTTCTGTGCCTTGTCGGAGTGGAGGTTATGATGGTGATCATGAGGACGACCTCGACGACCGTCGCAATTGTAAGCAATAGTAAGTTGAGGGGGAGGAGGAGGAATAGGAGGGAGAGGAAGAGGAAGAGGAGGAGTAAGAGAGGGAGGAGGAAGAGGAGTGGTAGGAGTTAGAGCAGGAGGAGGTGTTATAGTAGAGGGGAAGAGGAGGAGTAGGAGGGGGAGGAGGAAGAGTAAAAGGAGGAGGAAGAGGAGACGAGGAGGAAGAGTAGGAGGGGGAGAAGGAGGTGTAGGAGGGGGAGGAGAGGAGAGGAGTAAGAGGGAGGAGATGTAGGAGGGGAGGAGTAGGAGGGAGATGAGGAGAAGTAGAATGGGGAGGAGAAGTAGAAGAGGAGGAGTGAGAAAGGGAAGAGGAGGAGTAGGATGGGATGAGGAAAGGTGAGAGGTAAGGAGGAAGAAGAGAAGGAGTAGGAGGGGAGGAGGAAAAGTGAAAGGGGAGGAGGAAGAGGAGAAGGAGTAGGAGGGGAGGAGGGGGCATGAACGAACGGGTTTTCGATAATGTGAGGCGATCGAGTCTCGGCATGTAGGCGGACGGCGATGAGGCGTGCGGGCGGACGCGTCGTGGGAAGAAGAAGAGAGGGAGGAGGAGGAAGAGGAGGAAGGGGGCGTCATTAAGGACACCATGACCCTGGGCGTGCGGAGGATAGATCAAGTGGTAGGGTAAGGTGTGGGTGGAATGGGCGTGGTGAGATCGATAGAGTGGGCGTAGGTACACGCGGGATATTTGTATGCAGGATGAACGAAATGGGTGGAGAGGATGGGGTGGATGGAGTGGAAGCGGTGGATCTTGTCTTGAGAAGCTCTCCTCCTTAAAGGTTTATGAGACATCGAAGTGCTTCTTTAATTTTTTTTTTTTTTTTTTTTTTTTTTTTTTTAAGCTCCTTTTCTGTCTTGGGAGCTCGAACCCCACGGGTTAGTACCACGAGGGAATCGAAACCTCTTTTCCTCAACTACTCCCCTCTCTGGAGATCTCGAACATCGTTACCTACCCGTGAAACCTCTAAGATTCGGAAGAGCATTCGAAACTCCTACTTTGAAGGACCCTTAAGACGACATTAACGACGCCTTCTGAGGTTCCGTAACTCCCTCAAGAGGACTCGCAGAGCAAGGATTCAGAGGCTCCTTCAGCTAAAGACCCTGGAGTCCTTATTACTAAGGCCTGCGATTCCTGACACTCTCTTGAGGGTTCATATGAAGACGGGATGAGGCCCAAGAAGGACCCTTGACGGGTGTTCACGATGCTCCATCTTAAGGACCTGCGAGCTGAATTCGCTTCCGGCTGCAAGTGGCGTCGAGCAGAAGACGAAGCCGCGAATACCGCGCCATCTCGAAGAATAAACTCTTTGGCGTCAAATTTTTATTCCTTTTTTTTTTTTTTTTTTTTTTTTTTTTTTTTTTTTTTTTTTTTTTTTTTTTTTTTTTTTTCTTTTTTTTTTTTTCTTTTTTTTTTTTTTGCCCGCCGGGTAATTTTATGCAGTTGAGGGAGGGGGAGTCCCCGCGACCCGGTAGCGACCTTATAAATTTTATTCTGCCTAACGCCGCCGGCCGGGTGCGATAAAGTATCGTATCAGTGACGTACCTGTTTTCGTTTACAGTCTTATCTCTTCGACGTTTATCTATTTTTCTTTCCAGCCTCCATCGAGGTGATATTCTTAAAAAAAACCTTTCCTTATATAAATCTTATTTAAATTCTTGGAAGGAGAAGATTTATATAGGGAAAGAATTTTTTTTTAAGAATACTACAGTAAGAATCTTACGGTGGTATTCTTAAAAAAAAAAAAATCTTATATAAATATTTCCTTTCCAAGGATTTATATGATTTATATAAGGAAAGATTTTCTTTAAGAATGCTACCGTAAGTATCACCTTAAGAAACGAGCCTAGGGAATATCCATCCCCTCTTGGGAAATAGGAGGGAGAAAAATTGGATTTCGCATTATGTCGGATAATTCTCGCGTAATTAAAAAAGAATAGTCTTGACTTTGTCCCTTTTTTTTTTTTTGACAACTTGTTGGTAGTCACTCGCGCGCCTTCAAGCGAAACCTCCTACAAAGAATTCGTATGATACTTTACGTTATCGTTTCAGCAAACCACCTCGTTTGCTGTGAGGATTTGTGATTTTTTACGTGTGAGGATATGTGATTTTTTACGTGTGAAAAATGGTGCTCCGAATGCTTTTAAAGGAATCACCGTGTCCACCCAAAAAATAATTTCGCACAAAGCGTGTAATGACCATGAGTGTTATTGCGTTAATTATTATTATTTTTTTTTTTTTTTTTTTGCCCAGCTAATGATGGAAATGGCTTGGATGAAAGGGAGCCCGAGTAGTACGACAAATGACCAACTTCTCCATTTCCATATTCTCTTCCTATTCAGTCTGCACTAATGGACACATGATTCGTTATCCTTTTCGAGTACAATTCGTGGGTGCAGCCTTTTAATGTGTGCACCACCGCGTTGCCAGAGGAACCCAAACATCTTTTTTCTAATAAACTCCCAAAAAACAAGAACAAGACTCACCTAGACCTGCCAGGAAGCTGGGACAAGAAGTCCCTTTACAGCGAACCAACTTAAGTGCCAAGCTGCTTCCTAGGCTGCTTTTCCTCTTCCCTCCTCTCACCCTCTCTCTCCCCATCTTTCTCAATCTCTCTCTTTTCTTCCTACTCTCTCTTCTCTTCCCATCTGTGACTCCTCTCCCCTCCTCACTTCTCCTCTCCCCAACTCACCTTTCTCTGCCGTCCTCTTCCTCCTTCCCGCCTTTTCCCACCATCTCTCTTCCTCCTCCTCACTCTCCATTCCTCTTCCTTCATCTTCCTCCCTCACCACTCTACCCCCCCCCCATTCCTCGGTCTTCATCTACTATACGATTGTATATTCCTCCTATCCATCCTCACCCTCTTCCCTCCCAAACTGACTTCTTCCTTCACCTCCCCACTCCCTTGTTCCTCATTCCTCCCCTCATTTCCCCTCTCGTGCATCCAGATCCCCGATATTGTGTCCGGCCGACGAGACGCCTAATCCCTCGAGTTTCTCTATTTAATTAAGGAGCTTACGGGATCATATAGGGGAAGAGGTGCACCGAGACGGGAAGGGAGAGGGAGGGAGTTGGGGGGGGAAGATGGGAAGAGGGAGAGGAGATGACGGAGCTAAGAGAAAAGGGGGGGGGGTGAGTATACACGTACACTCCCTCCAGCGTCTTAAGAAGAACGGAACCCCCACGAATGTAAACTAGTGGTGACCTGGATTGGCACTCGGATGTTGGTGCAGAGTTCCACAATGACTCTCTTCTTGAAAGCTTTAGTAGCGCTTACGTACTATCGACGAGTGCATATTTGTACCTTGCAATCCAGTACGCGGTGCTGGTTCCACTCCCTCACTTACTACCTTCTCATTCTCTCTTTCACTCTCTCTCCTTTCTTCCTATCTATTTTCCTTCCTTTCTTTCTCACTGTCTCCCTCATTCTTTTTCCCTTCTTTCTACCTCTTTTTCTTCCTCTCTTTCTCATTCTCTCCTTCACTCTTTCTCCCTTCCTCCTTCCTCTTTTCTTTCCTCTCTTTCTCACTCTCTCCCTCAATTTCTCCCTCACTCTTTCTCCATTCCTCCTTCCTCTCTTCCTTCCTCCCTTTCTCCCTCTCTTCCTCATTCTTTCCCTCCCTATCTTCCTACCTCTTTTCCTTCCTCTCTTTCTCCCTCTCTTCCTCATTCTTTTCCTCCATATCTTCTTTCCTCTCTTCCTCTCTTCCTTATTCTTTCCCTCCCTGTCTTCCTCCCTCCTTCCCTCCTCCTTTTCTTCCTCTCTTCCTCCCTCTCTTCCTTCCCCTCTTCCTCCCTCTCTTCCTCCTCTTCTTCCTCCCTCCATTCTTTAAGGCGAAACTATGAGGATCCCAAAGAAGAGCTCTTCCTCTGCTGCCGAAAGCGAAGAAGATGGATGAGATCTCTCCGATGCACGCGCGAACGCGTCTTGTCTGCTTGAAGGAGTAGGGAGGAAGGTTCTCTTGGGAGTTGGTGGTTGTTTTGATTGCCGGGATGGCGAATGGTCAAGAAAAGGGAAAAAGATGCAAGAATGTTGATGGCGGAAGAATGGGGTTAAGGGTTCAGGCTTCTGGAGTGAGGTGGGTGATGGTGGAAAGAAAAGGGTGACGGGCGAAGAAGGATGGATGGGGGAAAGGTGTCGATTGAATAAAGAGTATCAAAGGCTGAGGACGTATGGGGGATAATGGGTGGAGGAGGAGGGATGATGGGTCTAGAAGGGTGGCAGCCGAAAAATGGGTGAAGGGTGAAGAAGGAGATCCGTGTAGTGAGCAAGGTTCAATTACTCCCATCAGATACCACCATCAACCTCGACTCTCCTACCACATCGGGCAAAGGTGACGGCTTCAACCGCGACAGATAACCCCGCGGATGAGGCTCCTAATTTTGACTTTCAAGGTCAGAGGAGGGTGGTTTGATACCCTAAGAATCAGCGATTGGCGTCAGAAACCAAAGGAAGACGTTCTTGTATCCCGAAGTTCTCTCCAGAAGAAGTCTGCCTTGCAACAGCCAGATCACACAAATAAGGAAATTTGAAGATAATAGGGTGGTAAAGAAACACACAAGTCAGAGCTGAATTTATTCCTCTAACGTTTCGGCTTTACACCTTCTTCAGAGAGACTACAAAGTACATGGGATCACAAGACTATATATCGTCTGGAGGGCGTCTCCATATACATATATTCATATATATATACATATATATATAAATATATATATATATATATATATAATGTATATATTTATATATATATATATGTATATATGTATATATATATATATATATAGTCTTGTAATCCCATGTACATTGTAGTCTCTTTGAAGAAGTTATAAAGCCGAAACGTTAGAAGAATAATCTCAGCTCTGACTTGTGCGTTTCTTTACAACCCTCCTATCTTCATCTGTCCA
This sequence comes from Oratosquilla oratoria, assembly GCF_046742065.1. Classification (NCBI taxonomy): domain Eukaryota; kingdom Metazoa; phylum Arthropoda; class Malacostraca; order Stomatopoda; family Squillidae; genus Oratosquilla; species Oratosquilla oratoria. Next base: position 3,708,662 of record NC_134812.1, on the reverse strand, counting down.
GATGGATAATACATATAAGGACATTCCACCTGGAAAAGACACGGACACCCCATCTCACCCGACCCCACAAGGCGACGAGACGACTCGTTCAGTCACGGAACAGAGACCATTTCGTCGTACTAGAGGCCTTTGTTTAACAGTGGACACCCGAGCCTGGTGATGGATTGATTGATTTATTAGTTAATTGAGGTAGCACAGGCCAGTGAAGCACTGCGGCTGAATCCACCAGGACACAGTTGATAGCTTGTTCAACTCCAGTTGACGGTGTCGGGCTCTTTCAGCTTCCAGGGTTGATGGTTCTTGTTCCCATGTCCAGACACAACTTTGGAATAACTGGTTTGCCCTTTGAAAAGGTTACGTTGGGGTGAGTTGATCGACGTAAAGGCTCTGTTGGGCGAAGAAGGTTCTGCCGAAGGAGGAAGGTCTGCTGGTGGGATTAAGAACTTGAAGAAAGAGATGTGTGGCTCGCAGACTCTTTCCTCCCTTTCTCTTTTCCCCCATTTTCTCCCTTCATTTCCATCTCGCCTCTTCCCCTCCCTCATGACCTCACCCACTGCCTCCTCTCGCTTCTCCTTCTACCTCCTTCTCTTCTTCCTTCTTCTCTTCCCCCCTCGCCCTCCTCCTTCTCTTCCTTCTCCTCATCCTCCTTCCCCTCTTCCTCCGGTTCGTTCTCTTCCTTTTATTCCTCTTCCTCCTCGGCCTACGGCATCAGTATTGAAGTTGGAATATGCTTTCATTACCCAGAAGTGATAGTGCCCTGGTTGATTGTTTGGTGACACGTATGTTCTCCCTTGATCATTACCACGTACTTAGTCAATGTCGAACATGCATCAGCCCATACACTAATATGAGTGTGTGTAGGGTGGAAGCTAGAGAGAGAGAGGGGAGAGAGAGAGAGAGAGGGGAGAGAGAGAGAGAGAGAGATGGGGGGAGTATTTGGTGACATTGTACATCCCCTGATTCCACCACTTGTGTTTTACGCAACCTTGTTTTCAGTGATGTTGTAGTGAAGTTTCAACGATAGTTAGGAGTTGCGTAATGTGCATACAATATTCGCCTTGGCCACATTTCTGGTCAAATACCCGAAACCACAACATGAAGTTAAAAGAAACATAACTACATATCTCGACCTTTTTCAACAAAACGAATAAAAAAAAATCACATCGAAGGGAGGAAGGGAACAGACTGAAAACGTGGCGTTTAACCCGAGACGGGGTGGGGAGGGGGAAGGCACGATTGCATATCGTGGCCTTCTGAAGGTGGGTGGTCCGGCCGGGGTAAGGAAGGGAGGGAGTGGATGACGTAGCTACTCGGTGGTAATGGCCGTGTCAGGGGAGGGAGGTCGGCAGTGCCTTAGAGGTGGTGTGCGGAGCAACAGCACGTGTTGCACGTGGCGCCTTCCCCGTTGTCACGTGCGCGTGGTGAAGTGGAATCCCTCTTATTATGTGGTGCTGTTGAAATACCTCTGAGTAGTGGTGATGCGAAAATACATCTGTTTGGTAGTTATTAGCAAATACCCCTTGGTGGTGATGTGGAGATACCTCTGATTTGTGGTGACGTCGTGAAAATACCTTTATTTTGTGATGTGAAAATACCTCAACTATGTGGTGATGTGAAAATAATTTTTCTGCATTCAGCTCCCCTGCCCTGCTTGAGTGGCAGCGCTGAATCTTAGATTCTTGGATCCTGGGGAAGAGTCAGCGCAGTCGCAGCGGGCTTCCACTGCGCAACTGGGTCAAAGGTCAGTGAGGCTCGGGTTTGAAGGACACTCCATCCCTCCCTCCTTCCCTCCATCCTTCCCACCTTCCTACCTCATCAGATCCCCCTCTTCTCTTTCCGTCCCCTCACCTCCCGTACCCCCTAAGATACTAATACATTACCACACACGCACACACACACACGCACACACACACGCATACACACACACACTCACGCACACACACGCACACACACACTATCTCCCATACACATACACACATATACGCACATATGCGTACACACGCACACACATGTACACACGCACACACATGTACACACACACACATACACACATGTACACACATACGTACACACACATACTTATACACACGCGTTAACAGTCGCGCACACACCCTAACACATGTACAAACACGCGTGCACACACACGCACACATATACAGTCATGTCGTGCACGGATTCCAATCACTTGAACCTTGCTGTGCAGTGCGTGTTTCTGTGTGTGTGTGTGTGTGTATTTTCCCTTCATAAGTGACTCACAACAAATTGACCCTACATATACATGTAAACACATCAACTCGTTATCTTGATTAATAGTTAGATGTGAGTCACAGATTTGAAGGGTTTCACTTCTTCAGTGTGAGGAGGGGGGAAGGGTTGTTCCTCATCTTAACAAAATGGTTTGGCTCCAGCCAGAATAAATGTCGAAATCTTAACAGGATTTGCTATTAGAAAAATAATTCCTCACTCAAAGCCGTCCATCAACAGCATAAAACGTAAATAGTGAAGAAACAAATGTACGAATAAAAGAAAAAAATAAAAGAAAAAAATCTTGTATGTAGCTGGGCTGACACTCCACAAAAAAAAAAAAAAAAAAAAAAATCCACTCCCCACCCTGCCATTATGGTCCTGTTGAGATCCCCCTCGCCGATTCGGAACCGGACCTGTCCACAGAGAGACAGAAGAGAGAGAAGATGTAGGCGCATGTGTGGCAGTAACGACGACGTTGAGGGAACCAGCATGGTCCTGGAGCTCTGTCACGTCGCTGACCGACGACGGTTCCAGCTGGTGGACAGCTGGTCGGACGGAGGAAGATGGATAGATAGATACCGGCCCCCCGGGCAGGGGAATGGACGACCCGGCCAGCAATTACTCCAACAAACGGACAGCCAGGTTGAGATAGCAGACGTATGGTGTTTTTTCTATGCTGTGGGACATACACAATTGTTTTTTTTTATCTATTTATCCGTTTCTGTTTTCTATTTGTATATTAGTATGCAATTGTTTATTTGAATTTACTCATTTAGTTATTCCTTTGTTGTATTTATTTGTATTTGTATGTTTATCTTCGTGCCTCCAGTGATTGACCACTTGGAGAGGTTAGGCCAACGCCTCTCATTGGTACTTTTGTTGTGATTGGTGTACGCCAGGCGGTTTTGTTCATTCGGCAGAGGAGAGGGTCCGGAGCGTCACTGGCTTGGACTCTCTAGGCCAGTGGTGCTTAACCTGTGGGGAATTTCCCACTGGTGGGGAATGGCGGAGTTGCCAAGTGGGGAAAACAAAAATTAAGGGCCGTAAAATGGAACAAAAAAGCAAAGCGTATATACAGTACTAAACACTGCATGGATTAAAATCGAATTTGTCAAAGACCGATGCTGTGGTGGGAAATGGAGAGTTGGCTCACTAAAAAGTGGGGAATTGGAGAAAAAAGGTTAAGAACCCCTGCTCTAGGCATACGACTCCCAGTGCGACATAAAACGAATGGCAATCCTTAGTTATCCCGTTGACCACGTTTCCTTCCTCTTAGCTGAATAGAATCCTGCAACGACAACCAGAAGTAGGCTCGCAAGTTTCCCACCGCGTTGATGCTTTCAGCGAGGTACCGTAAGACGGGGCAATTGCGCCATGTCTTAAAAAGAAAAAGAGAGAGAGAGACGCATTTTCAGTACGAATCAAATTCTCGCGGGCAGCATTAGCTGCCTGATGTACGATGATTCGATGATGCTTCACAATACTCGCGTTATAAAATATAAACTTATAGCTGTATTACTCGATCTATTTCATTATGAATATTGATAACCGCAGAAAATATGATCGAGCCAGTTTACATGATATGGGGTCACTCAGCTACAACCACAAAATAAATATAATCAAGACACGGACGCAGGCATCCTCACATACCCACTTGCACCTCATGACGCCTACGTAGGCGCCATCGTATGGAAGGGGTTAATACGATGTCTTGCGTCTTTCGTAAGAACCAAAATGGAAGCGTTTTCAATCACCAGCAAACAATATTTCTTGAAGAACACTTCTGAAAAAACTTACAATTGCCCACCCTCCTTTCAGCTTTGGAACAATTGCCCCAACCTCTTTGCATACATAAACCCCTATTGGTTCATAGAATTCCTTCATAGGTTCTTACGTCTTGGCCAAATTAGAAGAAGTATCCTGCTTGGTTAAAAATGTCTGTTCCACTCAATGAAATGACGCTGGTAAACATATATTTGAAGGATGCAGAGCAGGGACCGAAATGGAAGAAAAAAATCATAGTGAATGGAATTGGCAGGTTGTTGGAATAGACACAACACAAGGATTAATTTCTCAAAAAATTTGAGCGTGATGTGATTTTTTACGGGCAAATGATAGGCACTAAGGTGTTATGTAATGGAAGAACGTCGTTTTGCGGGATTAACTGAATGCATAGTTCTGGCCAGATGTGTAATATGTTTGTTTAAGCCCAAATCCTTTTTCATACGTTTGTTCTATTCCTTGGCATGCAGCTTGCCAGAGCAAAAGGTTGTTTGCAATTGTGAAATTTAATTACATTTAGTAATATCCATGTTTCCACCAACCTGCCTTTTATCTCACCATTATTATTCCCGTGTTTGTTTAGGTTTGTAGGTTCAAGTCATCCTTTCTTTCATGAGCATTAAAAGAGAAACAGGTGTCAGACTCCACGCCGTCGTTGATTTCCCCGACCCCACGTTAACAAAGAGGATGAAGTAAGGAAGAAAATAAGTAACAAAGAGAAGGAAGGAAAGAATTAAGGAAGGAAGAAGATTAGTAACAAGGAGAAGGAAGGAAAGAAGTAAGGAAGAAGATTAGTAACAAAGAGAAGGAAGGAAAGAAGAAGATTAGTGGGGAAGGAGAGAGGGAGGGAGAGGTAAACCCCTCATGATGGGTCTTCAGCTCTGCCCATTTTCTTTATCAATCCCGCTGAAGAATCGCTGAGCTCGAATGCTGCTGCTGCTGCTTCCTGCGCCCTCTTCCCCGTCGACTGACCTGTTGCTTGCACGGTCGCTTCGCTTCTGAAGGTCGTCGTCTCCGTCTGGCACTTCTTCTTCGGGCTACAAAGAGTCTGAAGGGGACGTGGTTTTTCACGAGGCCGTTGATTGGATGACAGTTATTGTTGTCCCCCAATTCTCTTTTCTTTTCACGAAAACAATGCTCATGCATGTTTGCCTTTTTTTTTTTTTTTTTTTCCTCTGCCTTTGTCACTGTCTTTGTCGGATTCCATTTCTTGCGTTATATTCACCACTTCCCTTCTTGCTTTTCTCCTTAAAGTCATCATCTTCCTCATCACCCTTGTCTTCGTCCTCTTCCTTTTCTTCTTCTTAATAGTCATATTCCTCCCCCTCTTTCTTCTCAATAGTCATATTCCTCCCCCTCTTTCTTCTCTCCCTCCACCTCCTCCTCCACCTGTTTCTCCTGTTCCTCCACGTCTGTTCTCTTATTGTTTTCCATATATTTCAGCTCTTCCTCTCTCACTCCGTTTTCTTTCCTTTTCCCGACCATTTGGTGTCGTCCGCATTTTCGTCCTTGATATACAAAGGCTTGCAAAGGAAGAACATGCCAACAAGAGACCTTTTGGCCTTCCTTCTGCTCGCCTTCCCTGGATTCCCTCGCTATCCACACTCCCTCATTGACCCGATTCGCCCTGACTTCTGCTTCTATCCCTGTCCTTTGGGCCTCCCTCTCTTCGCTTTCCTCCCCCTCTTCTTCCTCTTTCCCTTGTTTTTCCTTTATCACGTCTTGTTCAGATTTTTTCCATTTCCATCTCCCCCTCCCACCGCCCCTCTCGGTAGTTTCTCTTTTTTCTCCTGCATCGCTATTCTCGTTTCTCTTCCACTTTCTGGTTCCTCCTTTACTGTGTACTTCGTCTTATCACTCCTTCCTCCTCCTCCTCTTCCTCCTCTTCCTCTTCTTACACCTGTTCTGCGTTCTCTTCCTCCGGTCCTACCTCTCTCTACACTATTTTCTCCTCTGCTTCTTCCTCTTTTCGTCCCCAATGTCTTCTCTTTCCCTTACTCCTCCCTTCTCCTTCCCTCCCTTGTCATTCCTTGCTGTTGATGTAATGTGCTTTGCGGCATTACTATCCGTAAAGTGGGCGGGAACAGGGGTTGACCCTTCATACACAAGGAGCTAAGATAAAAAGGAAACGATGGATAGGAATGGGGTGGGTGAGGTTGGATGTATGCTTTGGCTGGCTACCTCCTGTATAAGGTGGAAGGGGCCTTTTGGTGTATATATATATATGTCTTATAGACATTTACTTACTCCTTTCCTCTCCCATTTCTTCTATTTCTCTGTTCTTTTCCTCCCCATTCTTCATCCCTCCCTTCTTATTCCCGCTCTTCATGTCTAGTACTTCTTCCTTATCTTTTTTACCTTGTTTCACTCCCTTTCTTTTTTTTTTTACTCCTTTCTTATGACCGTCCTTCCTTTCCATTACGCGCAGCTTTGATCTTCATTTACGTGTCTCCCTGTGTAGACTTCCGTCTCGGATTTTTTTTTTTCTTTTCTTTTTCTTTTGAAGTACTTTGCCATGCGTGGGCTCTCCTGTGTAACTCGACCATTCTTGGTCCTCTTTGATCTCCTTTTTTTTTTTTTTTTTTTCTCCAACGTATGTTATCACACATTCCTCTGTTTCATGTCCTCTCGCGTCAGTTTGCCTGGTCTTCCTTAGAGTATTTTTTCTCTTGAAGAAATTTTTACCCCTCGTACGGGCCTCGCAAGTGATCTCTTCCGTCTCGACTCGCGTCTCCAAAATGCTCATTATCTCTTGCTCGTGCATTCTTGAGGGTCTTCGTGTTCTGCTTCCGTAATTTTGAGATGTCTTGTTCATTTCTCCACACGCACGATGCAGTCTAGTACAAATGTTTTAAGGTCTAAAAAAAAAACTTTTATTCGGATTTTTTTGTTCATTCTTTTTCAGAATGTCTTTTTAACATTTATTTGTTCATTTATTCATATACCTATTTATTTATTCATCTATTTATCTATTTGTTTATTTAATATTTTTTTCATTTTATCTACTTGTCTATTCATCTGTTTATTAGTACGAACCCTTGAGAAAGTAGATCCATTCAGTAAAATTGCATCTTCAGTTTCCGTTGTCGCTAAATGTCCAGCTTACGTCAGAGTTCCTCAAGTTTGCTTCGATCAATCTTCGAACTGCGCCTTTGCCGACTCGCGGAAGTTTTCCTCGAGTTTATAATCGAGGTTTTTTCATTACAGTCCAGTCGCTATTAGTTTATCTCCATCTATCTTTGCGGCTCGTTTTTCATAATTCCATTTTGTAATTTCTTTTATAATTTTATTACACTTTGTCATACTCTTTCATAGCGAGTGTATTTCTTCCAACACTATGTTCTGTGACTGTTTTATTTTCCTTGAGTTTTACATTTATTTTTCTTATTCATTTATGTATTTTATTTTATTTATTTATTCATTTATTCATTCATTCATTTTTATTATTTCTTATTATTATTATTATTATTTTTTTTTTTAGTGTAAAGCTCTCTCGAGTATTTGGATTTCATGACATATTCTTTGCTGATGACTGCAGACGTCTCGACGCGCGCTTTCCTACTTCTTTCTGGTTGTATTTCCATATTCGTTTGCCTCTCTCCATCTTTCTGTCGTCATCTTTCTTTGGTTGCATTTTCTTTCTTTCTAGTTTTAACTTTGCCCCTTTGAAGAATTAAATGCAGGAAACAGTATTTTTTCCTCTCTCTCTCTCTCTCTCTCTCTCTCTCTCTCTCTCTCTCTCTATATATATATATATATATATATATATATATATATATATATATATATATATATATATATATATATATATATATATATATATATATATATATATACATATATATACACACACACACACACACACACACACACATATATATCACTTAGACAAAATGTAGTAGCACATTTGTAAATAATAATCATGAAGAACCCACAGCCGGAAGAAAAGGAAACTTAGAAGAAGGTATAACTTATATATTTCGGCTAATAGCTATAGCCCTCTTCAGGAAAGCAGCGGACTAGCTAGGTAAGACCACCCGCATGCGTAGGAACGGTTATTGTGGAAGGAGAAGAATGTCTGTAAGAAAATGAAAATATAGTAGTAGTGTATAAAAGAGGGCTTCTGCCACTACGGGCGTTTAGGGATATTTATTTCGTGGTGTCGTGGCTTTGGAGGTATGGGCAGGAGACTGCGAATGATGTGTAACCGTGAGGTGACGTAGGAATATTTATTCTTCTTACCCTCATCCAACAAAGTTGGAAAACGAGTAAGAGGCTTAGTCTTAGGGAAAGATAGAGAAATTGGAAATAATTTGAGTGGTAGGTAAACTGAAATGAGATGTAGTAGGAGAGAAAGAAGTGAAAATAATTTCAGTAGAAGAAAAAGTTGATGTAGTTGTTTGTGCATGTAGTTGTGTTAGTTTTGTTTGCGATATGGTTGTGTGTGTATTCTACACATAGAGGTTTGATGCCTCTAATGTATATGCTTACAGCCTGACAATTAATGAGCTTTATACATTATTATTATTATTATTATTATTATCATTATTGTTATTATTATTATTATTATTATTATTATTATTATTATCATCATTATTATTATATTATCATCATCACTATCATTATTATTGTTGTTATCACCAGTCAAAGCTGGTGAAAGGATACATTATTGATAAGCGCGGCTATTATACGTGTACACCGCACGTGGGAGAGGCGCAGCTGACAGATAGTCTGTACGGTGTGGTCTAGGTGTAATGTGTTGTATTAGGTGTTTGTGTCTGTCGTGCAGGAAACAGGACAGGTTACAAGACTTTGCAGAGACATAAGTACAATTGAGATAGGAATAGAAGGGGAACACACAGAGCTAAAAACAGGACAATCCGTCGCGCAGGACGGAGTCAGAGGTGAAGGGATGTGTGGATGAAGGTGTGAGGTCAGTAGGGAAGCGGAGTGGGAGCGGGGTCAGAAGGGTTAAAAATTCTTAAACGACTCACAGCCAGCCATGAGATTATGTCCGAGGACCCCTGACCTTTGAAGATGCTCAAGTTTGGACATTCTTCGATTAAGACAGATTCAAAAATGTTTCTTCTAGAGTTACAGATGGGTTTAAAAAAAAATTGGCCTTGTCCTAGTCAAGACTGTGATTTTTGGTACTGATGTGTTGGAACACAGCAGAATTTTCTTGGGCATACCTAATGGATCTTTTGTGCTCCGTTAACCTGGTGTTAAGATCCCTTTCTGACCAAGGTACACTAAATCACACTCTTTACAAGGGGCCTCATTTCCCTTTAACCTTTGATGAACATTAACAATTTGTTTGTGTACAGTGTTAGGGTAATGGTAGGCAACTGTGAGACGCTTGTTGGGAATTAATTTAAAAGAAGGACTGATGGAGTTACAATAGGGGATTTTTAAAACATCTTTGAAAGAGGGCTGTGTGGTGGGAACTGAATTTTTAAGGTGGCTGGCTCTAGCCTTGCTGAGGGCTTGATCCAGGAGCCAGGCCGGGTATGCCAACTTCAAAAATTGCCTTTTGATGAGGCCATTCTCCTGGTCCAAGAATCTAGGACTACAAATCCCAAAAGCTCTCAAGAAAAGACCGGAGGCAACACTCTTCTTGACTTTGTCGGGATGGTTGCTGAAAAAGTGGAGATAGCTACCTGAATGGGTGGGTTTCCTATAAACTGTAGAAAATAGATCTCCATCAATCCTTCTAATTAAAATGTCTAGGAAAGGGATCTGATAACCTTCCCATTCTGTTTTGAATTTGATGTTAGGGGACAATTTTTTTTTATTTTTATTTTTTTTTTATTGTTTTTTTTTTGAGATGTAATTTTATCTATTTGTTGTGCATTTTACCCACATTTTCATAAATTAGGTCATATGATTAAGGGAAAATATGACACTGACCACACTGAAAGCTGAGTACCACCATTCCGTCGACACATGCAACAGCTGCCCCTTTTTCACACCTTTGTCATAACCCTTTGCCTGCATCTGCACACTTCTCTTACACCTGTTCTTCACACCTGCGCAACCTTATTCTTCGCACCTTTTGCACCTGCGAAAATTTCCTAATCCTTTGCAACCTGTTTTCTGTACCTGAGATGCGCATCGTCCCATTCCATTTGTAATCACTTGGGGAGAACATTTATAAACAAAACGGATTTCTTTATCTTGATAGTAGGAAAGGTAGTAAGTTGTAATGTAAAAAAATGAAAAAAAGAGTGAAATGGTGCCTCAAGACAGCCCAAAACTTTCGGCTGCAGAGCTTCTCATAACCTTAATGATATGGATTTAACGTCACAAACTCCCGCTATCGGAAGGCTAGGACGGTGCCCCTCACAGAAGACTTTGTAGCGTGGACTTCGCCGGTGGCAGGGTTCGAACTGCCATCCCCTCGACTTTCGCCGCAAGTAACGACGCCCTAACCCACTTAGACAGCGAAGTTCCTTAATAAAATCTCAAAACGTAGCGAAGGAGTTGAAATAAGGCGCCGTGGTGAATGGGACAGGACCTGGAAGATAAGGCTATAAAAGTTAAAAGGTACGTGGTTACAGAAAATGAAATGCAAAAATAAGGCCATAATGGAATGGGATAAAAACTTCGTGTAGACGAAGAAGAGCAAACGTAAAAGGACCAAGTGCGTAAAAAAAAAAAAAAAAAAAAAAAAAAAAAAAAAAAAAAATCGAGATTAAACGAGAATTTGCGAGACGAGAAGGTATAGACAAAGAAGTACAAACGTAAAGGATAGAGAGCGCTCCAAGAAAAACCCGGATAATTCGAGATTAAGTGAGAGTTTGCGAGACGATGAGGCATAGACGAAATTATTAAATGGAATAAATGAATGTTCTTCATCCTTAAGAACGACTCTAAAGGAATATGTAAACGAAACAGCTTAAGGGCATATGGCCATAACCCTCAAGTAGAATGTGCGCGAGATTACACGTGGAAACTCGTAATCTTTGAAATATTTAAGGTAAAATAATTTCACTGTATTATAGAAAACTTATGTAAAACTTATAATTTAGAAGAAAAAACGTACGCAAGGAAAATAATCATCATAATACTCCAATGAGCTTCAAGTATTTTAGTCACTGGGAATATGGATCACGAGAACTAGTACCCACATTTTCATAAATCTTTATGCTTCAATGTATTCTTATACAAACGAAAATACTTTGTAAAACGAGTGCTTTACAACTGAGACATTCGGGACTTTAGACAGAGACTGTATAAGTATAAAGGATGGCGAGGTGCACAGGGTGAAATTCTATTCACAGGATAAAGTTAATAAAAAATATACAAAAAAAAAAAAGAGTAGATCGAACGAGATAATTGAGAAACCACAAAGAGAGAAAGAGAGGCTATCGAGGTAAGCTTCGCCCCGTGAGAGGAACGAAGACGAAAGAGTCTGTTAATGAAGAAGATTCGCCGTTTCTTCTGCAGCCGGACGGAATGGACTTCCTCCTTGCTCTCTAATTAGAACCTTGGCTGGGTCGCCACACGAAGAAGTTGAGGACGCTCGGAGCTGGAAAGAGGCCGATCTCTGTTCATGAGAACCGTGCTTCCATGGTTCATTGGGAAGACACGGTCCTGTACTGTTGGCAGTTCTGTGGTGACGAGGCTACCCCCGCCCCCTTCGGCCGTATGAGATCACCTGACGGAAGCCAGAATAAATACATAAGACGATGCCACGCCCTGGCGTGGCAATCGAGGTGGTGTGAGCCACTCTTGAGTTTTTTTTTTGATGTACAAGACTGGAAAGCCGTTCTCAAACGTATGAAGCAAATGTCGCAGCGGCTGATGATTCCTTCCATGTGATTTTGGGGATGCTTGCTTGCTTGCTCAATCACCTCGTGGGTTTGTGGTTTGAGTGTGTAACGAATGGCCCCACAGACTCTCTCGTATTTGCACGTATACGGCGCAAACTAATACGTTCGCTACAGCAACGCAGCCTCCTTCATTCTTATGTTCTTATGATCACCGAAGGAGATTTCACTCACGCTTACTCAAGCCCACAGAGGCAGAGCGGGAGGATGGAAGAGGGGAAGGCAGAGAAGGAAGGAAGGAAGGGAAAATAGACGGGATTTCAATTCCCCCATTCACGTTCGACGCGCTCTGATCCTGGACAGCAATGTTCCTTGCTCGCACGGTGACCTCGCGGGGAGGAAATTCTTTCGACTGACTTTGACGTCTCCTGGAAGGTCGTCGCCATCGTTGTCTCTTCTTCTTCTTCCTTCGTCCGAAAGAGTCTCGGAAGATGTCCTCAGAAATTTGTTGGCTGGATATGGTATGCAACAACACACACACACATACACACACGCATGTACGCGCGCGCGCGCACACACGACCCGGTGGCGCAATGGTAGAGTTCCCGACTGCCACTACGGCGGTCCGAGTTCGAATCCTGCCTAGGGCTTAAATAATTTCAGTACGCTGCGCTGCGAGTCGTTCCTACAACTCATGGGCGGGGAGTTCGGGGTGTAGGCGCGTGTAAGGCCACAGTATTACCCATAGATCGGTCATATATGAGCTCTGAGCTCTCTTCCGAGAGGGAAATAGCTGTCGATCACGAGTCCAACACGTGATCCAAGACCTTGGTAAATCACACGCACGCACGCATACCACTGCAAGCACTCATCCTTGCCTGATACCATCCGTGTTTGCGTTCATAAAGATTCTGAATTCACTAGTATCGAATTGGTGTTACATCATCTTGCAGATCTATGAATATATTTGACATACGATTTTCATAAAGCTGGAGTAGAGTAGAACCTTTGTGCCTCAGGTCGATATGTATGAACTACTGTAGAATGACGGCCTGGTACTACAATCGACAAACACAAAATACAACGAGTTAGATGTCAAACAAATGAATTAATTATTTGTGTGCTTGTATGTTTCCTCAGTTTCTTCTCCGGTGATAAAAAAAAGAAAAGATAAAAGTAAATGTGTGATTTTTAGAAGAAAGTGTACTAAGTTTGGGATAAGGTTCCAGTGGGGAATCAAATCAAATCAGCCATCCTGGGCCCACTGCTGAAGAAAGGCCTTCATAGCATTCCATGATTCTTTCAACCGCGCCAACCTCTGCCATGTCACTCTTGCGAACTTCTCTATTTCGTCTCTCCACCTTCTGTCTGGTCTCCCTCTTCCACGCTTCCCATCTCGCGGCGTCCATTCAGTAACACGCTTGCTCCATCGCTCATCTGTCGTTCGCACTAACTTACCTGCCCTATTCCACTTCCTCTCTTTTACCGCCTCCACAATGTCTTTCAATCTAGACTGCTCTCTCACCCAACTTGCTCTTTTTCGGTCTCTCAGCGTTATTCCCATCATTGATCTCTTCATACCACCTTTAAAAAAAGTGTGCTTCATAGTCCGTGATCGTTCTTTTTTACAAATAAATAAATAAATAGATAAAAGACAAAACAGTGCGAGAATTTCAGACCAGATGGAAATCGGTATATATATCCTCATTGGTAGGCGGCGAAATTTGAAACTGCAAAACCACAACGGAGAATCGAAGGTCAGGCGGGCCTTCCGCAATCAACAATTTATTGACAGAATCCATACCACCAGCATTTCACTATTTGGCAACGTCGCCTCCTCTTGAACCACCAACATCGAACAATATCAGAATACATATATATTCAAACAAATATTTAATATGCCTTAAAGACGATGGGCAAGGTGTAGCAGAGGGAGTTCCCGACTTGAGTTGATTCTGCAGCTTAGTGGACATTCACACCCAAGATTGAGAGAGTCTGCGACCGTTGGCGCTCGCTGCGACGGGGGTGAGGGAGGAGGAGGGGGGAGGGGGTAAGGATGCCGAATGCGACCGATGAGGCTTATGGACGCACAGGTGGAAGTAAGAAGGAAATAGTGAAGAAGTGAGTGTACGATTTAAACTGACTTTCCAATTCTTATTTATTTGTTAATTTCTTTTTTTCTTTTGTGTGTGTGTGTGTCTCTTTACTAATGAAAAAAGGTGGAGGACATTTCTGATGTCACTGATTTTTTGCAGACGAAAATGTATCCGTCGACTGAAAAAGGCTTGAGAAAGCGTTTGGGTAATATATCAAAAGAGTTTCCTTGTCTTGTCCTCATCATAGAGTAATCAATCACTCATGTGTAGGAGAACGCCACGACATTACACAGCCGCATTTATCTTTTCCTTAAAAAAAAGACAATACTAAAATATATGTGCAATAGCATGCCATTTTTTCCGAACTCACCACAATCGTAACCTTCGTAATCATCATCGTCATCATTATTATGGTGACGAAATGAGGCTGACGATGATGTTGACGATGGTGACATACGACGACGATCGCCATCACAACGACTACGATCACAACGAAGAATATTGCAACGGTGATGCGTCTGTTGTGCCAATTTCAAATTTTCAATGAAAACCCATTTGCATATAACATCGTTATTCCATTACCTTTGAATAAAGTGCTAATATCAACTCTGACACACTATTCAATGGACATACAACTTGATAAAATCCATACTGCGTTAATGGCCTCTCCACGGTGGCAGACATTAGAAACTTTATTCAGGCTTTCGCGGGACGATCGTGTCCAGACTGAATGTTATGGGAGCCTGTAGTGTATATGTATATTTATTTGCAGAGCTGGGCGCGTTCCTCGGTGCGTTTCTATGTGCTTCTGGCTTTCGCGAGACGATCGTGTCCAGACTGAATGTTATGGGAGCCTGTAGTGTATATGTATATTTATTTGCAGAGCTGGGCGCGTTCCTCGGTGCGTTTCTGTGTGCGTTCCGTTCTAGTTTGACTGCGGTTAGCGCTCCCAAAGTATTAAAGCAATATAGGTGCCGATATAGTATATGGCCTACCTTTTGGATGTGGCCTACGAAATTTTTCTTTGGTATAGTATGTGGCCTACCGGACTTTTGTTTCGGTGTGAACCTGTCTCTTAAGCTTTAATACCTTAGGAACGCTAACCGCGGCCAAACTAAAACGGAACGCACCGAGGAACGCGCCCAGCTCTGTTTATTTGATAATGTAGTGATGTACATATAAAGCTACCTATCGGGTTTGCGCTAATGATAATTCCCGCCAAAATGGATTGATGTTTCCTGCTCGTTAAGCGTGCCCACGCTGGGTAGTGTTTGTTCCTGTTTTGGTCGGAGGTCCGCGCACGTACTGTCGGCGTGTTGAAGTTTCGTTTAATTAACCACCTGAACATGAACCCACCCGTGGGAATTTCACGAACATGATCAAGCGAACGAGTTCGTACGTCTGATAGCTCGTATGGCAAGTTTCTGTTGTGGGTGTCGTTAGCGTACAATGTTTTCAAATGAATTAAAACTCTTAAACGTTTTTTTTTTTTTTTTTTTTTTTTTTGTTTTTTTTTTTTACAGCATCGTGCATCAAGCGAACATGCACATTCCCTCAAATGCGTAGACACATCAGATAATAAAGAAAAGGAGCTCCACTGAAACTCCCCATGAAGAAAGGCGCTCAGAGATGTGAGCGTCTGTATAAATTTCAAGAAGGTAAACATATTATTCACTGCGAACAGGTGTGCATTTGCTTTCCAGCCTTCCACGAAATGCATATACAAATGCAGCACCGCCATGAATTACCTGCAGGTAATTTCCATTCAACTCATTAAATAAACAACAGATTCTGTTTATCAACAAGCTCGACTGACAAGATCATAGACACAGAAAACGGGATCGCCTCAGGCAGATGATTCCCGAGCCTTTTGGTATTTCGTCGCGCATAATCAACGCTTCTCTCATTGTGGATAGTTCCTCCTCGAACAGGTGGAGTCGTATATGTGGTGAGAGAAATATTTAAATAAGGAAAGTAGCAGACTGGAGGCTTGATCCAAATAAAGAGACAACTGTATCAACCTTGGTGTTCCTACTTAAGCCAAACCTTCAAATCCAGTAACTTAATGAACATCTTTTATTTTAGTTAATGTCTGAATGTTCTCTTTAGAATCGAGGCAACCTTCGAAACTGAGATGAATTGGGTTGCGCCATCCCAAACTTTCTCAGTTCGATGATGTACAGCTGCCTTCACTTCTAAGTACTATAGCGTGTGGCTGTTTTTTTTTCGGGTATCTACAGGCAGGAAGAGTCCTCGGCTCGTAGACTGACGACGCTCGTAACTTATCCACGAATTCCTCAGTGTGCTAGAATACTTAGTTTGGCATGCCTTTATGATCCCAACTATATTCTATTTGTACATCAATAGTTGACCAAACTTACAAAAGAGATGTAGTAAAAATGATTTTCCGTATATCAAAGAAAATTGACATGCAGACACCGAACCTAGATAGTAATTCGAGTCTCCGATCGATCCCTCTTCAGAATCGTTTAATGGTTTGAACTTATTTTAGAATATTGTCACTTCCTCTTTACCTCTTCCTCCTTACCCATTCCTCCTAACCCTCCCTCTTTTCTTACCTCTCCCTCTTTTCTTATCCCAGCCTCTGCATTCCCTGTCTACCAGAAGGACGATCGATGTCGCTTGTCAACATTTGGCAGTCAGGCAGGTAGGACACTTACAGTGGTGCTCTTAAAAAAATCCTTATATAAATCATATATAAATCCTTGGAAGGAAAAGATTTATATAAGGAAAGATTTTTTAAGAATACCACCGTAAGAATCTTACGTTAGTGTTCTTAAAAAATATTTCCTTCTATAAATCTTTCCCTTCCAAAGATTGATATAAAACATATATATATATAAAATTTATATAAAACATATATATATATATATATGTATATATATATATATATATATTTCTGTTATATATATATATATATATATTTCTGTTATATAATTCTGTTATTCTGAGTCCAGTGTTTCGAATTTTTTCCGATATATATATAAGAATACCACCGTTAGATGGCCCAGACCTGCGGTTGATGAGAACGCCCCGACTGTCGGCGACGATGACGTCGACGACCTCCTACGGCCGTTGATTTTGTCGTTGATGATGTTTGTGCATCTGTTGCCACCTCTGCCACACTTGTCCGTCATACAGATGCTTCGATGGTCGCAGCAGATGTTCCCTATGTTCATCTCATCGCTGAGCTTTGCCATTTGCAGTTGTTATTATTCCAGATGTAGTTTGTTTTCCAGTTCTGATACTGTCGTCACTGCATTCCATGTAACATTCGAAATAGTACAGATAAAATCGACAATGAAGGACTGAAAATGGCCGAAGATTATTCCAGGAACGACATCAGGAAATGGAACAGAATGTAAAAAGAACACAATTTCTGTCGAAATTCGCGCCGTGGTTTTTCATCACCGAATTTCGTTACAGATTGCGGCGGGCGGGGCGTGACCGGTCGGTGCCTGAAGGGAGCTAGGAGTCCCGCAGGGCACCAACGAGATTCCTCTCCTTTCCTCTCCTTTCCTCTCCTCTCCTCTCCTCTCCTCTCCTCTCCTCTCCTCTCCTTTCCATTCCCTTTTATCAGCTGTCCCTGGATTAATTCTAAATAGCGACCAGTGACTTTTTTTTTTAGGTACTTCTGCTAACTTCTGAAGGTAATCATCTCCAGTCGCAAGCTTCTCTCCTCCTTCACCGAGGCCGAAGGGAAACTCTACGGCAAAAGATTGAAGTATTTGTACGTCGACTTGACTTTGGTTGGCCAAAGACTGGTTCTGACCGGTCGTATTCGTCATTCACTTCGAAGTCGCACCTTCCGAACTCGAAACTGGATCGGCATGCCTCGGTTGTGTACGAGGGCAAAGACACTGAAGATGTTCCTCAGGGGCCATCGCTGTCCTCTTTCTCCTTCGGGAACCCTTAACCCATTAAACTCCGATGACAAGATGTCTTGTCATTTGGTCAAATAAAAAAAAAAAATCATAAAACACCAAAATGATTGATCAAACACCAGAACAATATGACGTCAGTCCTCGCACGAAGCGAGGACTGACGTCATATTTTTCTGGTGTTTGATCAAACATTTTGGTGTTTTATGATTTTTTGTTTTATTTGACCAAATGAGAAGACATCTTGTCATCGGAGTTTAATGGGTTAAGGACCTCTTCCAGGTATAACCGATCCTTCACGCATTTTCATGATCTATTTCATTTCTTTATTTTTTTTTTCCCTAAGGCGATTCTTCGGCCTTCTCGAAAAAGAAATCCCAATTCTCTCTTGATGCCTCTCCCCCGTGACGCCCCAATTGCTCTGTGGTCCTGGTTCTCCACAAGAATTGTTGCGACTTCGATAATGACATCCTAGTCTTGTTCTCGCTCTTTGAATTCGCCTGCATCCGTAAGTGCACACCCAACCACGTACACACACGTACACACGTACACACACACACACACACACACACACACACACACACATACACACACACACACACACACGTGGCGCAGTGGTAGAGTTCCTGGCTGCCACAACGGAGGTCCGGGTTCTCCCTCTCTCTCTCGTTTCCTTCTTCCTCCTCTCTCTTTCACTTAATTCCTCCCTCTCTTTCCCTCCCTTTATCTTCCTCTCCCTCCCTTTATCTTCCTCTCCCTCTCCTTTCTTCCTACCATATCCCCGAACGCCCTTTATCACTACCTACATCCCTTCCTCTTCATTACTTTCCGAGTAAATTTCCAAGATCGGACGATGGAATAGATAAATATCAATATGTTGAAAACCTGACTGACCCTCACACCATCATGCAGCTTTAATGCCGAACAGAATCCCGTAATCTACTCGTGGAAGTTTCCATAATAAATATCGGGAGCTGTGTAGTGGGACTTAATTGCTAACGTGTATTAGTAGTATGGTTGCACATTGAATAAAAAAAATGATGCTCGGGAACATTTTATGAAATTACGATTGATATCTACCAAAGGGTCCAAGGATATTGATGAATACATTTTTGTTCTGGGTCGTTTGTCAGCATCTATAGGTTTGTTTCTTGATTATCTCGTCATATTTTCACATTATTTACAAAGGATTACAAAGGCGGAGCATGCCGACAGGAGACCTTTTGGTCCATATCTAGGTCGGATGCGAAAAAATCATAATAATGATAAATAAATTAAAAAATAAAAACTATAATAATGTAAATAACAAAGAAAAGACATAGATATAAATATATTTCCACAACACAGCCAGCAATAAAGTGAACCAAAGAACACCTACATCTTCGTTGTTTACTTTTGGTATAGATCTACAAATGTAAAAGAAGAGAAACGCTTTTTCTTTGATATGCATTTTACTAAAAACGGCAACATTCTGAAAGTTATTCAACTACCATCGTAAATGATAAACAGAATTAATTTGCAGGCGTTGCCGTACTCTCTCTAGGAGGTCTTCGAGTTGGATATTTACAAAGATGTCCTCAATATACATCCCGTATAACTGTGGTTTCACCTCACTCTCTTGAAAGACCAAGTTCTTTATGTTCACTCTCTATACACACGCGCGCATACACACACACACACACACACACACACACACATATATATATATATATATATATATTGCAGAAACCACAGGGAAATTAAAGTCGGAATACTGAACGTTTTCGTCTATTACGACATCCTCAGAGTACAAAGAAAGAAAAAATAGAACACAATATTTATACAGAAGAAAGAAAACTGGGAGAGGTCATAGCCACATAAAACCTTCGGACATTATACATACAACACATTTAATTACAAATGGAAATGTTAATAAAAATACATATACATTCATATACACATAGAAATGGTGATAGTAACAAGAAAAAATAATAATAATAAATAAAATAAAATAAAAAGAACAAAAACCATGTGGCCGAAAGGTCCATAGGACAATTGGTACAATTAGGAAACTAGATACTGCTTTACTATCCTATGATATTGTTTTGTTAAACCAAAACACAAGTAATATTATTATCAAAGTGCAAAAAAGAAAAAGAAAAAAAACAATATTTAACAGAAATACAAAAACTGGAAAGGTTATGCCACATAAAACTTTCGGACGTTATACATACATACACACTCATATGGATGTCGTAATAGACGAAAACGTTCAGTATTCCGACTTTAATTTCCCTGTGGTTTCTGCAATATCTTTTCGTCACGCGTTATTGTGATTATTTTTGCAATATATATATATATATATATATACACGAGTACATCTTTCCCTCTCTTTCTCTCTCTATCTCTCTCTCTCTGTCTCTCTCTCTCTCCCCCTCGTAATATTGCGCAACCACCTCATGCGCTATTTTTATCATTAGTAGTTCAGTGATCTTTCGAGGTTTTCGTGTGTTTTCTTATCTCTGCGGTTTTATTGGGGAATACAAGATTGTATGTAATGTGTGAGGTTACAACAAATGTATTAAAAGCTCTACCATTGGGATTCGATCCTTTGCCTGTGGGGCTGATTACCACCAAACAAGGACGTTACCGTTACGCCACGTTGATGGTTAAAAGGAACGATCTGGAACTTGTCCTGACCATTCCCCAATGACACTCATGTGGTACAGTATGTAATCTTAATTCCATCGAGTCTCTATTCAGGCGAACCATCCGACAAGTGTGTGAAGTTGACGAAAAGTTCGTCTGAATAAAGACTTCATGAGATTAAGATAACTGTAACAAGCTGAGTGTCGTTGGGGAATCGTCAGGTCAAGTTCCAGATCGTTCTTTTTAACGATCAACGTGGCGCAACGGTAACGTCCTTGCTTTGTGGTAATCAGTCCCACAACCAAGGGTTCGAGTCCCAGTGACAGAGCTTGTTAATCCATTGTATCTAATATTACGGATTCAAGGTGCTTACAGTGCGAACAATAATGTTATCAACACCGAACGCAAGCTGTTGGTAAAGTAAGTATAAGCACTGAGTGAGGATTGCAATAGTGATGATGTGAGTTCGTTTCCAATTGGTCTGTGCGCGTACAGTACTGCACAGCTCCGCCGGAAGTGTCAGTTTCGGGAGAGAAATGAGGTGTATGCAGTTGTCTCGAAGCTGAACAGTCTAAGCTAAAGAGGTCCCTGAAAACCAGGAGTCAAAGATATATTGAAAGATAGGACCGTGCTGTTCCATGAAGAGGTACGAATATTGTGGATAAAATTAGGGATTGAAGGTATTAATTTGATCAGATTAAGTTGATGTTGATGATGGCTAGCGTCATCACCGACACCAAGACTACCACCAACCCTACCACCAATACCACCATTAACACCACCATCACCACTCTACCACCATCATCATCAACAGCAGAATCATCAGACAACAAGAGCAAGCCCTTGAAGTTTGCCAAAGAGAGGGTTCCTTGTAGTAATGCTGTGGCTTAGGTTCTTTAACGAAGAAGATGGAGTCGATCAAAGGTAATTGTTACTAAGAGCGCTTTGGTGATTATGGAACTATCTATGGGAATCGGGAAGCCATAGGTGTAGTCATTAGGATGTTAATGGTCTCATTTAACGACGTGCTCATTTAGAGGAGATGGGAAGGATTTTTACTTTTGGGGACAAAGAGGGTCCGTCGTTACCTGATCAAGAAAGTGAACACGCGCGCGCACACACACACACACACACACACACACACACACACACACACACACATACATACATACATACATACATACATGCACACACACGCACGCACACAGGTATGAACGCACAGGGCTCGGAAAGTAATGTGTGTGTGTGTGTGTGCGCGCGCGTTTGTATGTGTGAGTGTGTATTAGAGTTTATGTTTATATGTGTGTATATGTGTCAGTTACATGTGTACGTGACATATCAAAACATGGAGTTGTAGTGGCAGCCAAAATAACCCTGTAGGTTGAGTTAAATGAAAAATAAGAATATTTTCACAGGGTAATGATCACATATCTTACTGCTTCGTTCCCAACAAGAGTCACATGTAAACTTGACTTCATCTGAATCAGGTGTTAGAGACTGGGTCATAACGCATACGTGGTTATTGTTTTCCAAATGACAACAAAAAAGACAAATAGATTTTTTTTTTTTTTTTTTTTTTTTTTTTTTTTTTTTTTTTTTTGGGGTCAAAATCCTGCTGGGTCATGGCCCAGTGAAGTCCATCATCTATCGTGTTAACAGAACGTGTTTGACAGACTGCAGCATTTTTCTCCAACATTTTCGCAATCTGAGGTTCCCCTCCCAGTATATTCTGCCTAGTTCGTATTTCCAGCATTCGAATATATGTGTGTACGTTTATGTGAATTCATGTCACATAAGAACAGAGGTTTATTCACGCTCGCGTGCGTGCGCGCGTGCACACACACACACACACACACACACACACACACACATACACGCGCACACACGAACGTATACACGCACACATACGTACACACACACACATGCGCGCGCACACACACACACACACACGCATCCAAGTTCTGGCAGCATCGGGGTCACAATGACGCTCTTTGAAGTAACCTAAGGTCAGTCTGTTGACCTCTCCCTACTAGACTTAAGAAACCTACTGTTAGTAAAGTGATATAGTGCGCAGCCCTCCATTGGACTGACGAGGGTGCGGTTACCAACCAACTTCAGCAACCAATAGGATGGAGGAAGTGACTCAGTGTTCATCACAGGCCAATTCGCAGAGGTGGGAAGCAGTGTTCGATTCGCCGCACTGACCTGACACCACCACTCTCAGCCTAAATCCACAGGGGATTTAGACTTAGTAAAATCAAATCACTCGGCTCCCACTTACAGCACAATGCAGTACAGGAAATTTGTCATCGAGTGCGTACAAACGAACAACCTCCGACCTCATCGTCACTGATAAGGTCCAAAACATCTGATCATTGATACTGCA
Source organism: Oratosquilla oratoria (assembly GCF_046742065.1). Lineage (NCBI taxonomy): Eukaryota > Metazoa > Arthropoda > Malacostraca > Stomatopoda > Squillidae > Oratosquilla > Oratosquilla oratoria. Next base: position 3,685,849 of record NC_134812.1, on the reverse strand, counting down.
AGTGGTTATCAAAAGGAAAAGGTTGCCATCAATAATAATGTCCCGCACATTATGCGCCTATATTAGACTAGTTCTATGATTCAAACAAATTGTGCATCGTTAGTGTACCTTTGTATTGTTCTCAGGGTCTAGCCCTTGGCCAAGGTTATTTCCTTCAAATCTTGACTCAAAGCGACGAGGCCGATTTTGGGAACCTGAAGATCTGATCCGGGCTCTACCAAGATTTAAATCAAAAGAAAGAGTTTCATCATACTCTTTTAGACCAAGTCCAACTTCCGTCATCCCTTGTAAGGAGTCGCCGCAACTCCAGCAAAGCGATCGGGGATAGAACCTCTCCTTGCAAGTTTCTCTCCTGTGTCTTCTCTACCTCTCGTCGTCGTCTCTCTTCTATTACTCTCCTCATTATCTTTAATCAAATTCCCTGTCTCCCCTCTCTCCTTGTATTCCTCTACCTCATCATCGTACTTCTCACCACCCTCTCAACTACCTCCTCCTCCTCCTCTTCCTCCTCCTCCTCCTACACCTCCAGCGCCTCCCACTCCTCCCTCTCCTCCTCCACCTCCTCTTC
>NC_134812.1:3677781-3682781 GCF_046742065.1 Oratosquilla oratoria | reverse complement strand
CGATTAATTGTTTTTTCACCTTTGACCAGACCCCATGGAAAAAGGAGGGGGAGGGGGGGGGCTTCACACTGGTTAGGACATGGGGGAAGGAAAGGGAAGAATGGGAAGACCAATTGTCATTATCATCATCATCATCATCATCATCACCTTCAGAATCAGAATCATTTTCGTCATTGCCATCGTCATTACCGTCACATCATCATCATCACCATCATCGTCATCATCGTCGTCGTCGTCATCACCATGATCATCGTCGTCGTCACCATGATCATCATCATCGTCATCATCATCATCGTCGTCGTCGTCATCACCATCATCATCGTCACCGTCATCATCATCATCGTCGTCGTCGTCGTCGTCAATATCATCATCATCATCATCGTCATCATCGTCATCATCATCACCATCATTATCATCATCATCAACAACAACAACAACACTACGACCTGTACTACCCCCATTTTGCTCTTTTTCCTCATTTTCTTCATTATTTTCTTCCTCTTATTCTTATTCTCATTTATATTCTTGCTCATACCCGTATCCCTGTTCTCCTTCTTCCATTACCTAAAACTAGACATCCCTCTTGAACCAGCGCCTGCTTGATGACGAACGAGAGAGAGAGGAATTGCTCATTTCAAGCGCCTTTGAGTGTTCTCCTCAACCTTCCAGTTCTTCTGCCTCCTCTCTCCCCTCCCTCTTCCTCCTCCTCCTCCTCTTCTTCTTTTTCTATTTTCTTCTTCTTCTTCTTCCCCTCCTTCTTCCTCTTCTTCTTCTTTCTTTTCTCTCTCCTCTTACCCTCATCCTCTTCCTCTTCTTGTCTCTCCTACTTGCCCTTCCTATTGCCTCTGCATTTGCCCCTCCTCTTCTTCTTCTTCCTCTTGTCTTTGCCTTTGCCTCTCAACTTGCCTCTTCTCTTGTCCTTTCTCTTCCTCCTCTTCTTCCCCTTCCTTCACCTACCCTTCCCTTCCTCCACCTCTACCATTCTCTTCTCCTCCATGCCTTCCTCCTTAGCCTACCCTTTCCCTCCAACTTCTCTCTCGCTACACCTCCTTCTCCTTGTCTACTCATTTGGACACACTAGCGCACGCAGAATGTGCCCTAACTTTGTGATTTTTTTTTTCTTTTACCAAGAAGGTTATCAAAAGCCTTCCAGTGTCATTGTGACCCATTCTTTTGATAGAATTAATCCATTTTGCACTGTAATCTTTTTATGCTTTCATAAACATGAGGAAGGTAGGATTTCCTCATGTGTGAATGAGTTTCATGCCATGTTGATTACATCTTCCCATCACCAATGAGAAGAAGAAGAAGAAGACGGTTTCCAAAGAGTTGGATCATCACAAGTCTTTTTCGCACTGTGGAAAGATGCGGACGGGTCCTCGCTTTCTTGGGTGACTCAACGCTACTGCTGCAAGATCTCCTTCGTTCGCCCGACCCTCTCTTAAAGAAATGTTGCCACGAAAGACTTGCGCCTCACCGAATAAAACGTTACCAGAGGACATGTTTGACTGATGGCCTCCTTAAGTCTCAAAACCCGAGACGAGATTTTTATTTCCCCTACGTCCTTCAATGTCATGCCGTTCTGGTCGTCTCTCCGTACAGTAGCTAATCATATCAACTGAATATAGGGATTATTGAGTGGAAGGGCGGTGAGCTAAACACAGAGAACAGTTGGAGTTTTATTCACTGACGTTTCGTCCTTACCAGGACATTCTCAAAGTACTGGTAAGGACGAAACGTCATTGAATAAATCTCTAACTGTTCTTTGTGTTTAGCTCACCGCCCTTCCACTCGTCTTCCATACTTCAACATAGGGATTATTATTTTCTGGCTCGCCCTAGACGATTCTCCTTTCTCGTGGGACGGGCTCTGATGGGGCTTGGAGAATATAAATCAGAGTTAAAGGTTGTTTCGTATGACATACGAAGAGGATGATTCCAGACTCAGGGCCACAACCCTAATCAGCATTCTGGATCGGAAACGTTCACAGTGTGTGTCGCACTATACAGATGGCCAACCAAAATTTTAGTTACCCAATGGCGAAGAGTGGAGAATTAAGCTAATAAATGTGTCTACAATTAGGATGGAAAGAATGCCAGAATAATAATAATGACCCTTTTACTCGTTATCCTCGTTACCCTCGGCTAAAAGAAAATGTCCGGCAGTAGATGGTACAAACCAGAGTCGAATGCAGACGCCAGAAAATGGGAAAACATCTTTTCACGTCAACCAGAGTAGGTTTATCGATAACGTCACTGTGTCGGAAGAGTTCGAGCATCTCGATTTGGCGACGCCGCCGACAGGTGTCGCCAAAGGGATGAGTGGGTACGACATTGTGTAGAACGGGGAGGGGGGTGAGGAGGTTAGGGCGGGGGCTTGAAGGATTTTGTTCCAGTTGGCGCCAGACGTTTGTGTTCAGCTCACTGGGCGACGCTAAGAGTGGTTTCCCTTCTGCCTCCAGAGAGGTCCAATATCTCGCTGGACTTCGATACGGTTCTTTCCTGGAACTACAATAATTGGTTCACTGTCTTCCATAGTTGTTGACATCCAGGACGGCAAATGTGGCTTCTAAGAGCGTCAACTTAGTTATGTGCGAGTGGGAGGGTGGTGAGATAAACACAGAGAACTCTTGGTGATTTATTCTGATGTTTCGTCCTCACCAGGACTTCTTCAGGGAACATACATTTCAAAATAATCAACATACTATATACCTGCCGAAGATCTCCGCGTTCTACCACGGTCAACCTCGCCCCTCCTCCTCCTCCTCCTCCGCTCTGCCTCGCGAAGTATTAAGCAGCGACTGGCGTCATCGGAAACGTGCTGGTCTCGCATTCGCTTAGTTGCGGGTTCGAACCCTGCACTCCTCTCCGATTCCCAGCAGTGACTGTCACCTGGCCCAACAGCCCTAGTGCATAGGGCAAAGATGACGGTTTTGATAGCTGCTATGCGCTTCTTGCCGTAGACTCCTTCTCGCCTTCTCAATTCAAAAGGAAATGGATACAGGGAATTGGTTGAGAATTGTGTCTTTTCTTACTCATTATGCGCCTACATACAATTTTTGCACTCACTTCCTTTTGAACCTCTTTCTCTCTCTCTCTCTCTCTCTCTCTATATATATATATATATATATATATATATATATATATATATATATCGCTCTCTCTATCTCTCTCTCTCTCTCTCTCTCTCTCTCTCTCTCTCTCTCTCTCTCTCTCTCTCTCTCCTTTTTTTGCCTTGGATCCAATTTAAGCAGTTATTCCTCCAGTCATGAAAAACTTGTGCCTCATTTGAAAGATGTGAATGCGCCACAAATATATCTCGTAAGAATGACGTAAGAATATATATATATACACCATTTTACTCCTTGATGCAATGAGATGTTGATATAGATATATCTATAATTAGACCCCTTTATACATTATCCATTAGTGCCATGTCTGAGTTAACTTTCCAGTTCCGGCGTTGCTTTGCTGTTCCTATTTTTTTTTTTTTTTCGACGCGACGCATGAAGGAGGTGGGGGGGTGGGGGTGGGGGATCTCTTCCGAGAAATTCAAACGGTAAAACTAAAAACTTTGCTCCCAATTCTCGCACCTGCTATTACGTTCCCCCCCCACCACCGCCACCCACGCTCCCCCTCCCTCCCTTAATCGTTTTAAGAAACAAGAGGTTCTTTATTATGAGATCACGAGTACTTGTTTTTGAAGAATGGCCACGCTTTGCATCCATGTATTATGCCGGCGTTCCGGGGGGGGGGGAATGGGGTTCTCGTTGAAAACGTTTCGATTTCTTTGTCGTGTGGGATACCCTTTCGATTTGTCGAGGTAGAGGAGGAAGAGGAGGAGGAGGAGGAAGAGGAAGAGGAGGAAGGGCTTCCTCTTTCGAAATGACGAGCGAAAAGGTGAGTCTTCTCAGGAAACCACAGTCCATTGCATCACCGCCACTTCCTCCCTTTTCTCATCCTCGCACTCATTTTATTAATTTCTCCTCGTCTTCATTACGATAATCTTTCTTTCCATCCTCCTATTTTTCCACCTCCTCATCCTCATTGTTGTCTGCTATCTCCTTCTTTATCATCTTCCCTTTATCCTCATATTTATTTATTTATTTATTTATTTATTGCTCCTTCCTATTTTACTTTCCCCTTCGCCTCTTCCATAAACATTTCACCACTTTCTTCATGCTCATTCCTTTCCCTTACGTCGTTCTTTCTTGTCTTTCATCACAGATAGACCTTTCTTCCAGCAATGAGCCTTGTTATTATTAGTGCCTCCGTCGCCATCTTTGGTGTGCCGTGGCAGTTGGTATTATTGTCTCCGCCCTGGTCGTCTCAAGCCGCATATACTCGTATTCACCCCCACCCCCCACACCTTAACCGTGGGGGGCATAATTACCCTCGTCCATCAACATAATTGCCTCGTATATCCTTAGTATTTCCTGATCCGTTACTTTATGCTTGAATGTGTGATTGTATGTGTGTCTGTGTGTGTGAGTGTGTCTGTGTGTCAGTGTGTGTGTATTTCTGCGCGTGTGTGCGTGTATATGCATATACATACACACACACATATATATATGTATATATATGTATATATGTATATATATATATATGTATATATATGTATATATATATATATATATATATATATATATATATATATATATATATGCATACATACATACATAAATAGACAGATATTATAGATTTGAAGACCATGGAGATTACAAGAATGTATGGGGAAAAAGACATGTTTAGGCACAGAAATTTTGGTATAGAATTTGAACGAAAATTAGGCGAAATGACACTAGCACGTCGAAAGAATAAATATCGACAGAAAGTCCCAGAAAGATTATAATTGAAGTGCCGATTAACATAGTTTAAGGAAGAAGGAGTAAAAACCCAGGAGGATGTCCTGTCGCTCAGTGTGATTGTCTTTGTTCTCATTGAAACGTTTATAAGTTAATCCTGACTAGATACTCCTTATAATACCAAATATACGAATAT
>NC_134812.1:3630281-3672781 GCF_046742065.1 Oratosquilla oratoria | reverse complement strand
GTGAATGTCGATTATGTCCTCTCCACCCTTCCCCTTAATCAATCTGGGAACTATAAACTGGAGGAGAGAAAGAGAGCAATTCATTCTTGAAATACCAAAATGCCTTGCAGAGCGGCGCCGTGGCTGTAGCAGTGTTAAAATGCCTAAGAGACACGAAATAACAAGAGTGTCCATTGGAGCTGCCGGTACTCCATTGTAGATTTCCTGACGCGTGTGCCGTAATGCGGCGAGGGTAATCTGGAATATTATGTTTCTGGTGTTGCGCGTGTTTGATGTCTTTGTCTAGCAACAAATAAACCTCCACTGCAGGTAATTGGTCCTTCGGGACGGAGTCTATCCTTACCCAATGGTTCTCAACTTAAGGTGGGGTATCATGGACTTTTAATAAGAACGTAAGAATGAAGGAGACTGCAAGAGACCATAAGGCTTACACTAGGCGGTTCCATGTACATTACCACCTGTCATCCCCATCCATAAAGCTGTGTAACATTTTCTTAAAATAACCGACAGTTTCAACGCTCTCACAAGTAAGAAACTTGTGTTAGCTAATGGTTCCTTTGACGATTTTATTCAGCCTTGTTGTGGTCTTCATGAGGATAAAGAACACTAATACAAAAGTAGGGAATACATGAGAAAATAAAATGTTTCGGTTGTTGTTGTTATTGATGATGATGATGTTATTTATGATGTTGCTGTTATTGATGATGTTGTTGCTATTGATGATGTTGTTGTTATTGATGATGATGTTGTTGTTGTTCTTGCGGAACCCAAGGTTGGGTTCCTGCCTGCTGGAGTGCACGTCAACTTAGGCGTCTTGTTCCTGCACGAAGTGTCCGTAACTCATGTACAACTTGTGGTCCCCTGACGTACGCTTACATTTGGAGAAGTTACGTAGAGCGAATCGTACTGGTTACTAAGTGGGGGAGGAGACATGTTAAAGTGAGTGATACGAAGAAATATGTAACTTTATTCAAGTGCGTCTATTAAGTAGGAAAAGCGTAAATGATCTGTGTAATGAACGATAATAAAAGAAAAGGCTGAAAACGTGCCCATGTCCTAAAGATCACAGACGTCGTGGAATACATATATCTACTGTAATGTAAGTACACTTGAGGAACTGTAATGTTATAACACATTTGTAAATGTACACTTCAAACCCACTATCGGAGAAATGATATCAGAAGTACAGGAAAACTGTATATTTCGACTACTATTTGTAGTCCTCCTCATTCTGCTGAAGAGGACTACAGATAGTAGTCGAAATATACAGTTTTCTTGTACTTCTGATATAATTTCTCTGATAGTGGGTTTAAAGTGTATAAGTACACTTGAGTAGCGCTGTATAACAATGGTTCTTGTGTGTTTATTACAGGCCGACTGCAATTGGATTTCCAAATGTCTTGTTGGATAAATCACTGAGGAATGATGCCTTCGTCGTGTTTCCTAATTCGAAACCAAAATTGCGGGCCAGTTTAGGAATGAGAAATATGACGCGCGCGCCATTGTTGCCGCGCATTAAATCCACATGGAACGTGGCAGATGACCACATAGCGAGACAAGATGAGATAGGATGACCATGACACCTGGTGATGGACAGGGCACGAAGGGAGGAAGATGTGGTGTTGTCTTGGATGTCACAAAAGAATATTGTCTGACGTTATTTCCAAAGAAGGGGCTACAATAGAATGCAATATTCGTTGACAATTTTGTTGGACATTTCCCTTGGGCATTGATGACCTGCGTTGAAAGCGATCCCATCTGGGCGGGGCGATTGAGGTGGTGTATGATGAAGGAAATAGATAATATAAGATGGAAACAAAGGGGAGTGGTAGAAGAAGGGAAAGGATAGAGGGAATAGAGAGAGGAGATATAGATAGAGAGGAAGAGAGAGAGAGAGAGAGAGAGAGAGAGAGAGAGAGAGAGAGAGAGAGGGAAGCAAGGGTGGAGGTTGCTGGAGTCCGCCTCTTCATCCACTGTTGGGAGAGCGGACACTTCACCTCTTATCTGTTCTCTGGCAGAGAAAGCCCCAAGACTCTTAACTTGGTGAGTAAAGTTAAACCCCTAAGGCCGTCCAATTGTCCTGACACCTCAACTTAGACGTTCGCTTTCCTCTCTGTTGTTTTCTTTTCTTCTTCTTTCTTATGCCCGGTTTCTTAGTCTCCGAATTTTTGCATTTATCAAGTTACGATTAGATCATTTTATGACAGTCGCATGCAGGATTCGAACCCACTGCTATCGGCCACCCGTAAGATCACCTTCACGGAGCCTTAGCCCACTACACCAACAGACAGTGGGTTCGGATCCTGCATGCGACTGTCATAAAATTATCGGATTGATGTCGCTGTTACTAGCAAATTTCTCTCAAGTTACGAAAAATTTGTTCTTTGACGAGTTCGTTTCCTGTTCTTTCTTTTTAATCTGATTGGGTCAGAACTCGAGTCGAAAGACCATCATTAAGTGTCTGATTTCCCTGATGATCTGAGCTCATCGGACAAAGGTAGGGACAGCTTTGCTCGTAACTTAATGCCTCTTGAAGGGAACTCATTACCACAATAATTTTATTTCTAGTGACTACATTTTTTCTATTATGTTTTATTTTTTTTTTCTCATATTGTCAGCTCATTCTGTTTCGGCAATAGGCGTCAAAGGATTCTGTTCAGCTCCGAGAGGCCTCTAAATCTGCGAAAACTATGAAATAACAATAAAGCTTAACAAGTGAATTAACGAAATGTTTCGCTGCGAAAGTTTCAATATTTGTGCATGTACCTAGTAGTGCAGAGATACTCACACCCAACTTTAGTGCGTGTGTGTGTGTGTGTGTGTGCCTGTGTGTGTGTGTGTGTGTGTGTATGTGTGTGTGTTAGTAATTGCACTTTTTTTTTTCTTCTTCTTCTTGGCGAAATATCCACAGGAGCAGCGGGTGGGATGTAAAAGCTCTCAGGGACAATGCGGCCTCCAGATGACAACACTAAGGTCCCTCCAAAAGGGGAAAGGGCTGTCGAAAGAGCGACAAACAACTGTGGACAAACAAAGAAGCCCAGAAGACGAAGGAACTGGAAAAATAACTGTGAGGGGAACTGTCAGCAAGGAAGAAGAAAGGTGGAGAACTCGCTAAACAAACACAGAAACTATTAGAATATAAATGAGGTGAGAGGGACCCGAAATCAAAGGTCGAGGAAGCAAGTTCAAGGCTCGCGATGGAATTATGCAAAAACCTGAAGAAAAGGAAACCTTAAGGAAGAACGTCAACAAAGGCGAAAGTCGGTGATATGAAGACTTCCTCGGCTGAAGAGGACGGAACCCCATTAGCACATACTGTCTTGCCTCGTAGCTTCACCCATAGTTTAAATGCGTATAAAATATAATTGCATTCGTGTTGAAAGATATAAGATCCATGATTCCTGTCTTTCATTTTCCAGAATCATAACACAACAGAATTTTCTACTTAGGGCGGCTTATACTTGTGGGAGGTTATAAGGTCGTTATGTACCATGTATCAGAATAGAAGAGACGACCTTAAAGGAGAAGGCTTCCGGGCTCATGATCAAATTTAGACGGAAAACCTCCATTCAACTTGTCAAAAAAGGCGTAACATCTGCTACAGGAGTCGAGAAGAAATCAGGGAACTGCCTAGTGTAGGCCTTACGGTCTCTTGCAGTCTCCTTCATTCTTATGTTCTTATGTAAAGAGTGAATTAGAGGCGGGGTTGAGTCCCTCTAGCACAGAGGTTCCCAAACTGAGGGTCATTACAAAGGATTACAAAGGAGGAGCATGCCGACAGGAGACCTTTTGGTCCATGACTAGGTCGGATGCGAAAGAAATATAATAATGATAAATAAAAATATATATAGATAATGATAATTAAGATAAATAAATGCATAGGTATAGTTAAATAATAAACAAACAAGTAAATAGTAAATAATGATAATTTGACAGATAATAATAAATTAAAATCAAGCAAACAATAATAAATAAACAGACAAATAAACAAGCAAATAAACAAAGAATATAAAATAAATGGCAGGCATTACTGCATCTTGCTTAGGTGTTTATCTAAACAAATCTTAAAGCTTCGAACTGAACTACATTGCAATGGCTCTGCAGGGGAGTTTATTCCATTCATTAACTACGCGGTTGGCGAAGTTGTTTCTACCCACTTCCAAATTAAATTTATTTCCTGACAGTTTGTAACCTTTCTTGTCGGATTCTCATTCAGCGTGAAAATCTTGTCACTTTTGATGGTGTCAATTCCCTTTAGAATCTTAAAGACCTGTATCAAGTCACCTCAGAGTCTACGCTTTTTTTTTTTTTTTTTTTTTAGAGAAAACAGATTCATATATTCTAGTCGATTTTCGTATGATTTATTTTTTTATATTTGGAATCAGCTTTGTGGCTCGCTGTTGTACTTTTTCCAATCTGTCAATGTCTTTAATGAGATTCGGTGACCACACGGAAACAGCATATTCCAAATGTGGACAAACTAAGGGCCCTGAGCCTTTTCCTGGGGTTCATAGATGGTCCACCTGTGTGTGCATTCAGCCATACAGACCCCCGTATTGACATACTTGTATAAAAAAAGTAAATACATCCCTATCATCAAGATACCTGATTAAACCAATCCTTGTTGATAAACATTAATAAAAAAAATTCTGTAATAGCTCTCTGCTGTGATTAATCTTTTAAATTGTAAGATAATGTATCTGCAATATTAAGAATTAGGATAAGAAAAGGAACTTCGCTGGCTGAACAGGTGAGGGCGTCGTTACTTGCGGCGAAGATTGAGGGGATGGCGGTTCGAATCCTGCCACCGGTGAAGTTGGGCCAAGGGTATGATTAATTAAATTTCACGCTACAAAGTCCTCTGTGAGGGGTACCATCCTAGCTTTCCGATGGGGGGGAGTTTGTGTATTTAAACCATATCATCACGTTTTCTGAAGCCTAATAGAGGTTGGGGTCATGGTAGGTTTGGTACTACTGAAAAGGGTCACGTACCAGAAAAGTTTGGGAAACACTTCTCTATCACGTGATCACGAGGTACTCCCCCTTAAGCTGAATAAAACGGCCTGACGTTAACCTTAACAAAATATACCAAATACATGATCGTCTCGAAAGGGTCAAGTACCACAGGTGAATAAAGGAGAGGATAGAGACAATTCGGAGAAAATTATAAAAATAAAGAAAAATCGTTAGGAAAAAAATGGTGGGCAGTAACAAAGGTGACCCGTTCCCACTTGAATACCTTGACATCGTTTGACATCTTACTCGAACGCAGTGGTTACTTCCATTCTCAGAGGTGCAAAGAGATGGAAGAGGATAAATCTGAGGACACAAGGGCATAGAGAGAAAAGAATCAGAGGGAATGGAACGACATTGAAATAGAGAAACTATTGGAGAAGTTTAGTAGTAGCAATAGTAGTCACATTAGTACGAATTCCAGTTTGGAAAAGAAGAAAGGATACTATTAGATATATGATAAAGAGCTGAGGCAGGACGACGGTATGGTGATGGCAGAGGAAGAAGAGTAGGACTAAAGGAAATAGAGAGAGCTGCATAGACAAACAAGAGGAAGAAGAGAGAGGAATAAAAGAAGAAAAGGAGGAAGGCGATGTGGATTAAGAAGAGGGCACACTGGAGCGAGCCTGTCAAAGTAAAGAGCAAGTCAAAGAATTACAAAGAAAACGGGACGGAAAGGAGAGCGCGCTCTTGGGGGGGGGGGGGTGCAAAGCAAGCAGAAGATCAAGAGTTTAAACGGGCCAAGGACAAGAGAGGAAGAGACAATTCGAAAAAAAATTACACTCCGGTGTGAAGCTACAGTATTATTACGACGGGAAAAGAGGAAGAAAGCGTCAAACTAGGAGGAAATATTAAGACAGGAGAATGAAATGACTCCTCGGGAAATGATAGTGAAGGGAGTAAGTACATTGACGGGGATAGTGATCGTGAGGAAGAGAAGGAAGAAGGAGAATGGGAGGAGGAGGAGGAGGAGGAAGAGACGGAGCAGCAAAAGGAGGATAAATGAAGGATAAAAAGAGGTGGAAGGTAAATATTCCTGTAAAGATCATTAAAGGCGATTCAGTCTCTTGATGCAATTGTCGTTAACATCGACGAGACGAGCAAACTACATCGGAAGAATCTCGGACTCTTGGAAAATTGAAAAAGTTGAGAATTTCTGTTCTTTTGGTCTTTGGATTCAAATATTATTATCAGATTACGTTGATCTCCAAGAACCTGCTGTGCGGAATTCACAAAAGGCGAAAAGAACGGAGGAGGCTCGGGTGTTTCCAAATTGTTGTTTTTTTTTCAGACATCATCACACTTTGCTTCCTTTGGACAGTCCGTCGGTAGACGACGATGACGAGGACGACGACAGTTCTTCGATGAGCTTGTGGCGGTGAATAGGAGGAATAGTGGTGTTATGGCTTTTGAAGTCGCTCCCCCAAATTCCTCTCTCTCTCTCTCTCTCTCTCTCTCTCTCTCTCTCTCTCTCTCTCTCTCTCGTTCTCTCTCGCTCTCTCTTTCTCTCTTTCTTCTCCTTTGTGTGTGTGTTTTGTGTTTGTGTGTTTGATTAGTAGCCGTGATAATGACCCCAGCTGTGGTGATACATGAATTCATAACCAGTAGTTTTGGAAATTCCACTTTTGGCACAGGAATAACTCCGCTCCTTCCTTCCAGTCTCAGATATAAAAACTGACACTAATTAGCCTTCATTTTCCTGATGTGACAAAGCTAACCTAATGTGTAAATTTACACTACCAGCACCGGCACACGTCAAATAATGTTCTTCTCTATTTGTTATAATTGGCAGGATTTTATTATCATTATACACCTTACACCGTTTTCTCACCGTAACACCAATCGTGTGCATTGGGCCCTCCAGTTCTGATCTTGTGTCTCACGTTTTTTTTTTTTTTTTTTTTTCAGGCGAGTGTGAACGAAGTGCCTTCCTTCCTCACGCGAAGCTCTTGGAGTCTTGAGGCAGTTCATTCGTTCTTCGTTGTTGCATTCAAGTGTAGAGTGAGTTATCAGACCAGCTTCCCTCTTTCCCTACTTTCCTTACAGACTTACGCCTTCCTAACTGTGGACGGTCATCGTATTCCCTATTTCTCCCATCTTATCTCCTACATATCTATTTACTATTTCAATTAATTACGTCCTCCCTATTCCCCTCTACCCTATTCCCTCCTCTTCTTTCCTCACTCCTATTTCTTTCGTCTTCCTTCCTCTCCGTCACTTTCTCGCCTTCCTTTTCCCTTCTGTCCCTAACCTCCTCACTATTTCCTTAATTCTCTCTCTCCTTCTCTCCTTCTGTCCTATTCTCCCACCTTTACTCGCCCACTCTTTACCTTTCTCACCGTTTCCCAGTCTCTCCCTCCCTCTCCGTTCTCTTCCTTCCCTCTCCTTTGCTCTCCTTCCCGACCTTCCCCCCACCCTCTCCCATTTCGTCAGCCTCCCTCCTCCTCTCCCCCCAGTTCCCGATGCTCGCCCTTACTCCCCCTGCAATATGGAGTAAGACGGGATTGACATGGTCTAACGGTTGGTCGAACGCGGTTCGACAGACACGTGTTTAAAGTGATGTGTGAACGGGGTATTTGGGGTTTAACCAACGTGTTCGACAACCAAATACCCCATTCACACGTTCACATATCACTTTGAACACGTGTAAACCCCCTCTAGGACGCGATTAACGTTTAACCCGCTAAAATGTTACTTCAAAGAAATATTAAAGGAAATTACTTTCCTTGGCATGGGAAGTCTTTATCCTCCTCATGCCTGTGAAACAAAATATAGATTTTTATGACTATCTTATTCACCAACCCCTCCAAATTGAACGAAATATTAAAGCAGGAATTAAAGTGTTGTGGGTATTTTGGGGAGAGGGGGAGTTGGTTAGCGGAGGAAATGAACGAGATCTATGGAAAATGTGAATGTGGAAGAAAGTGGGGGGAAGGGAGAAGAAAGTGTTAGTGAAAAAGTGGAAGAGTGGAACCGGTAAGAATGAAGATTACCCGGAGAAGAAAGGATGTGAGGGTTGTGGAGGCGACAGGGAAGGGGGGGGCGAGGGGAGTATGGAGGAAGTGGAAATGGTCAAACTGGGAGATGGTGGAAAAGGGGAAGGAGAGGAGGGAGGCAACTAGAGAGAAGTTGAAGAGGGAGGTAAGAGAAGATTTGATGGGGGACTTGATGAAGAGAAATTTAGAAAGATGTACAGGGAGATGGAAAAGGTCCTGGAGAGGGATTTGGTTTGAATGAATAAAAAGAATAGTTGGAGAGTGATCTGAATAAAATAAAAACAGAAAGGGGGAAAACGTTGAAGAGGGCGAAGGAGAGAGAGAGAGAGAAAGAGAGATAGGTAGGTAAAGACAGCAGACATATAGAGAGATTGAGTTGTAGAGGACGAGTGTACTGAAGAGAATGGAGAAAATTAAGAAGAGGAGGACGGTTATTGAAGGGTAGAGGACGAGTGTATTGAAGAGAATGAAAAAGTGTAAGAAGAGGAGGAAGAGGGAGAGAGAGAGGGGTAAGGGTGTTGCCTCCTGTGCGTGTGAAGAGGTGGAAGGAAGGAAGGGATGAGATGGAGTGAAAAATGTCCAACGAAGAGTTTTCCATTAGCGATCTTCGTGAGGGGAGACAGTGAAGGAAAGGTGATGAAATGAACGAAAAAAGTAAAGCGGGAAAGGAAATGGAATGCGACTGAAAACTGTGAAAGAAAACGAAAGTGGGGCGGGGAAAGAAGAAGAACGAAATTTGATGCTGAAAACAGGACGAGGGGAGAAGAAAAACACCTGATGCAGAAAATATTTTTGGGAGAAAAAAAATCCTTATGAGATTCCCAACAGCTCGACTGATTGCCCACCAGGCCTGAATGCAGAGTAACGCGATTTCGCGGAGGTGTGGGCGCTGACATTGACGCTCACGCGAAAGCAGAAGCCCTCGCGCGCAATCATTGGCATATTTACACAGACATGTGCCCACCCACTTTCAGAAACGGACCGCCATCAGACTCGCATGCATACAAACACATGTTGTAGCAGGGCTCGGAAAAAACATGGATGCAATTCATATTTATTCTATCTGAATGTTTTATTTTATTTTTACACTGTAATTAAAGGAATCAGTTCATCTAAATAGTCAGTGGTAACCAGAAAAGTATATATATACGTGAGGAAGATTGACCTCGCAGTGTAATTGAGCTAAGACATGAAACAGTAGACACAACAACGTGCGTTTAACGGGCCACACTGGTGCCTGAATAGCGGAGAGTGTGAGTACTATGTCCACGTGCATTATTTACATAACTTGTCAATAGATAATGAGGAAACAGAGAAGGAGTAAGAAGAGGAGAAGGAGGAGGAGGAGAGGAAATAAGAGGAAGAATGGAAACGTCCAGTCATATTAAGAGATGAGCATCTATTCCCACCAATGTTGACCCTCCACCTAGAATCTAGGTTCTAGATGACAGGGGCCATTATTCTATTTCCGCAAACGTTTGATCACCAACGCTTTCGATGTACGTTTTACAGTCAACGTTTGTTGTGTACTCATACGAGAAGCACGATGACGGAGACGTAGCCTACACGTTGGCCTAGTTCTGTCCATGTTTGCACATCCCACTCGTCATGTACAAATACAGGTGGAAACGTTTATTGAAACGTTCTCTTTGTTTACGCTTGTCCACTCGAGCGGGTTAGCAAAGAAGGAATACCTTGTCACATACATTTGCAAGTATGCATGTGCATTCTGTATGAACGCAGATGTATGTACGTATATATATATATATATATATATATATATATATATATATATATGTACGTATGCTAATAAGAACACGGGTACGTGTGTTCACTTATGCAAAGTAGACCACTTGGAAAAAGAAACTAACGAAGCAGAGCGCTTTCGTATATTACATCTTCACTGAAGATTTTATATACGAAAGCGCTCTGCTTCGTTAGTTTCTTTTTCCAAGTGGTCTACTTTGCATATATATGTATGTATGTACGTATGCATGTATGTATGTATGTGTGTATACACATTATGCACAGTACCAGTATATTCATGTATGCCTCAGTCCACCGTCTATTAGCTATTGGTCCGGACCATTCGTCGGGGGCTCAAAATTCAGGTTCGATGGGTCGTACGGAAGCCGTTTTAAACCAATTATCAGAGTCAATGAAATTTGCCGAGGGCGCACATAGACTGTGTGTGTAAGGGAGGGAGGGCGTTCACGGGTCCCGCGCGCTAGCGATTGTGATGAAATGAGCAATATCCAATCATTAAAAGTTTTCCAGTGTCGGTTATTGTCGGTGTAGCGATCGAAGAGTTTAACGCTTGTTGTCGCATTTGTTTATACATTGAGTAAAAAAAAGCCAGACGGGTTATATTGTATAATTACCGGCCCTGGAACAATACGTGTACAGTTGGCTTTACTTGTAAAGGCTACAGTAAGCAACATATTTAAGCATAACTTAACTGGAGTGAGTGACCTCAAGCAGGAATCCTTGATGAGACCGATCGGCTTCCTCCAAAAATCTGGTGTCATAACACACTGAATACAACAAAAACAACAACAACAAGAGCATCAACAGAAACAGAAGGAGTAGTAGTAGTAGTAGTGGGCACGCTTTCCACGAGACTATTGGAAGCTCATTTTTTAACAGCGACCATTTACAATACGAACAAGTCTTGTTATGTCGTAAATGAATAGGTAACGTCGTAAATCTGCGACCAGAAAGTGTAAACTCCCTCTAATCCCCCTCCCACAGCTTCTGAGGAGACATCAGCCACAGCATTGCTGTGCAAGTGAAGACAATTGTTAGGTATTGGAACTCACCCGTGACCTACGGCCATTACACAGCCGCCATTATATCGAAGACCATTACCTGTTAACCGTTTTTGGCTTAAGAGTCATGTACATAATATCAGATTCATGGAAATGATTGATGTTTACTTATATTTTAAAAATACTATGTTGAAACTAGCATAATTAGGTTTTGTTTCAACAGATGTCGTGATAGTTATACAGTTCTTTTCATTATAAAACTTTTGAATGGAGCCGAGGCGGAGCATTGGAATATGTACATTTGGGAGTAATGTAGCTGAATTGGTTCGGAGTCGTTGGTGCATGCGAAAGGGAGAGAGTAAAGGTTTCAGCAATTGGGAATTTGTCGATGATCGCCCCTTCGAGAAGACTGGTAAACAGGCAGTCAGACACGCCAAAGGGTGAGGGGCCCTCGCCCGGAGGCGCTGAATAGCTGCGGCCGAAACCTTCACCTTTGCCCTATTATGTACTCGAACTTGGAATGTTTGGGCAGGTAGCAGTCACTACTAAGAATCGGAGGAAAGTGCGGGATTCGAACCGACAACTAAGCGAATGCGAGACCAGCACGCTTCCGATTACGCCACCAGCACAAATATTGACTACATGAAGTTTCTGCATTTGGAGCCCCATACAGAAAAGTGGCACAAAATGGGCGCATCAAAGTTGTCAACGGAGATTCAACCAGAGAAGGAACGCACGGAAGTTTTTTTTTTCAACTTTTGAAGGGAAATGTGGTTATAAGGCGTAGACAAATATCACCTTGTACGTTCTATATATGAGCACTTGGAAAAATAACGCTTGTTGAAGCGTGCACACACAGTTTTGTTCCGGTATAGGGCAGTCGTTTCATTTGAGGGATTTAGTAGTCTTGAATAATTGAACAAACCCATCTTGTCGGAACACTGGCCAAAGATTCTGCTCTGGCTGATGTTGGACCAGGACAAGTACAGGAACATCGGAGTGGCCCTCCTGCCAGTGAGGTTTTCTCTCTATACCAGTGGTTCTTAACCTATGGTTCAATGGCTCCTTGTGGGCCAGCGTGGTTCATAAATAGGGCCACAAACCAAAAACTAGTGATAGTGGATGCACTAGGGTTCTATCTACTAGTGATGAGTTTTTTAGGAGGTTAAAGAACAGCAATGCATAAGGAAAGAGTTTTTCATGAAAGTAGCAGTTGCCGACAAGACTGGCGAGTTAAACACCATGTGAGGACGGAGCCTTTATTTGTACGACGTTTCGCTTTATTTGTACTTGAAAAAGCTGTAATAAGCGAAACGTCGAACAAATAAAGGCTCCGTTCTCACATTTGGTGTTTAACTCGCCATAAGGAAAGAGGTTGAGAGCTCCTGGTCTGGACATCGAACTGAATTGGTGAGAATTGTCGCAGATGGCTGAGGCGCACTTGTGAACAGACGAAGTCTAAGAGTAGTATGGGGCGCATAAACTCTTAGACTCAATCGAGGCATCGGGCATCGGTAGCTTCTGCTATGTGTCATTAGCTTCATGGAGTGGAGTAGCAGCGGCAGTAAGAACAAAAATATTAACATTTTGAATTAAAATCGAGTCTCAAAGGGCAAAGTAGAAAAAGAAAATCCATTAAGTCTCAGCGAGCTTGTTTGAATAACTTTTCCTCCTTTCAAGCTTAACAGAAGAAAGAAAAAAAAAGGCCGTTTAGAAGTCTGAAATATATGTTTAGGAGTTATGGCGGCAAAAATGTGAAAGTAAACCAAGATATAAAAGTTTCTATTTGAAGTCAAGTATGGAGATGAAGTACGGGTTGGGGAAGACACTTTTCGTGTTGATGTTGACCTGGGGCTGGATCGACTTTTTTACTGCCGAGGGCGCCGGGCGCCAAAGAGATGAAAGGGAACTGATTTCGAGGGAAAAGTGGATTGGGCTCGGGAGAGTGACGGCCGGTAGTTCCTTTCGCCTCCGTCGACTCTGTCGGAACTGGAGTCAAGACGCTTCATTTCGGGATCTCAACTCTCGGATCATCGGTTCCCGGCGCCTTGCCCATCGTCATTCACACGTTAGTACTGACACACATCATTTAACGTAAATATATCCAAAATTGCTCAAATTAGATTCATTCGGCAGAGAAATATGAATAATATCTGTACTGATCACCAATAACCATATCGAGGTCTCAACTCTCGGATCATCAGTTCCCGGCGCCTTGCCCATCGTCATTCGCACGTTAGCATCAACACACATCATTTAACGTAAATATATCAAAAATTGCTGAAATTAGATTCATTCGGAAGAGAAATGGAATAATTTCTGTACTTATCACCAATAGCCATTGCCAGGAGCGAAATTGCTCATTAAATCTACTCGGGAGTTCATTAGGCGAACAATGGAATCATTAAGCTCTCCCGCTCTCACCTATGTAACGCGAAGGACCTGCTCCAAGTAACGATGGCGAGAGTATGAGAAAGAGAGAAGTGAATTGCATATGGGAGAACTTTGTTAATCAATTTAGAAAAGGAAAAATAATTTAGGAGGGATGAAGATAGGTATTGTAATGATTGGCTACAGTTAACCAACCTATCAATTATTCGTAGTTCATTTATTTATTTGTTTATTTATTTTGTTTTATTTTTTATTTTATTAATTAATTTATTTGTTTATTTTGTTTTTATTTTATTTATTTATTTTGGTTTATTTATTTGTTTATCTATTTTATTTTATTAATTTATTTATGTATTTATTTTTTTATTTTGTTTGCTTATTTATTTATTTATTTATTTATTATTATTATTTTTTTTTATCTTTTATTTATCTATTTTATTTATTTATTGCACCGCTAAGGCGGAGGGACATTTTGTCGCTGTTTGAGGTCGATGTTGGGTTTCGTATCAGGATTTCCTCTGGTGTCGTCTCGGTGACACAAACAGAGGAGGAGGAAGAAAAGAAAAAGGAGGCAGAGGAGGTCAAGGTTAGACAGGCAAATAGACAGGTGGACAGAAAGACAAACAGTGGGTCAATCCTCTTCATTCGTAGCGAGATGGACTGAAACCTTTCAGGAATGGAGTCGAGTCTTCCCTTCCACGGCTGAACAAACTTGACCCTTGTTGAACAGGACTGAAAACGCTCAACTAATTCCTCGGGTTGTCATATTTAATAGAAATTATATATATATATATATATATATATATATATATATATATATATATATATATACATGCATATATATATATATGTATCACAGAGAACCTACATATGTGGTGAAAGGAAAAATTGGGAGAACGATAACTTATATTTCGGCTGCTAACCGCAACCTGCTTCAGGAAAGTACAAGATGGAGTAAGTGGTCAGAGAAATATATACTCCTCTGTCACAAGGGTGTGAGATATAAAAGGAATTTGGGTAGCCTACATGACAGGCCGACTGACCTGGATCAGGGGTCAGGCGCGGGGTCAGGAAGAAGATAATTACTGACAAGGAAACCAGTATCCGAAAACCAGAGTCTTTTGAAAGTGATAAATTTGGGACCTTCTTCAACAAGGGCGGATTCAACTGTCTTCCTCCTGAAATCACAACTAGACTTGAACACTAGTTTAGCCTCATCTTAGTCAATCCGGTGGTTATGTTGAATAACATGGTGGTATACAGCCGAACTCTCTTGGGCATATTTGATGGATCTCTTGTGCTTGACGAGTCTAGTGTTCAAGTCTCCCAGTTTGGCCTAGTTGCACCAGATCGTAATATTGGCTGGGTAAGCTGTAAACTACAGAAGTCACATACACCCTAAATCTTTGGTGCACGCTCCCAAGAGGTTGGAAGTACATGTGGTGTTGAGTCTTCCATAGAAAAGGGAAAGGGACCAAAAGTCCGCAAGAGGGTTTCTTTATACGAATATCTGGTTTTGACCTACTAGAAAATTCAGAAAATATACTGAAAGAGAAAAAAAGTGAGTGAAGAATAAGAGGATCATTAAAATCAGGAAGAGAAGAGAAGGCAATGAGGAGGAAGAGTGGTGGCAACACATTTAAAAACAAGAGAAAATATGAGTAAATTTGCAATATAAAAAAGAGGGAAAAATAATATCATGGAAAAGCAGAGGGGAGGCTGGTGGAAGCATTGGTGTGCCAAGGAAGAGAATGAGAAAGAAAAAAGAGCGGCTATCTGCCTAAAAGTCTATTCGCTCGGGAGTAGCCATTTGTCCTACCCTAGGGAAGACATAATATGCCTCTCAACCAAGCGAGACAAATGGCTGTGTCGACGCACCAGACACACGCGCGTATATTCTTGGTGACAAATTGTTTAGCTCTGTGAGTGTGTTGAACCTTAGTCAAATCTGTGTACGCCATGTAAATAATTCTTACCTCGAGTTTCGCTACCCGGATACCCGTCACCCTTGGGGTCTCCTATAGATCTCCCTAAGAGAAGAAGAAGAAGAAATCTGGACAGGTGTCTTGTGTTGTATTGGTGAAGAACTGTTTCTGTGGCTGAAATTAGCAGGAAGTTGTAGATATATAGTTAGGCTGATAGTGATTTTGAGCCCAGTCCGGAGAAATAGTGTCAGCCTATCTGGGCTACACTTCCCGATGGAGGCAAGGAGATTGGCATATTTTGAAAATGGGCAGCAAAGAAAAGATCCTCTCTGCTGACATTAGACCATTTTTTAACAAAGTCTCTGCATTTTTCGCCTGCAGCTTTACATAGTTTTGAAAATTTGCATGACGTCAAGAATAGAATGGGAAATTTCAAGTCATTCCAAGTAACGCACTGAAGGATATGGACTACCAGAGATGGAGAGAGTTAAAGTATATCTCTAGTATCTAGAGAAAGGTTAGATATATGTTAGCTAACTCATATGCAAGACCCTATAGTGTATTAACCTGTGAATTCTTGATGTTGAGTAAGAAGCTAGAAGAATGCAAGACACTCCTCAAAAGAACTGAAGAATCGAAGAGAAGGGTATTGGGAGTAGAGATTATTATTATTATTTACATTATTGTAGTTTTTATTTATTCATTCATCATTATTATGATTTTTCGCATCCGACCTAGATATGGACCAAAAGGTCTCCTGTCGGCATGCTCCGCCTTTGTAATCAAAGAATCATCAGCTGAGAGGCCTCGCCCGAGTGATTTACACTGAACGCCGGGATTGATACAGTCTCCTCGAAAATAAGGGAGAATGATGTAGAAGAAGGAAGAGGGGCTCAGTGATCAAAATGCAGGGGTGTCGGATAGTACAGAGGTAAAAGTGTCCAAGAGTGTTCTTGGAATTCAGGTTAGAAAAGTGAGAACTTGGAGCTTTTGAAGATCGAGATTGATGACGCACACTGCGTATTTTTAGATAAACATGTCATTGGTCTAGCTATATTCTGGTGTATTTTATAAATGTCACGTCCATCAACTGCTACAGATTCCTTCCTTCAGCTTCTAGCTCCGGCTGCACGCGCCCACGTCACGGTCCCTCTGAGACTCTCGGGGTGAAGGAGGCGAGGGCATCTCTCTTCAGGAGTGAAAACCGATAGATGAAGAATCGCCTTCCGGTCTGGATCCAGTCATGAATAACCAATTGATGGCACGGGCGGGTGGAGCCATCGGCCACCTCTTTGTGATGAAAGAGTTCAACTGCTTCATCTTGTTATTGTTCTGCTTTGTGTCTCGTTGGCACACACGAGGCAGCCGGAGACGCCTTTGGGATGAAGGCAAAGGTGGTCGGACCCTCAGACTCTCCCCGCAGTCCAGTCACGTCTATTGTGTAGCAGATAGAGGTAGTGGCAGCTGCTGCGGTGGCGATGATAGTGGTGGTGTTGGGGGCGGTGGTGATGGTATTGTTGTTGGTGTCTGTGTTTGGGTGGTGGTGGTTGTGGCTATGGTGGTGGTGATGGTGATGAAAGTTGTGGTGGCGGCGGGTTTTTTTTTTCTTCAAATTTTACCAAAGATTCGATTACACAAACAGATAATAGATGTATTGTAGTTTCTATAATTTATCTGATTTATTATCTTATTATCTTTATGCAATATTCATGCATAGTACCTCATTAAGAGAGAAGATCTACTACCAGGCTGTTTTGCCTACATGATCTCTGTATTCACGATTGAGCCAAAATCCTGTGCTGGGCCTTGAGAGCTGACAACTGCAGCACGACGGCCGCTCAGGTGGACAGAGTCTTGGGACACGTGGAGGGAGAACACATCCGGCAAAAAGTCGTGTCGCCCGTCCCAGATACAGACGGTTCAACATGTAATACGGGATACATAGCTTCAAAGGCAGTCTGTAACATGTAGTGAGAGACAGAGAGATTGAGGAGGAGTGGAAGATGCTACGTGTGTGATACCACCTGGGTTGGTCTACAGGAAAGTGAACTCTTATGGTGATACGAGTTGGAGGTCAGGTGGATGGGAACGTCTTGAGGGTTGGCGACGTCTCTTGTCACAGTGACGTTGGTGTTATTTCAACTGTGCCATGGGATTTTCACCCTCCTTCTCTCACACTTCCCTTCATCTTCCTTCCCCCCACCCCCATCCCTATTAAAAGGGCATTTACTACCAATACATACCGTAGTCCTTGAGTTTTGACCTTAAGTGGAATTCAGCCTTCTTGGCAATGGTCGGATTTCGATAATATGAGATTCCAAGAGGAGGAAGAGGAGGCGTATTACTGCCTGCATACCGAAGGGCTGGTTGGCAACAGTCGAGGGGAAGGAAGGTCTTTCGTTATATGTTGGTCACCTGGGGATAGACTCCGTAAGGGATGGGACTCCGGAAGAATATCATATGGATAGGTTGGGAAGGGGAGATGTTAGTATTACATAAGTAAGATAGGCAGGGTATGGAAGTGCGGTACTGCGCAGTTAAGTCACTAGGTTAGGCAACGAAAAGAAGAGAGCCCATTGGCCCAGTCATAATGAGTCATGTAGTCATGAGACTGGCATATAAGGAAAACTACAATACCTCACGAAACTACCGCTATCATTGATTCTTCTCGTCTTATCTTTTCCCCTTTCCTTATGGTGTTTACATCAAAGTCTTCTCACTGTGTCTTCTTCCATCCTGTCTTCTTTTATCCCGAAAATGGATTATTTTTTTTTTTTTTTTTTTTTTTTTCGGGCGATGGACTCAGCGTTGGGGGCGACGCTTGTGCGGCTTTGCGTCTTCTCTTTCCCCCTCTTCTGTTTATCTGCATGGGGGTTTTGTGCTACCCTTGCTCATCATGTCTTCCTTTTGGCTTATTCACGTCATTCTTTGGACTCCCACGTCACTGTACTGGTTTCCCACCCACACCCTCTTCTCTCATGCCTCTCACTATTTCTACTCCTAAGTTCCCCTCATCGTCCACATTTCTCCCCTCTGCCATCCCCAGTTCATCACGTCCATCTTCCCCAGTCACCCCTGCACTTCGCTTCCTTTCCCTTTCTTCTCTTCCTCCACGTCCCTCACCTCCCGTCCCCTCTCTTCTCTTGCCTTCGCGCCAGTGAATCCCTCTGCTGCACATGATCCCGAATATACGTGCATCATGCATGAAGAGGAGACGGGGATGGGAGAGCCGGATGGCGTCTGGGGGTCGGGGTAGCGTCCTGGTTGGTATGAAACAGGACGACATCGACGACGACAACGACCATCACTGTCACCCATCCAGTCATTCACCACCACCATCCATCTACCACCACCACACATCTACCACCCAGCACCTATCACCCACCACAACCACCATAAACGGTTCTAGTATATCAACCTTAAAGACTACGAGAAGAGAAAGAGAAGGAGGAGGAGGAGGAGGAGGAGGACCTGAGTGAGTGGGTGGGTCGACACAGCGCTGGAGGGACAAGTGACCTTTCTTGCCCTTTGGCGAGGTCATCATGAACTCGAAAACGCCTCTTCCCAATTCGCTGCCTGACGGAGGACAGGCGTGGGATGAAGAGAAGGAGGAGGAGGGAATGAGAGAGTTTTGTGTGCTCTGACATTCACGTCCAGCCTGTCTGTCATCATGATATCTCTCTTCCTCTCCACCTCTCTTCCTCCTCTCCTTTCTCTCTAACTTTTTCTCTCCCCTCCCCCCCCTCTGTCTCCCCACTCTCTCTCTCTCTCTCTCTCTCTCTCTCTCTCTCTCTCTCTCTCTCCCGTGCTGCAGTCACCACGTTAATCGCCATTTCTTGGAATGACTTTATTTTTCTTTTTCTTCTTTCAACTCCATGGAAGGATAAACTGAAGGAATGAGAGAAAATTTATGCAAGAGGAGGAGTTGGGATATAAGAAAGAATAGGAAGAGCTTTAGTATATACATATATTGTTTGCACTAATGCCGGTATACTGATAATTTAAAGAAAAACTAAATGAACTCACAGAGGAGCGAGTTTTAGGAAGCAAAAATTCATGTTTTGCGTGAAGCGTTCTTCTGTAAAGTGCAAGCAATTTTCTTAAGTATCCATGATTAAGGAAAACAATCATGGATAAAACTAGAGAACGAGCTAGTAAGTGAACAATCTAGTTTTCATTGGATAGTTGTCAAAAACAAGATACATTCAAGCTAAACCCGAGGTCACGTAACCAAAGTTGCAGACATAAATGTTGTTGTAACACAAATGTTGGTACAGGGAGGCCGGGATCATCGTGGCCGTATTTGTCCGGGAAGGTGAAGTTCCTTCCAGAGTCCTCAATGGTCCCTTCCAGAGTCCTCGATATCAAACGAAGGAGGGAACGTGACCTCCCCCCTTTCCCTCCAGTGACCTGATCATCCAGGTCCAGACATTCTTGACCTGATTTCTCAGTTCTCGTCTTGTCTCCGGAGAGGAAGGAAGCGGTACTCGTTTTGCACAACACGTACGTTTCAGCCGTGAATAAATCTGGAACAAATTTTGCTCATGGAGTTATGTAATGCTGTTATCCATATTTGCTGGACAAGAAACTTAAACGGTTCTCCAAGTCAAGATTCAGTATGATCCCAGAAAATCAACCAAACATTTATTCATGGTTTTGGCAACGCTTCTCAATATCATCATGAACTTTACTTTCTTTCACGCGTGGAAGAAATATGGTTTCCTTTGTGCCTGCGTCCAGGCAAACTTAAGAATATTGATAGAATATGCATATTGATGGATATTAGTTATATGATGATAACTCGAGTTAAGATATCATTTCGTTCAAAGCTGTCATTCCTTTTGCTATGCGTGTACCTCTCTTTAACAAGTTACAAGAATTCACAATAGACTGGGTTTTAGTCAACTTAAATGAGAGTTTGTGTAAAGAAATCCTGTTGACCTGGTTTGCGCACATGCAAACACATTGCGCTGCGCACAAATACACAGAAATTTAATTTCTAGAAACGAGCAATGAAATGATGAGTATTTTTTCTTTCCCGTAACATCAAGTCTGTGTAGTCACAACTATAGACCAGGATTGATCATGTGATTTTCTATTAATAAAAGGCGTTACACACATTTCCTTCCTTGCTTACGGCAGTTCATGGTTGGCAATGACGTCATCTTGTTCCCAAGGATGATTTTGATATCCTCATGAATGAATTAATATGCTGCTGCCGTCTACAACACACACGCACACAGACACACACACACACACACACACACACACACACACACACACACACACACACACACACACACACACACACACACACACACACAAACACACACACAAAAACACATGCGTGCGCACACACACACACACACACACACACACACACACACACACACAAACACACACACACGCACATACACACGCGAGTGAGCGCAAACACTCGCGCACACAAACACACCCACTATTCTAACATTATTCAACAGACCGAAGATATAGGACAAACATACAAACACAGAACCATGTATTCATCTAGAAAACAACAATTGAAAACAAATCATGTGTCTGTCGTTTGTGGCGTCAGGCCGTCACGAAACTCGTTTTTATTTCAAAAATTTTGTGTTGAATCTTATAGTACGACAAAAGGAGAAATGTCATCTTCGCTCGACATCATCCGATGCTGACAATGGTGGTTTTCGGTCAATGAAGTTCTGAACTCCAAGATGCTTCGAATCATCTTGAGGTACCCGATTGGGATGCCACAGACCCTCACTGCACCAGCTCGTGTGATTTCCATTATCCCATTTTATTTGTGTGTTAATAATTATTAACTTTAAAGAAAAAGAAGTGTAGCAAAAGTAGTCTTACGAACCTCCAAGAAATCTTACTTTCGCATTGAGGATACCAAATCTAGAAACTGATTAAGATATCAGATTGACCCGTCATTAGTAACGTGTTGTAGTTTAAACTGATTCAGGAGCATTGTTCAATAATATCATCATAAGAGAGGCTGCCAGACGCATTATGTTAGCCAACTAATCGTATTCATAGACTTTCTACGGTCGGTTTGGTTGGTTTTGCTGTGACTAAACGAGGCGCTGGGACACCCTGCGTAAGACATGATGTCATATCTCTTTTTTGTAAGGAAATCATTCGTCGTTAGGTAAAGCTGTGATTCGCCGGCCGAACCGGCGCTCAATCACAGTTCTTGTTTACCCCATATACCATCACCTGTCGGATGTTGCCTCAATGTGGGACAGTTGATTAATGCACTCCCTCCCTATAAATGCAAATTGCCCCCCAGACTGGGTAGATTAAGCGTCGTTTGGTCGACCTGGCTTTTGGTGAGGAGCACTGATGCTCGGGCTGGGAAGGTATTGGGCCTGGGTGAGTGGGTGAGGGCTGGCACGGGGGGTGAGTTAATATAAGCGGAGGTTGGGTGGTGATGGCACGAGACGAGAGGTCCCTTTGTCGTTCGTTTGGATCTCGAGTATTTCCGGCGGCACCTGCAGCGGTGGACCCATTCATTCATTCCTCATGGCAAGAGCTTTGTGAAACAACGCAAACATGAACTCTGCCCCTTTGCTGCGCCTCAGTTGTACAAATCAAATGAATAGGAGCTACGAGGAGAGTAAAGGACAATAGATGAGCACGCGCACGCGCGGGGAGAACACAGTTCCCCACTTCGACGCGTGCCTCACATACGTAGGATCTCGCGCGCGCACACACATACACACACACACACATACACACACACACACACACACACACACACACACACACACACACACACACACACACACACACATCCACAAGGAGACTTGAAAAGAAACTCAAAAAGGACAGTTATAGAAAAGATCTAAAGAAAAAATAGAACAGCTTTCCACACAGAGGAGTGGATGTCTGGAACAAATTGATCGAAACAATAATGTGGGCAAACGCCATACATGAATTTAAGAAGAAATAAGATGTTGCGAGATACAAAGACGGGTCACCACGAGCATAGCTCCCCTTCTCGTAGAATACAACTAGGTAAACACACACACGCACACACATACACACACACACACACACACACACACACACACACACGTACACACACACACACTCATACACACATACGTACGTCCACATGCACCATTGTGTAAATAAGAATATGTAAATGTTATCCAGATTACTCTGGCTTACATCTTATGACCGTTTAGCGTAATAACCTTAGTAGCTCTTGTTATAAAGACGCAAACGTTTACAATACTTCTTCTCGCCCTCCCTCTCTTTCCTTCTCCCACGCTCTCCCCTTTCCTCTTTTTTCCCTTCATTTCTCTCTCCCTCCCTCTCTCTCTTTCCCTCTCTCTCCCTCCCTCTCTTGTCCCACTCTCCTTCTATCCCCATCTTCTCTCCCCTCCTTATCTCTCCCCTCCTCTCTCCCCAACTCTTTGTCTCATCCTCCCTCTTTCCTCCTCCCTCTCTCTTCCCTTCCTTTTCACCCTCTCTCTCTCTCTCTCTCTCTCTCTCTCTCTCTCTCTCCTTCCTTCCTTCCTTCCCGGTTTCTTCCCTTTGTGCCAAAAGAAGATTCGTTTTACTTGTCAACACTCGGCAGTGAGGCGGACAGGCTAGCGGCTTAAAGCTCAAAGCTTCTGGCTTAATGCTTTGGGTTTAAGGCTTTGAGCAGGTTTTAGGTATCGCACAGCTATACGTGATCGAAGCGCTCCGATTCGCCACGACGACGACGACACAAAGGATTACAAAGGCGGACATACCGACAGGAGACCTTTTGGTCCATATCTAGGTCGGATGCGAAAAAATCATAATAATGATAAATGAATAAATAAAAACTATAAGAATATAAATAAAAAATAAAATACATAAATGCATAGGAATAGTTAAATGATAAACAAACGGGTAGATAGAAAATAATAATAAATTGACATATAACTAATAATAGATAAGAATCAAATAGACGAATGATAACAAAATAAAAACAAATAATATAAGATAAATTATAATCATTACAACATCTTGCTTAGGTGTTTATCTAAATGATTCTTAAAGCTTCGATTTGAACTACATTGCACTGCCTCTGCAGGAAGTTTATTCCATTCATTAACTACACGGTTGGCGAAGTTGTTTCTACTCACTTCCAAATTGAATCTATTTCCGGACAGTTTGAGACCATTGTTTCTTGTCTGATTCTCATTCAGTGTGAAAATTTTGTCATTTTTGATGTTGTTGCTGTTGCTGTTGATTTTGTTGGTGATGATGTTCATGCAGCTGGTGCCACTACTACTGCCCTTGTCTGTCGTGCAGCTGCTCCGATGGCTGTAGCAGCTGCTCTCTTTGCTGCTGTTACTGCCGTTCTGTCGCCTCTCAGTTGCCCTCGTTGTTGCTGTTGTTCTTCCAGCTGTTTTCAATCCTGCCGCTGCAAATGGTGGGACTGTCGTCACTGTATATCACTCTGCATTTAAAAAAGTGAAAGTATATTCGACAGTTCGAGAACTCAAAATGACTGTAATTTATTCCGGCAACGACAAAAGGAAATGTTTGGAGCAGAAGGTAAAAGTGACACATTTCCTGTCGTTACTCGCCTTGTACTCTTTCATTCACGAATTTCTTTTGAAATTACGGAGGTGGGGACATGATCGGTCCGTTGGTCGGTGTCTAGAGAACGGGGAGGGAGGGAGAGAGAGGGAGGAATGGATGGAGTGATG
Organism: Oratosquilla oratoria; assembly: GCF_046742065.1. Classification (NCBI taxonomy): domain Eukaryota; kingdom Metazoa; phylum Arthropoda; class Malacostraca; order Stomatopoda; family Squillidae; genus Oratosquilla; species Oratosquilla oratoria. Next base: position 3,648,986 of record NC_134812.1, on the reverse strand, counting down.
GAGGAACGGAAGGAAGGAGGGTCCGTTGGTCGGTACCGAGAGAACGGGGAGGAGGGAGAGAGGGAGGAATGGATGGAGTGATGGAGGAACGGAGGGAAGGAGGGTCCGTTGGTCGGTACCTAGAGAACGGGGAGGGAGGGAGAGAGGGAGGAATGGATGGAGTGATGGAGGAACGGAGGGAAGGAGGGTCCGTTGGTCGGTACCTAGAGAACGGGGAGGGAGGGAGAGAGGGAGGAAGAGATGGAGTGAGGGAGGAACGGAGGGAAGGAGGGAGGGAGGAAGGGAGTGAGAGAGAGTCCTGTAGGGCACAGACGAGGTTCCTCTCATTCACCTATAGCTGGCGCGCTTCCTCCTCTTTTCCTTTGAGCTGTGAAGAAAGTTCCGGAATCGATCCTCAGTAGAGATCGATGACAGCCGCTTGCCCGAGATATCGTTATACCCTGGATAGAGTAACTCGATTCTGCTGTTCAGAGTATCCGGACTTTAAGATCCTCGCTACTTTCAGTTAGACTCTTGAATGAGTTCGCACTGTTCCGCTTAGATTTTTGAGTAGCGAGGCAGTTTTCCAAGAGCCCTCAGCTACATCGCTCTTATCAGTTTTGTTTAGATTGGAGTAGTACGCAACGTGGTCATCAGTATCAGCTGAGGCCGTGGACGGATTAAGAGGCTGTTAGTCGTCTCGTCGAGGCAATTACGTCTCAGGTCCTCGACCGTCCGGCCTCCCATCCATCACCTGAATGAAATCGTGTACAATTATCGATGACAGAGCTGTAGTAGAGTCCCCACCTATCCATCGGCTCCACTCAGCTTAACTCGAGTTTGTTCGGTCAATTACGAGGTTTGATCACTCAGGCTCGAAGTTTAGTCGGTTCGGCTCGAGTCTGCCCGACCATGTTCGAGGTCCGGTCCTGTTCGGCCGTGTGAACGTTCGCTCAAACTCGAGATCCACTCGGCCGAACCCCTCGCGTGCTCATCTTGACTTGAGTGTGTTTGGCCAAGTTTGAGAATCCGCTTGACTCGATTCGAGTTTGCTCGGCCAAGTTCGAGGTCTGCTTGGCTCCGCTCGAGTGTGCTCGACCAAGTTCAAGATTGCTCGACAGAATACGAGAATTTTCTTGGCTCGGGCCGAGTTTGCTCGATAAATTTTGAGATTGCTCGGCCAAATTCGAAGTTCATTCGGTTTGGCTCAAGTTCGAGACCTGCTCGTTGTAAGTCGAGTTCCCAAGCAGTCTCGATCAACTTTCGCTCGACTTGTTCGAGAACGCTCGGCTTGGGGTCGTGTTGGCCGAATCCGCATTTTCTCGGATCGACTCGAGTTTCATCTGGCGCGTTCGAGAGACTTTTCTGTCTTTGTCGATTTCTTACTTTTTTCAAGATTCTTCAGGACTTTTTCTTCGTGCTACCGATCTCTTTATTTATTCATTTATTTACTTATTTATCTTATTTATTTTATTTTATTCAATTTTTTTTCACTTCATTTGGTTCCTTATACCAACGATTCTTCAGTTGTTTTGAAAAGGATCCAAGTGCCTGTTCTATCCCGAGGCTCCTCTTATTAATTTCTTCCGGTAGCGCCCATCGTTCGAGGCTGGTGGTCAGCTAATGCAAACGGTAGGACTTCGAGAGTGATATCCGAGTCTTGTGTGCATGTGTGTGTGTGTATACATATATATATATATATATATATATATATATATACATATATATACATACATATACATGTATATATAGACATATATATACATATATATATATATATACATATATATACATATATATATATATTTATGCATATATATATACATATATATTTATATATATACATATATATACATATATATATATATATATATATATATATATATATATATATATACATATATATATATATATATATCCAGGAAATTAAATACAAGTCTCTTTCAATTGTAGCACATTAAATTGGCGTGTATTGCATGAGTTATTATCGTCCCAAGCGATTTCTCTCTATCTGTCTATCTATCTATCTATCCATCTATCTATCTATCTGGCACAATCCCATATTCCAGCTAACTAATCCTTTCATTCCGGTGACATGATGGTTGATATGGTTATACATCGCGAAATTCCCCCCTATCAGGAGGCTAGGACGGTGCTTCTTGCTGAGGACTTTGTAGCGTGGAATTTAATGAAACATGTACTTGGCTCAACTCGCCGGTGCCAGGGCTCGACCCGCCAACACCTTGATCTCCGTTGAGACCCCCTAACCCGCTCGGTAAGCGAGCATCCAGCATCTACTGAGTTAGTTTAGTTTGGTGTCCTGGTGTCTATTGGAAGCTGAGGGACGGCTCCTAAGACCCTGAGATGTTGTACAAAGGACGCCATCAGGCAGTTTCAACACGATCAGGATTGTTCATACAATGTATTGATTATACACTACATTCTCCCGTAAATGGATCTGCAATACCATCCTGACGCTGACAGTTATATTGCTCAGCACAAGGGGGGAGGAAGAAGCATTCATACGATACACGGCACGTTACCAGAGAACAATAGTTCCCTGGAGACGGAGGAGGTACTGCGTGGTGTAAAGACTGGATGCCCAAGTCATGCGAAAGATAAACACCTTCAGTGCCCTGACTTAGTACTTGAGGTCTATTGGGAAAACCCAGACGAGTTCATTGAGCGCTCTCTCTTATGTTGTCCCACTTTAGTTCTCGTGTCTTTTCTCTGTTATCATTTGGGGTGGTTACAGATTCGATAGTCCTCGTATGTCCTTGATTTTTCAGGTTATTTGGAAGCGTACGTGTGAGTGCATGTGTGTGTAGGCGTCCATGTGTGTGTGTGTACATGCATGAGTGTATAGTATCTGTATACTTTTACACTCGAACTGTGTCTAGTCGTACGTGTCCTCATGATGGCTTGTTTAGTTTTCCGTATGATACCGTGACTGTCTCGTTTTTACCTCTCCTTCCCCCCCCCTTTTTTTTTTTTTTTTTTTTTCAGGTGTTGACTGTTTTGGCCTTGATTTGAGTCTTTCGTCTCTAATGATTTTTGAAATCCATGCTATTTTATTCAGCTGAGCAACTGTCCTTTGGGTTTGGTGTCAATATGTGGAGACTTCTATTGGTAGGTGCGTTTCACAGCTGAATGAAGTCGTTTCTCATCCAATACAGAATTTATATGATACATACGCTATATTTCATCATGTTGAAGAGCGTCTGTACGTCCCTCGTTTATCCTTCCTCCGCATGCAATAGTTTCCTCTTTTCATTCAACGATTTTTTGTCGTCATGATGTTGTGGTAAGAATATATCTGTAGCAATGGATATATCATATTTTCATGTTTGTATGCGTTTTCGGTCTTGAATTTTCTATGTTTCAACTGTCTCTATTTCTTGTGTTCGTTTGAGGCTTCTCCCACATCTCTGGATTCTGCTGCTATCCAATAGCTTTAGTCCTTTTGTGACTTCGAAAGCTGATATTGTCGTATTCGTTGTGTTTGAGTGATATTTGTTAGAATTTTATCCGGAAGGCTTCATTCCATACGGGTTCTGATGATATATAAAGTAGAGGATTGCAGTTAGCAATCGAAATATATAGTTTCGCTTACTCAACTCTTTCTTTCGTCCGACTGTGGTGTTAGTTGTGATTTACAAATGTGTTACTACATTTCTCACAGGTGATATGAAAAGTAGTTAACACTTTGGGTAACTTAGTTGACTTGTATAGTCTGTCTGCCGCTAGCCTGTCTTAATCAGCCGAGGGATGAATCCTTTAGGACTTTGAGGGAATAAAGCCAGACAGAGGTTCACCTCGCGCGCGAGAATTGTGATGCTGATGCGTCGAGGTCCCGGATGTATGTGCTGCACCACTAAGGCCCAATTTCAGAGGCAATATGATGGCATTGTAATCCTTGTGATACATGTCCTGTCCATGCCACGTGTTTTAACTGTGGTTTGACTTCCATCAGAAATGAGGGAAGGTGCTAGGCATCTCTTTCATACCAAGTGGTTTGGGGGGGGTGGCGGAATAAGATGATAATGATGATGATGATGATGATGACGACGATGATGGTGATGATGACGATAATGATGATGGTAATGATATTGATGATGGTGAAGATGATGATGATGACAACGACGATGATGATGACGACGATGATGTGATGATGATGATGGGAGAGAGAGAGAAATTCCACTGGTGATGGAGTAGAGAATGAATACTAGAACGAGCTCCATTGTACTGAAAAAATGAAAGTAATGGCTCCTGGCTGTACGCGAGATTGTTCAAACAAGGGTGAGGAAGAGAGGGAAAGAAGAGGGCATCAACAAGAGGGGAGGCTCCAGTGAAGTGCCCGTCGGAAGACAAAAAAAAAAAAAAAAAAAAAAAAAAAAAAAAGTAATAATCAAACACGGACGACAAAGGCCCTCCTGCACATGGATGACGTCACCAGTTGTCTGAGGCCTCGTGGATGACGTCAGCAGCATGAGAGAGGTCAACCCGCAGGAGGATGGGTCGTGTGTTGGAGTCTTGTCTTGTCAAGACTCGTCTAAATACCTAATCTCACCCTCCTCCTCCCTTTTGATTACTGCCTGCGCAGTCTCTCTCTCTCTCTCTCTCTCTCTCTCTCTCTCTCTCTCTCTCTCTCTCTCTCTCTCTCTCTCTCTCTCTATTCAAAGGAGGACAATACCGGCAGAAGATCTTTTGGTTCATAGCTAGGTCGGATGCGAAGAACAAAAAAATGGAATAGATGAATAAATAAGTAAATAAATAAGTAAATAAGTGACCAATAATAAACAAACAGATAATAATAATTTGCATGGAAAAACATAAATGATAAGAAATATAAAATAAAACAAAATAAATGGCAGGCATTACAGAATATTGCTTAGGTGTTTATCTAAACGAATCTTAAAACTTCGAACATTTTCTACGTGGTTGGCGAAGTTGATTCTATTTCCTGACAGTTTGAGACCATTGTTTCTTGTCTGACTTGCATTCAGTGTGAAAAATTCGTCACATTTGATGTTGCCAATTCCCTTTAGAATTTTAAAGACCTGTATCAAATCACCCGAGTCTACGTTTCTTTTAGGGAAAATAAATTCATTTGTTTTAATCGATTTTCGTGGTATTTTTTTCTGATATTTGGAATCACTTTTGTGGCTCACCATTGTACTTTTTCCAGTCTGTCAATGACTTTAATGAGATTCGCTGACCATACGGATACAGCATATTCCAAATTTCGATTTATATAACTTATTAATGACAAATGGACTTTTAAAATCAAAAGATCGCGCAATCAGTCTTAGAAACTTATTTGCCTTCTCTGAGGCGGAAATACACTACTTAGATTATTTGAGATCATTAATGATAATGTCGCCAATATCACTATTCACCTTTTTTTAATGAATTACTATATAACTTGTAATTGTACTTATTGTTATTTTTACGTATGTGCATAACCTTGTATTTACTTGTATTAAATTTCAGTGGCCACTTTTCAGACCATTGCTGTAGTATATCTAATTCTTGAATATATAATCGATTTAAGTGATCATTTGTCATTTCACACAGTTTTATATCATCAGCACATTTGAAGGTAATAGATTTGAGGCCGTGGTTTATATCATTTATAGATACTATGAACAGAAGTGGCCCAAGAACGGAACCCTGAGGAACTCCACTTCTAATATTTTCCATCTAGAAGTTTAGCCATTTAGAACGACTCTGTTCTCGATCATTTAACCAATTGCTAGTCCAGCTTAATAGGGTACCACTTTTTCCGTGCGAAGCTAATTTACCAAGTAGTCTTTCGTGCAGGACGGTATCAAAAGCCTTCGCAAAGTCTAGATATATTAAATTTTTCTTTTTTCTTTTGTCATAATCTGAAATGACTGTGTTGTAGATTTCGAGTAGATTATTCACGCAAGAACGTTTCAGTCTAAATCTATGCCGGCTATCATTTATCAGTAGCATCTCTAATAATAGTTTCCATCATTTGTCTTACGATTGAGGTTAAGATTATAGGTCTGTAGTTCATTGGCTTATTTTTCTCACCCTTTCTCCCTCTCTTTTATTCTCCCGCTCTTTCTCCTCTCTCCAGCTATTTCTCCTTCTCTCTCTCTCTCTCTCTCTCTCTCTCTCTCTCTCTCTCTCTCTCTCTCTCTCTCTCTCTCTCTCTCCTTCTCCCTCTCCTTCTCCCTCTCCTTCTCCCTCTCTTTCTACCTCTATTTCTACCTCTCTTTCTCCCTCTCCTCCTCCCTCTCCTTCCCCCTCTCCTTCTCCCTCTGCTTCTCTCTCTCTCTCTCTCTCTCTCTCTCTCTCTCTCTCTCTCTCTCTCTCTCTCTCTCTCTCTCTCTCTAAGTTCTGCGCCGTTTTCGTTTCAACTTCGAATGACTTGTGAATTGCAGATCAAACGCTCCAAGGCTGATGAAATTGAAATGAAAAATAGTTTTGATGGGAAGTGGTTCCTAAACTTTGTGATTAATAATCACCGACATGGACACACACACAAACTTGAAATACGACTCACAGATAGACAGACCGACAAGCAAGAAGGGCACACGCATTCACTCGCGTAAACGCGTGCGCGCACACACACACATACACAAACGCACACACATGCGCACAAACACACACACACGCACACACACACACACACACACACACACACACACACACACACACACACACACACACACACACACACACACATACATACACACACACGCGCGCGCGCGCACATACACACGCGCACACACATATACACACAAATACACAAGCACATACACACACAAATACACACGCACAAACACACACTTACACACACATTTACACACTCGTTGGAAACTATAGCTAATTGGAATATAGCACTATTTTGGCTTAATGAATATAGGAAGGCTTTTGGTACTGGGGTAGTTGACATTTAAATGCAATCATCAGATTAAATCTGCTTAAAAATTTGATATAATTGATAATGATAAATGGGCGTTACTTATAACACATTTTATTCAAGTATTTGATAAAACAGGGACAACTAAACATTATACTCACCGAAGGTTTTATATACCACGAATAAAGTTTAGATGAATCGTCGCGTCAAAGGGATCAAAAGGGAAAGTGTGTTTGTCCCTGTGCTTGTATACTTCACTGTTTGTTGGGCTGATTCTCATGCCATGTTATTTTGAGGCAACTCAAGACCTCAGCTTGTAACTCACCCGCAATCCAGTATGCCGCACTGATGCCATCCGCATACACACTCTTCTCTTCTGTTTCTCCAACATTTCTGGTCACAGAATCCATCAATATGGTGAATGGCAAAGGTGGAATTACGCTACCCTGCCTAACGCCACGTGTCACCTCGAACCAGCTCTCATATCCCTCTCATGACACTACAAAGCTCTTATATGTGTTGTACATTGCCTTAACATTCTCCTTAAGTTTTCTGTTTACTCCACAAGGAGGGTCTGGTAGTACTTGTCACAGCTTGGCACGGGGCACTCTGTCAAAGACATACACACACACACACACACGCACACACACACACACACACACACACACACACATATATATATATATATATATATATATATATATGTGTGTGTGTCTATATGTGTGTATATATATATATATATATATATATATATATATATATATATATATGTGTTTGTGTGTATATATATATATATATATATATATGTGTGTGTGTGTGTGTGTGTGTGTGTGTGTGTGTGTGTGTGTGTGTACCTGTGTGTGTGTAATCGCATATTCATGCATAGATTATCAAAACACGCTTAGTATTATGACCTTTGGTTCCTCGTCCGAATTGTTCGTCATCGGGAATGGCCCTCCGACCAGTCATGCCAAATGTCCCGTCCAACCAAACCCCTCGGGAAAGTGTCCGCGGAGTTTTCTTTTACCACGGCACGATGCGGTCGGCGACGGGAACCAGCAGCAAGCGGAAGTCGAGGGACAACCACGAAGAGGAACTACCTTTGGCCTGAGAGAAGCACACATCGTCGGAGGCACTCGTTCTTGGAAGGAAAGCACAAGGAACCTCGTCGATGCCGACGCCGAAATCGCGAAGGATGAGCAGAATTTGTTTCTCGTCAATGGCGGGGCTACGGCGCGGCGTCGCGTGGCGCGCGGACGCGTCAGTGAGGTCCTCGCGCCGTTCCCACCAAGACATTTTGTACAACGAAGTACCTTAGGTCATCGTAGTCATTGGGCCATCTGTTATAGAGGGGTCTTCGACTTCGGCAAACTCACTCACTCTCTCTCTCTCTCTCTCTCTCTCTCTCTCTCTCTCTCTCTCTCTCTCTCTCTCTCTCTCTCTCTCTCTCTCTCTCTCTCTCTCTCTCTCTCTCTCTCGACCTGAACATTTTGCGATGATCCTTTCGAGGTCATCGAAGACTCCGGGAAAAGTGCGTCACGAACGGATGGTCTGACGGACAACCATGGCTTCTACTATAATATAGATGATCTATTTGCCACTATAAGTCTGAATATTTGACTGTGAGTGAATCCAGAAAAAGTGTAGGCACGAAAGAAAGTCTTACCACGAATTGTCACCGACTTGGCGCTGGTTTTCAAGTCACTTTTATTAAGATTCCCTATCAAACTGAAAAGTTTTTTTGGAAAGAAAATCAGCAGAGTATCTGGGGAAAAAAAGATCTTCGAAAACCAGACGGACTTCAACAGATTTTGACAGATTCCGTCAATATTTGCCCTAAGCCAAAGTCTTCGAGACCTTGAGAGAATGTCTCAGACAAATTTTAACTAATGTCTGGCCGAGACTGGTACACAAAAGACAGACAGGTACAAGATGGTATCATGGAGAACCTGACAGGATTTTGAGAATAAGGCCTTAAGCACACTGGCGACTTTTGTAGAGCCACAAGTGGCTGCGTTTTGTGGCGGGGATATTTTCTCCCATAGGTTCCCATTGTTTTCAAGCTTTGCCGATCACACCCACCAAGTGTGATCGGCAAAGCTTGAAAACAATGGGAACCTATGGGAGAAAATATCCCCGCCACAAAACGCAGCCACTTGTGGCTCTACAAAAGTCGCCAGTGTGCTTAAGGCCTAAAGGAACGAAAGACAAAGTCAGAAGGAGGACCTACAGGGAAGTTGTACAGAAGTTCCTCTAAACAGGTACAGTAGCTTCGTGTCAGGTGAACGCGGAGACTCCGACAGACGAAGTGAAGACTGACAGAAAAACAGGCACATGTCCAGAATTATGCGAGAAAGAAAGGCACAGTTTTTGAGAAATGAGACAAGAAACATCGGGATCAAACTGGAGGGAACGATACTGAACTCCTTCTTGACATCTGCACTTCTGGGTCCTTGCCACGACTCGCGATGCAAGCTCCTTAATGACACGGTGACGAACCTCGTAGGTTTCTATTCCGGCTTGTGCCGCCAGTAGATTTTATTCAGATGCAAGAACTTGAATCACATTGGTGGAGGACAGAATTCGGTTCTGAAAAGCCGGTGGCGGATGGTCGAGTTGGTAAAAAAAAAAAAAAAAAAAAAAAAAAAAAAATTAATCTGGAGAGGACGATGAATGCTTTTAAGACTCAACCTTCACACAACTAAGTTTAAGATCGTCAGGCGAAGAAAGATATAAATAAGTTTGAATTTAGCTTACAAAGAAGCATACTTAAGTAAGATATTATTTATTCTGTCTTTGTGATAATTTATATTTTGCCAGGTTGAGTGGCGATCACTCGTTGGACTTACAGACTGAACCGGAGCGAAGAAGAGATCCCGTCCACTCACGTCCAAACAGCCAAGCCGAACGCGCCACAGCGGCACAGAGAAGCGTTTAGTCCAGCGGAACCTCAACCAACCGCCACTCAGGACCACCACCATTTGCTCTCACAGTATCTCTCTCTAAACTAAATAAAGTCATTTGGACAAAATCTCCAAATGCATCAAACGTGATACAGTGGCTGTGGATGGGATGTACTGAACGTTTGATTGAGATAGATGTCCATATCTAAGAGTTACTAGCAAGAGATACAAATTACTAGATTATAAATAACTTTCCTTGATCGGGGTTGGAAATTAGATGGAAGGTATCCAATCGCCCTTGAGAATGTCAGACGCACCACAAGTTGTATTTCTATTTGAATAAAAGATGTCCTACATAGGTGAAGAAATGCAAATATAGGTAATTAAAGGAGACCAGAATATCGAGACGGGAGGAGTTTGATCAAGTGACCAACGACTGGAAGATATGTCTGGCGTCTGTCGAGGAAGGTGAGAATATGCGTAAAGTCACAGGAAGTAATAAAATAATCAAGGTTACCTGCTCAATTTTACTTAGTGTTTTTTTTTTTTTTTTTTTTTTTTAAGTACATACATACATATACCAAGGCTTTTTCCCCCTTCCAAGGGGGGTAGCCAAAAAGGGAAAGGCATAAAAACACTCCCACCCATTTCATCCCTAAATACACTCCACACCCCTCCCACCCTTCCTCTCATCTGAGCACCTCCTGGATGACGGGTCATCCCTGCACCCTGCCCACCGCCCTGGGTCAGAAGCAGTGTCGCAAGACAAGCAAGACAAGCCCTTTTTTCTAAAGTGCGGTCATATTGGCCAGAAATTATCATCTTGACCGTAGTATATGTGTTTTAATGTTCTGTAAGTGATCATTGAAAACAATTCAAACCCAGTTTATTATAGGAAAGTCATTTTCAGCGCGCATTTTCCATGTGAAAGGAAATTTTCGTATTTGAATGGCTGTTGGTTAGAAGAATAGTATTCCTTCATGCCGATGGACGTTCTGCTACCGTGCGAGCTTCCTTTCCAGGTCTAACGTAGGTCGATTTCATTCATGTCGACGGTCATCATAGCTTATCACGCCAGACAGACAGCCATTCAAGTGTTCTTTGGTTAATTTTGACCAGGTCAATGTTGTCTAAGTTGGTTAAATGGGGCCTCAAAACCGACCCATCCTGCGAGTGTGGAGAAACTGAACAGAAACTGAATGTCGACGGTGATACTCACTGAACGAAATTGTCACGGAGGACATGGACATCCATCTAGGTCTTGTCCATCATCAGAAGGTGACGCCAGTCGTTAGTCAAAACAAAATATATAGAGTGCGTCATTGTGTCGGAAGACGACGTGAAGAAAATGGCTACTACCACGTGTTTAAACCTCTGTAAGACGTGAGGGGATCCGAAGCCAACGCGCTGCTTAAGGAATCGTTAAACGGTCTTTTCGAGGAACCGTTCCTCCACGAGATCGAAAAGCGCCGAGCCGCGCGTCCGAGAGGGAGACTCTTCCTGTCCGGTTCGAATTTGAATGCTGCAGTAAATACCGTTATGGTGATGCCTGCGCTCCCGTGCTGCTGCCGCTTCCATCGATGGACTGTAAGCAGTAAAGTCAGTCACAACAGCCAGATTTCCCCCACGCACTCAGGTAACTGCTACTTACATGCAGACGTCCAAGTGTACTGGGCAAATGTGATGACAGTGTCATTGGTCAATGCTTCCTGGTACACGGTGCTCATCTGCGCCACGGAGAAGCTGAATGGAGTCGTCTGACGGTAGAGTGAAGTCTGATGTGACGTCACTGTGAATAGAAGGGACTACTGTAGAGGTCAAGTTGAGAGGGAAAGGGAGAGAAAGAGAGAGGGCAGGACGATGATGGGTGGGAGAGGAAGAGGAGGGGACTTGGGAATCTGGGGTGGAGAGGTCCGACTCCGAGAGGCACAACGAAGGGTTGGTTCTTCTTAGATTTACAGTGGTAATCGAGCGGGAAATTCAATGATCCCTGACTCCCACCAACAAGAAAATGACCCGATAATGACGGCATGCCTCGTTGGGGCCGAGAGGTCGAGGAGGCCTATGGTCCTCGGCTTATTGGCCAATGAAAACGAGCTGACAAATGGCGCGCAGGGTGGCCACTTGGACGAATCTTTGTTCCTCAGCAGGCTGGATTTCTTCTCTTTCACTTCGAACTCTGTGGGACAAGCGGATTGTCCAATTTGGCCGTTATTTTTTTTCTTTTTTTTTTTCCTTTTTTTTGTCGTCAGTTTCCAACCGAATGGAAGCGTTTAGCACAAGTAATAATTGAACGGTTGATGGTTAGTTGATAACGGTTTTGAATAAAATGGTTGCATAGTCCATCAGATTGCGTGTTGGTCATTAGTGGCAGTTAAAGTGGCGATGGTTACTGGACAGTTTATGATGGCTTAGGGGCGTATATTGGAGGCGGGGGTACTATGGTTAAGAGGATAGGGTTCTTTAGTGTCGGGGTAAACGGCGATTCATGAAAAGTCCGAAATTGATACGATTACTACCAGTTATCTCTTTCATTCCCGCGTGTTGCAGTGCGAGATGTGGTTGCAGAGTTTGTATGTATAAATGTAATAACTTGTATTTTATTGGCTTGATTTCAAGTCACTGTTATGTAAATTAAAAGCCGAAGAATGAAACGGCTTTTTCTGTCGTCATCCCTCAAGGCCAGTTTATGATTGCTTCTCCTCCTCCTTCTCCTCGTCCTCCTCCTCCTCCTCCTCCTCCTCCTCCTCCTCCTCCTCCTCCTCCTCCTCCTCCTCCTCCTCCTCCTCTCCTTCAGTACCGTTCCTCTTGACCCTCGTCTCTTTGCTTTCATTTCGTTCCCCTCGTACTCATCTCCCCTCTTCGCATCTCGGTGTCCCCCTCCCCCGATTCGCTAACTCGATCATTTGTAGTCAGTCATCCTCAGTTCTCCCCAGGAATCTCTCCCTCTCGCACATTCTCCTTCACGCACGCAAGTGCGTACACACACTCTTGGCTCTCACCCTTCTCTCTTCTCTCCCCTTGTATCGTCTCTCCCCTTTCCCATTCATCTCGCTTCCCCTTCCTTCCTTCCTTCCTTCCTTCCTTCCGACACATTATTTAATCCTCTGCTCTATCGTGGCACACATCTCGCTTCCCCTTCCTTCCTTCCTTCCTTCCTTCCTTCCTTCCTTCCTTCTTTCCTTCCGACACACTATTTAATCTTCTGGTCTATCGTGGCACACATTCTCGCGTCCTCTATAGCTTCCCTTCCTTTCTCCTCCACTCCCATCTAGTTGTTGCTTCTATCTCGTTCGGACCTCAGTTTTCATCACATTAGACGATATCGTTCCAATCTGGGCCAAACGTAAGCTAAGTCAGAGTCTCAGATCATAGCCAGACAGGAAGATGGATCAGGCGGGTCAGTTTCTTGAAGGACGTCAACGCGGTCCTCCCTTCTCCCACCCCGCTGGAGGCGTCCCAGGAAGGGCCCAACTATTCATCCATCCATCCATCCACCAACAACCCCCGTCCCTCTTACACTCTCGAGGGGGCCACTTTGGCACTTGAGAGCGAGTGCCTTGGCTCTGCTCCTGTTACTGGTGCTGGGGGTGCTTGGTCCGATTCTCGTGGCACTTCACGCGCCCTCTGGGATCCGGGAGGAGGATGTTCTGGATCCTCCTCCTCCTCCTCCTTCTTCTTCTTCTTCTTCTTCTTCTTCTTTTTTTTGTCTATGTGTGTGTGAAGTACTATCTACCTCATCTTCAGCGTCCTTCTATTTTTTTTTTTTTTTTTTTTGTCCGTGTGTGTGAAGTACTATCTACCTCATCTTCAGCGTCCTTCTAAATTGTAGTCTCCATGAGTTTCTCTTCGTGTGTGTGTGTGTGTCTATGTTTTTGTGTGTGTGTGCATGGGTGCTTGTGCATTTTTGTTGAAGTTTGTGTGAACGGTTTCGCGACCCATCACATTATTTCTTGTTCTGGACTCCTTCCTTTTCTTGCCTCCACTTCTTTTTTTTTTTTTTTTTTTGTGTATGCGTTTGTATGTGTGTGTGTGTGTGTGCCTCCTCCTGCTCCTGCCCTCTTTGTTGTGACCTACAAGTTGGACATTGGTCCCTTCACTCGTGCCATTACGATTTTTGACGGGAGACACCATCATCCCTTGCCCCAATTTTTCCTCGCCCGATAACTTGATGGCAGACTCTCCTTCCTCTCTCTTCTCTTTCTCCCTCTCTTCTCGTTTTCTGTATGAAAAAAGTGAAATGGCAGTAAAACTGATGGCGCGCTTATGTAGAGTAATGGAAATGTGAGCAAATGTATTCCTCCATTACAAATACACGATACTCCACCATGACCAAGTTCGGTCCATCGGTGAGTTCGAGGCCTAACGCTGTTTTTTTTTTTTTTTTTTTTTTTTTTTTTTTATGAGGTCACGTAAGGACTCTTCAAACGTCTTGAGACCATTAGGTCCCTCCTTTCGTATGACCGATGTTATTATTATTATTATTATTGTTATTTCCATCATCATCATCATCATTATCATCACTATTATCATAATAACAACAACAATAATAATAATAATAATAATGACAATGATAATGTGGATAGGAGGTAAAGGGAACACGGGCTGAGGGAAATACTTTTATTCCTGACTAGTTTCGCCTGAGTGGCTTCTTCAGAGGAATATAGTTTGAAGTCATGTTGGTCAATATATATGGCATAAAAAGGAACGTGGCAAAGTGTCAGGAATAAAAGTATTTCCCTCAGCCCGTGTTCCCTTTACCTCCTATCCACATTCATCACAATGCATACACAAATGATAATAATAATAATAATCATATCATTGATATTAATAATAACAGTATAGTAACCAATCGAGAGACACTCCATCATATTGCTCAGGTTTCATCCAACTTAATGCTAAATCGTGGAAACGTATTCCATCACTTAAACATAACATATCAACGCTTTTGTCAAGCGACCATTCTGTCATTCTCAAGTGGCAGTGTAAAGCAAAAAAGCGACCTTATGTCCCTTGTGGAGACGGTCGCTTTTCGTTCGCCATGGCAATGACCGCGTCCGACAATTTCACTAACTATATGCTTTCTCTCTCTCTCTCTTTCTCTCTCTCTCTCTCTCTCTCTCACACACACACACACACACACACACACACACACACACACACACACACACACACACACACACACACACACACACACACACTAGACTGAAATAATTTCAGTATCGCTGCGTTGCGAGTTGTTACTCCAACTCTCGTGGGCGGGGAATTGGATGTGTGTGTGTGTTCGTGTAAGGTCACAGCATTACCCATAAGACTTTCCTCTTAGGTAATCGAAATCCTACTAATAAATGTGTCATATGTACATGTACTAATTAATACACACCTCGACCTGTAATATTACTTTTTTCCTGAGGGAAATCGCCATGTCCTCATCCTAGAGGGTACTCGTGCCAATGAGTTCGTTACGCGCGCGCGCGCACACACACACACACACACACACACACACACACACACACACACACACACACATGAACGCGCAAACGAAACTTAATACCCTCACCGAACACAATTCACTTCCCGCCAGAAACACAAACACACGGGCATCCCACACAACAGGGGAGGACTCGCCGTAATAGTTATAAACTGGACAAATTTAGATTTAAAAAGGAAATAGGCAAGAATTGGTGTACTAATAGGGTGGTCGACGAATGGAATAAACTTAGTAACCCTGTAGTAAGCGCTGAAACTATCAGTTGTTTTAAGAAACGATTAGACAACTTAGTGGATTGGGATGACAGGTGGTGACGGATACGGAGCTGCCTAGTGTAGGCCTTATGGTCTCTTGCAGTCTCCTTCATTCTTATGTAGAGGCAAGGTTACGATTTTGTCTAAAGGTCCATTTACACGGTCAAACTGTTTGACAAACCCGGTTTGTCAGATAAGTGTTTGAAGTGATGTTTGACCGTGTGAATGGGTTATTTGGTCGTCAAACACGTTTGTCAAACGTGTTTGACAACCAAATACCCTATTCACACGATCAAACATCACTTCAAACACTTGTTTGACAAACCGGGTTTGTCGAACCGTTTGACCGTCTAAATGCCCCTTAACGCCGACCTCAAAGTGATTTTTCTAATTCCTTCTGGCTCGTGTGAAAATGGTGACAGGTAAGTGCAACTTGATGAAAAAGTTCAGTGACAGACGAAATACGAAGACAAGACAATCGAGGTGGAAGGTGAACGAAACAAAGGACAGTCTATACCTGGCCACATTCACAGTGCAACAACGGGGATTCTCCTGGCGGCTGCACAGAAAACGTGAAGTGGCAGAGCTGTTCCACATTCCTTTGCTCAGGACTCGGCAAACCTCGAATGAAGACAAGCCATTAGCAGTTTCTAATATCATAGAAAGCGTAGCGATATCTCCGTTTTTAATACGATTTAAACATTATCATCTGCCAATCGTTTCAACGGAAAGGAGAGGATTTTGTAGCGACAAATTGTCTAGGTGCACAGATATTTAAATGCGATACTTTCCTTTCGCATGGAAGCTGCGAGCTGAGAATGACGTTCCTATGATGAAATCTGTCTGAATTGTGTTTTTGTGGTCAAACTCCTTCACCCGTCTCGATATTCTGGTCTCGTATAATCACCTATATTTACATTTTCTTCACTCATGTAGGACACTTTTTATTCAGATAAAAATACAACTTGTGCAGCGGCGGCGCCAGGAATTTTTAGTTGGAGAGGCTAAGGGGGGGCTGAGCAAATTTTTTGGGGGGCTAATAGTAATATAATAATACACATATATTATCCTCATTTCAGAAGGGGAGGGGGTTAATGGTAGGGCTAGCACTGATGGCTGACAAATCTTTAGCCCTGGCAATTAAAAATTCCACTTAATAAAATTATTTCAATGAGTGTTTCAAATTTTCAATTTGCCACTGAACTTGTGGTCTGTCTGGCACTCTCGAGGGCGACTGGATACCTTATATCTAATTTCCAACACCAATCAACCAAAGTTATTTATAATCTTGTAATGTATATTTCTTGCAAATAACTCTTATAGATGGACATCTATCTCAATCAAACGTTCAGTACATCCCATTCACAGCCACTGTAACGTTTGATGCACTTGGAGATTTTGTCCAAATGAATTTATTTAGTTTAGGAGATATTGTGAGAGCAAATGGTGCTGGTCATGTAGTAAGTGATGGTTAGTTGAGGTTCCATTGGACTAAACTCTTCTCCGTTCGGCTTGGGTGTTTGGACGTAAGTGCAGGAGATTTCTTCTTAGTTCCGGTTCAGTCTGTAACTCCAACTATTGATCTCCACTCAACCTGGCAAAATGTAAATTCTCACAAAGATAGAATAAATATTCTCCTGCATAAGTATGCTTCTTTGTAAGCTAAATTCAGATTTATCTATATCTTTCTTCACCTGGAAATCTTAAACTTAGTTTTGTGAAGCTTGAGTCTTAAAAGAAATCTTTATCCTTTCCAGAACAATTTTTTTTTTTTTTTTTTTTTTTTTTTAAATACTCGACCATCCGTCACCGACTTTTCAGAACCGAATTCTGTACTGCACCAAAGTGATTTGAGGTTTTGCATCTGAATAAAATCACCTGGCGGCACAAGCCGGAATGAGAACCTACGAGGTTCGTCACCGTGTCGTTAAGGAGCTTACATCGCGAGTCGTGGCAAGGATCCAGAGGTGCAGATGTCAAGAAGTACTTCAGTTTCGTTCCCTCCAGTTTGATCCCTATGTTTCTTGTCTCGTTTCTCAAGATCTGACTGTGTTTCTCGTACAATTCTGAACATGTGGTTGTTTGTCTGTCAAAGTCTTCACTTCGTCTCTGTCTGTCTGTCTGTCGGAGTCTCCGTGCTCAGCTGAACCGAAGCTACTGTACCTGTTTAGAGGAACTTCTGTTCAACTTCCCTTTAGGTCCTCCTCCTGACTTTGTCTTTTGGTCCTTTATTTCGAAGATCCTGTCAGATTCTCCATGATCCCATCCTGTACCTGTTTGTCTTTTGTCTACCAGAGGCGGCCAGGTATTAGTTAAAATTTGTCGGAGACAGTCTCTTAGGGTTTGTCGAAGACTTTGGTTTAGGACAAATATCGTCGGAATCTGCTCGAGTCCGTCTCTTTTCTGAAGATTTTTTTTTTTTTTCAGATTATATGACAAATTTCTTTCCAAAAGACTTTTTCACAGTTTGACGAGGAATCTGAGGTCTTAATAAAAGTGATTTGAAAACCAGCGCCAAGTCGGTGACAAATCGTGGTAAGACATTCTTTTGTGCAGACACTTTTGCTGCATTCGCTCACAGGCAAATATTCATATTTATAGTGGAAAATGGATCATCTATATTATAGTAGAAGATGTGATTGCCCGTCAGCACGTCCGTTCGTGACGCACTCTCCCTGGATTCTTTGATGACTTCGAAAGAATCATCGCAAAATGATCAGGTTCCTCCGGGCCGTTGGGGAGCAGACATCTCGTTCTCTTGGTGGCAACAGCGCAAGGGCCTCACTGACGCGTCCGCGCGCCACGCGACGACGTGCCGTACCCCCGCCATTGATGAAAAACTAATTCTGCTCATTCTCCGCGATTTCGGCGTCGACGTCGACAAGGTTCCTTGTGCTTTCCTTCCAAGTGCGAGTGCCTCCGACGTTGTGTGCTCCTCTCAGGCCGAAGGTTCTTCTTCTTCGTGGTTGTCCCTCGACGTCCGCTGCTGCTGGTTCCTGCTGTCGCCGACCGCGCCGCGCCGTGGTAAAAGAAAACTACGCGGACACTTCCCCGAGGGGTTTGGTTGGACGGGGCACTTGGCACGACTGGACGGAGGGCCATCCCCGATGACGAACAATTCGGACGAGACACCAAAGGAAAATCTCCAAGGATATCTATCGTGTTTCGATAATGTAGGCATGA